>NC_056523.1:202678410-202784103 GCF_019175285.1 Sceloporus undulatus
TTAGTTATTCTCCATTAGCATGCTAACTGAAGGCGAAACCCACCCAGGCACTAATGGCATGATTTGTCTGCTGTCCACTGTTTAATAAGCACAGACATTCCAGACCACACTGTACCATTGTGCTAGCAGAGCAAGTCTACATCTACACTGCAGAAGTAATGCAGATTGACACCACTTTAACTTCCATGGCCCAATGCTATGAAATTCTGGGATTTATAGTTTTGTGAAATATTTAGCCTTCTCTGTCAGAAAGCTTTAGTGCCAAAACAAACTACAAATCCCAGGATTCCATAGGATGGAGCCATGACAATTAAAACAGTGGTAAACTGCATCAAATCTGGAGTGTGGCAGCTGACCAAATCTCTCAAAATGATGCATAGTAGGAATGCTTGTAAAAATTGATCTTTGAGAGATCTGATACAAACTATCTTGATTCATGCTTCACAGATTCATATGAAAACACTGTTGCTTGCTGGCTTTCACATTTCCTGAATATTATGACATAGGGACTAAACAGATGGCCCTAATGAAGTGGCATTATACTGCCCCTTTGTGCACCGGATCATGTCTGCAGCAACTGCACACCAAGGCTCCGATCTGGCATTTTTCCAGACCCAAAAGAAGTGACAAAATGCTGCTCATTTTGAAGCCGGAAAAAGGGAATTTGCTGCCATGGTGGCACTTTCCAGCATCCCATTTGGTGTGCATCATCTGAATGCCACACCAAAGGAGCGCCGTAATGCCACCAACCATGCAGTTGATCGGTCGGTCAGTTGGCGTGATGGCAGCTAGGGGATGGCGTTGGGATGTGCATTGTGCGGCTGCCATACCCACACTCTGCCCCGATGCTGGTCTTTTTCACCGGTCTGTTTATCCCCATAGTTAGTTCAGTTTATTTATCAAAATGTCCATATTTGTAACTTTAAAATATATGTACAAAATATGTATATAAATATCACAGAAATGTCAATTTTCAAGTGTTTTTTTTAAATCACAAACTAATATGGAAATGGGATGAAATAGAGAGGTATAAGTGAATATACAGGAATGTGAAATAACAGTACAGGAAGCCACTTGGGACCAACCTGAAGGTAATATGAAGAAGAGAAACTCAGTGATCAAAACCAAAAGCAAGCATTTCCAGTTCTGGGGCTCTGGAAGAGGGGCATGTGTTTACAGAGTGAAAGCAATATTCCATAGACAGATCAGATTAGAACTATCCATGATGGATGTTCTCCATTGCACTACAGACAATGCAAGGAAAGGAATAAATGCAGGAAAAAAGCAAGTTATGACTTGTATGAAGGGGACAAATTATAATGTATTTGCTTCTATTAATTCACCAAATCGATCATTTCAGAGTGTAACAGGGAAAAATCCACTTGCTTTAATATATGTTAACATAACAAATGTAGGCTGTCACACACCAGGACAGAACAAGCCACTTTTCAGATAATCTAGGAGGAAGTATTTGCTTCACAAAGCACAATGGGAAGATCATCCTATCTCAAAGAGTTAGTCGAACTATCTATAAAAAACGAAATTCCCTGAACTCCTCAACTGAAAACAATTAGCGGTGTAATAATGAAGGCATGCACTTCACAATTACTATGGGATAATCACCAGGCTTGTTTTGTGACTGATGAAGAAAGATGCTGAATGGAAATTTAATCACTGATTTCCTATCCTAGAGTGAGATGCCTAACGAGATAACATAATTACAGGCAAATGGATTTATATCTTTAGCTGATGCAAAATCATGATTACCCAAGGAAGGGAGCAGAATTTCATACAGCCAAAAATCAACATGGAATGTGCTCAACATGCATCAAAGGGGGATTATGACATGTTGCCTTGGGGATATAGAACATTGGTGGAAATCACGAGGCCTTCCAAATGTTGCAGGTCAATATTTCCTGGCTGGCCCTAGCCTGGACAGCCAACAGGAAGGAACACAAGGAGTTGCAGTCCAACAACATTTGGACAATCACATGGTTCCTGCCCTGGGGTAGGAATAGGATACCCTGCAAGGAAAAGATCCCCTATAATGCTTGGAGGGGAAAGAGAAATTGACTGCATGTGAAGGAGGATACCTTTTTACACATTATACCTATTACCACATGAATATTGGGAAGAAGGGGCATAGTCATGTTCCTGCCTCCCACATTAACCACTGGGCCTGATAAATTTACATGATACAAGTTGGACTGGGAATGCACCCCTGGTGTCCATTACAAATGTGTAGTTTTATACATTTGAGGGCTTTCCTAAGATATTTGTAGCGGCCGTTGTTCCCATGCAGTAAGGCAGTAGATTCGTGTCAAAAATACATATTTATCATTCTTATTCTTATTTAGGCCTTATTGAAAACAGGAAGGAAGGAACAATGTTAGTCGGTTTGTGTTAATGTGCTGTTTCTGTGTTATGCCTTTGTTATTGTTTGTTGGTTGTTTTTGTTATGATAATAAAATATTAAAATGGAAAAAAAATAAGGTAGTAAATTCACTTCAAGATTAGCCTAGACTTAAAAACAGCTATCGAAGGTACCGACCCTGTTCCCCAAATAGGTTCAATATCTTGGCTAGCACTTCTAAAGTTACCCAAATCCTTTATTAAAATCTCACACAAATGAGACCACATAAAGCTTCAAGGACAATTCCCTGAATAGCATTGTGTGACAGAAAGACATGTCTAAGCTTCATTTCATACATTCAGTGAAGGACACAAGCTTGGACTTGGATATATATGGTCAGTACCATGGCTATATACAGTACATGTTGGGTTGAGTATAGTTACTTATTGAACAACTGAAAACAAACTAACAAAACAAAAAACCGCCATTCTGGTTCAAAGACACTTTTTCACATAGAGATGGCCCTACCATTAAGAAAAATGACTCAACTACCACAGACAGTCTGTGCTGAGGAATTTCCCTGGCTGTTCCCATCTCTTGCCACACAACTCATCCTGCCGTCTCGAATTTCATCTGTTGCTGTTTCATAGGAGAGGATCTTAACCATCTCAGTGCCCATGATGAAGTAGGGATGGGAACAAAATTTGACAATATTTGAAAAATGGTTGAAAAACATGTTAAATCTTAAGCATCAGGAACCCCTGATAAGCATAATCCTGGATTTAGGATAATCTTTGCAATTCATCACTTATTCTGTATAAAACTCATACACAGGTGTTCTTTTTGTGTGTGCAGAGGACAACATTTTGGGTGAAGACAATAATATTTAACCACAGAAAGAAATATATACAGAAAATGCTTTTCCAATGATTGTAGTTTAGTATTTGGTTTTCATAGGATAGCTGTGTAATGGTTTTAAACCTTCTCTTCAGTATAATAACCTTCTTCTTTTTTTGCTGTATTTCATGTAAATTGTAGGCTTTCTTAGGTCCTGAACCAAGAGAAAAATGGCTATAAAATCAATTAGTGGACAAAGGGCAGTCCAGCCAAGTTCTTTGCAAGCAACAGGGATGAAACCATCTTGCATTTTCTGTGAGGCAACATAATGTCTCCATTCAGCCTTGGTGTCACTTTCTCCATTTTCCTAGCTGCAGCAAAGTTATAGGGCAGCTTTAAAGTGTTTCTTTTCTTCTGTCAATGACTATTGGAGATCAAAGTTTTTTTGCACTGTATAATTATTTACAATTACACAGGCTGAGAAGATCAGAAGAGAGTCAGCACATATGTGGGGCAATGCAGGCTGTAAAGCAGCATGAGTTCCCTAAAAGGAAAACCCGCTGACTTGCACCCCCCTGCAATTGTTCCTTGTCAGCCAAAACCTTGTTAATAAACTTTCCCTCTGGGTAGAAAAAGCAACAACAGACAAAGAAACCCCCAAAGATTCAGCCCTGATGGTTGGTGTCTTCCATGACAGTAGGAAAGTGAATCTGTTCTGCTTGGAGTTCAAACTCCACAGGATCTGTCTGAGTCCTCAAACTGATGCTCAAACTGGGTTCAGAACCGTGGGAATTTCTTTTGAAATTCATACTAAAACCCACAAGTGGAGTTACCATCCTAGTGACATGGGAGCCACCAGCTGCCATGTTCTAAATATGACTTGGTGCCTTGCTCAAATGACACTTCTTTAGATAAGGAGCAGTCTCATGAGAACCAGGTGGCAGTTGCCATTAAGGATTCATGTATTGTGCACCATCACCTTGGACAATTTAATGGTTGAATGTCCAATCCCTCTCTCAATATATTTTACCGATTGAGACAGAGCAACAAGTTTATCCTCCCTCCCATCAACCTGTGCCCAAAGACAAGGTTATTTGCTACACACTGCAGAAAATCTCACAAACACCTTTCCCCATCCCTGGCAGTGAAACTAACATAATAATAACCCAAGTGTCAGAGAATTTGTCCCCCTATCAGGACAATCCAAATCTGCCTAATGGACAGACCTAGCCTCCCGTTTACCAACACAATGGCTATGCTTCTGGGAGTAACTTGCTGGTGTAAGTGATGTGGGTGTCCCAAGGAGAACTAATGTAGTCACAGGTGCTTCAGTCATAGTGGGGTGGCAACAGAATCCATCTCTGAAAAGAGAAAGCTGCTCTGACTGTTCTCAAGCTGCTCATGCAATGGAGCACATTGGTCTGGTGACAGAAAAAGCTTCTTCTGCTATCCTCACCATTTTGCACTGTCGTGATGAACTGCTCTAAAAAGTGTCTGCTGAGGTATTGGACCCTTAAACTGGTTAAAGGCATCAACAGAATTCCACCCAACTTAGCCTGAATTCCAGTTAGATACTAATATAACAGAAATGTGTTTTTATTCTTGTCTGCCTGGGTTTTAAACTTTTGTTATTTTTGTACTGTTTGTTTATGTTATTCTTAGAAAACAAATAAAATATTCAATTAAAAAAAATACAACCTAGATGAGCCACCATTCACAAAACTGGCTACTGAGTGAATAGCTTTTTAATAGGTCACAGGTACAAGAACTCAATACAAATTGGGACTCTAGAGATAGGAAAGGGTTCTCTATAGATAGGAAAGTGTTTCATGATCCAGGACTGGACTGGGTAAATTATGCCAACTGTGTGTGGGGGTGTTTTCAGGTGGGCGTAGGTGTCTGTAGGTGTGCAGGATGTGGGAGATCGCAATTCATGCCAATAGTCTTTTTTTTTTTTTTATTTCAACGTAATTGCAAAGAAAGGTGATCTGGAACAGAACTGCAGCAAGGGACAAAAAGATCAAGTTCCTATGCTGCTTCCATCAGTGCCCTGATCCAGATCAGACTTCCTGTACCTGTCATGGAAAGTGAGACTTTTGTCTGAGTAGACATGCACAGGACTGCACGAATGGGACTTAAAAGAAATAGGCTTTGTTCAGGAACCTCCACTAACCAAAGCTTCAGAGAGGGCAACAGGTAAAGACCTCAGTTTGAAATATTAAAATGCTTCTGCCAGTTACATTAGCCAGAACTGACAGCACGGCTCAGTAACTTATACATCTTGAATTTCTTGCTAAAATATTTCTACTTGTGGTAAAGCTACAAGGTTGTTAAGCTACCCTTTGTGTTTACAGGGCCCTGGGCTTCAGGAGATGGATCCTTGTCTGGTGGGCTTAGAAATCCTTTTATTTACCCAGACAGCCTCGTGGTTTGAGGTTAGGATCAATCTAGGCTTTATTCTGAACTGTGAAAGAGCTACCTATTTTTGGAATGGGGCTTAGCACTTGGATAGGTCTTTACACGTTCACACTGAAATCCAGATTCATTGCATCCAGGTGTCACCGGAATAACTTGAGGTGACAGAATTTCATAATTAAACAAGACCATTCATAGTTTGGGGCTTAGCCTGCACTAAATGTTCATGCTCTGTTAAAGTCTTAATGTATATAAAATTTACACATGGTTCTTTTGAACAGAAAATATGGTTTTCTGCACAGGACACTACATTTCCCGTACAGAAAATACTATATGTGTGTGCACGTTTGTGAACACACCTGAAATGCAGTTTTCAGCACAAAAAGTTTGGGTTTTGTGCAGAGTAGGCCCTCAACTGTGAATATTGTCATCAGTCCAGGTATTGCCTAACACTTGAGAAAATCCTATTTTGACCATTAAAAAAACTATTTTCAAATATTCTTTCCTCTTAGTACTTTGCACCAACAAAGATGAACAACACTTATACAGTTAAGTTTCCTACGTGAGGGTCCATGTTTATTTCCTTTGACACATCCTCACAAAGCAGTTGTTGGAAATGCAGTCAAAATGGCAACTGTGTTTATGGATGTCAAGACTTGGGTATTAAAGAGAGATGGTACATAAGAGCACTAATTAGCACACAGGCAGTATGTTCACCTTGAGAGAAGCTGCCAACTTTCAAATCAGTCAAGGGAAGAAATCTACTTGCATGCATTTCCACACCAGCAATTGATTACAGTTCTTTTCAGAAACATGGGCCTGAGCCTCATGCGATATTAAAATAATGGCAAATAAAGAAACATCTAAAGATGCCAACTGCAATCTCATGGGATCTCAGTTTAATATTGCATTATGGCAAATCACTTTAAACATGCAGGCATCAAGCAGGCTAATCCATTCTTCCAGAATCTTTCCATTGTCATGGCCAAGATGCTGTTGTTGCCATAATCTGACTTGGACCTTTGTCTGTGACAGAAATTCTGTTTTAGAGACAGCTGCTCCCATCTTAATATTTGGCTTCCAAATGGGAAAGCCATGCCAAAGCCTGTCTCACAATGGCAGACGAGAGCATGATGTGTGAAACTAAGCACATTGCCTTCTGTAGCTTTTTGGTTAGTTTTGCATGGGAAATATCTTAAGGAAAATATATTTAGTATTATAGTTCACCCTGAAAGAAGGGGAAATGATCAACATTCCATTAGTGAAGGTTTGTTCTCAGAGGACAGCTTTCTGACAAACACCATGTGATAATTTATCTATGAGAGATAGCCCTAACTGACAAAAGTATGCAGACAAATTTCCTTGTTACACAACAATACCTCAGACAGGTACATTCTCACATACTCAGGTAACTGTGTAACCAAACAGTGTAATATTCAGTGATGGACATACATCTCTTAACCAGGAGTGCAGCTATGCTACACAGCAGCTGGGTCCAACTTTAACTGTTATGCAAGTTCTGAGATTTGTAGTATAGTGAGGTACTTAGGATTCTCTGTAAGACAGTCATAGTGTACTCTCCTGATTTGTAATGCTAGAACTCTCTGTCAGATTAATACCAAGTTCCCCACTGACTTACAAATCACAGGATTCTGTAGGATGCTCTTGTGGCAATTGAAATTGTATCAAATTGCTGGAACTATAGATATGTTCCAAGTCTAAGAACAACTTTATGCAACTATATGTGAAATCACATTCCAAGAAACCACCATGTCTTACAATGAAGTGAGCTCGTAATAGATTCATCACCTTATGAAATTGAATTGTGAACTTGTGAATGTCGTACCTGTGAACGTATGCAAAACTGAGCTCAGATGGACTTGGAAAATACCATTCTTGGAGGGAAAGTTCTAATTTCAGTCTTATCTGCTATCTCAGCAGCTCCCTAAATAATGGTAGGAATGATGACAGCTGGTCTGCTCAGAAGAACAAGATGGGAGCCAAGAAAGAGCCTACTGGTGTTATACAAGCTTGGTTCTACAGTCTAAGTTAGGAATGTCTTGCTCAAGGACCCCTTGCTACCAGAACCTGCTTTTAGCCTTTGGCCTCTCTGAACTTTACCCGTCTGACTACTATAAACCACCTGTCTTAGATAATGTGGCTGCCCTTTCCCCAACAAATTTTAGCTCTTGCTTTTGGACTTGACTAGTGACTGCATCCTGACTCTGATGGATGCAAACACTGTCTGGTTCAGGAAGCTTTCCTTGAAGCAAAATTGTGCTAGTCGCATA
Source organism: Sceloporus undulatus (assembly GCF_019175285.1). NCBI lineage: Eukaryota > Metazoa > Chordata > Lepidosauria > Squamata > Phrynosomatidae > Sceloporus > Sceloporus undulatus. The sequence continues at coordinate 202,686,307 of NC_056523.1, forward strand.
GTGTGTCGATGTTTCTTGACAAATCATGGCACACAAATGAACCGAAGCTTTTTGTCCCAACTTCCTGGACAACAATTGATGTCACTTTTACCATATCAGTGCAGGGGATCTCTGCCCATGAAAAACATGCTTTATCTCACTGCTGACCCTTTTTCCGGAGATGAACAAAGTATTTCTGGCCTTCTGTTTCATGCTCATGAACCTGTAAAATTATCAGCAGAATGCACCTATCTACTCTCTACAGTGATTTCAAGGGAAAAAATGGTAGCATCAATATACATTTTTTCTTTTGATGCTGTAGCTTTAGCAGGAACAAATGTAGCTGCTAACATTTTTCTTCCGCCTCCTGATATTATTGGAAACCATCCTGTTAGGTTTTCAAAATGTACCTGGAATGAAATTTAAAAGGAGGAAGGACATACCCTCTGGCACTTGGTAATGAGTACAACCGTTTCAGCAATCTGTGTGGGCACACAGAGAGCTGACTACTTGTGCCAAATGTACCCTTACTATACAGATAAAACAAAATTGCCAAAATTCCTTCCTTCCTTTACATCTTGTTATGCAACAAGAAGAAGGCAGAATTAATTATTTCCCAACTGTCTGCCTAGACAGGTATCCCTCATTCTAAGAAAAGGAGTTGTGAATATTATGTAAAAAACCAAAGGAAAAGAAAAATACATATATTTAGGAAATAAGTAGCTGATTTCAAAGGCAATAAGGATATATGACCAGTCTATTATCATTTATGCATCTGCTAAACCTGACAGAAATCCACACCAATGTTTAGTGTACTAAACTGGCTTGAAACATAATGCCTAACATTAGATTTATTATAGGGAGAAATCAACACCAGCTCTTACAATTAAAAACTGGTTAAGACAATAATTGAAAACCACATGCTTGAGCAAACCTTAATGTAAGAAACTGGAAGCCCAAACCAATTCTGGAACCTCTTGGGAACTATTCAATTTGCAATATGTGATGCCTAGTAGAACCTCTGATTCTTTCACCTGTTCAGTGGGAGATGCCTAGCTGAAATAGAACGTGCTTTTGAAATGTCTCTCAGCCTTGTGGCAGAGGGTATTCAAGAAACAGAAGTCTAAGCACTCCACCTCCAAACTAGGCAAAACTAGTTGCATGAGTTTGAATTTTTTCCACTGCTTTCAACATAGCAGTAATATTTGCTGACCCACGAGCATGTTTTGCTGCTGGTGTACCATACTGGCCATCTTCTTCTACTTCTTCCCTGTTTATGAAACTGTTGGAACATATATTAATGTAAGTATTGTTCAGAACTTCATTTTCATTAGTTAACTAATTATAAGACTGAGGGGAAAATAATTTGGATCTTCTGTCTGAGGTTGCTATCAGCTGTGGTGCAACCCTCCTCCACAACCACATGTTTATGTTACCTTCTCAGAATTTCTATCTATGGTTGACTTTTAAAATTGGACGGACAGACAGACAGGCAGACAGACAGGGTTTAATCTTCACTTTCATTTTAAATAATTTTTATTCAAAATTTTACAAGATTAATACATAAAACAAATACTTCTCTCACTTGTCACGTATTTCATAGAACAACAGACATTCAATTTTGGATCATCAGACATCCTGGCTTCAAGCAGTATCAAAAATGGTAAATACATTCCATTTCATTCTCATTGTCTTTCTACTTCTTTGGGAATGTTAAGTCATCCATTATACCTCCTTTAACATTCATCATACATTCCTTCCAATCACCCTCTATTTGTTTATTTCTCCATACTTCTAACCTACTCCTCACTCTTTTTATCCTTGACCTCATTCTTCCCTCTACTTCTTTGTATTCCTCTTACCTCCTCCACCCTCTCTCTTCCCATCATTTTACAAATTCCACAATTTATCCGACAGCATTTAATATTGGATATATATCCAAGAGCACAAATTCTTTGACCCTTGCTACGATTCCTGAATCTCCTTTTGTTTCCTCCCCCCTCTAATCTTTTTACATTCCTCCCTACCAAAAATCAGAAATGGTATTCCATTTCTCCCACCCATTGCCAAATTCATTAAGGAGCGGCCTGCAGCCACCTCTGTCTTCACCAGACTGAGGCTGCGGCAACTGCATGCTGCAGTCCCAATCTGGCCTTTTTGCACCCTGGAAAGGGTGCCATAGCTGTTGGTGCTGTGGCTTTATGGTGCTCCTTTGGCACTGCGTCATCTAAACACAGCACCAGAGGAGTGTTGTGAAGCTGTGCACCGTGTGGTGCAGCGCATGTCATCATGCCGCCATGGGGGCAGAGTCAGGGCATGCGTCATGTGGATGCCACACTCCACGTCACTCTCAGGCTGGCCTTAATGACCTGTCTGCACAGGCTGTATATTCCCTCATGCATTCATCAGGTTCCTTCACACTGTTATGACCTCATCTATACAGGCTGCAGCCATCAGTTCCCTGACATTCAAACTTCAATTCAGATTAGCAAGGCAAATAGGGGTGACTGCTTGTCATGTGTGCTTCAGCTCTGAATGTGCTCTCAGCATAAAAAAGCTGCTCCCCAACTCTACTGCCTGTACAGAGCTTTGAATATGAATGCACTATTTATGAATGAGATATTATTGCTGGAGGAAGATCAAGGTCCCCTTGTTTAAGATGCCAGGTAAACAGTTTTTTAAAAAATATATATTGAAAACCAAACATTTATTGTAGAAAAAATGTGATATTCCTGACAATGATACTAGCATTCTTTAAACATGACACCTTTTTTAAATACTAGCATCACAGGGCCGGAATGACAAGGGAATAGCTAGAATAGAAGGCCTTGTACCGTCAGCTGTCAGGATGTGACACAGGATGCCTGGCAGAGCAATTAATCATTGTGCTTTTCTGTGAATAGCTCTTTGGGGACAGCCACTAATACACACAAATGTACACATGCTTACTAACACCACCTACACAGAAAGTCTGACACCACTGCTGGCTTGCCAAATTGAGAAGTAACTGAACATTATGTCAAACAAATTCTTTTCAATTGGAATGTTAAATAAAAGGAATTGGAAGCAGGGATGGATGGATGGATCAATCAGTTTTAGTTTCCCTTGGCATCTTATTATTTTCCTTATTTGTAGGTTCAGTTCACTTCCCAATTGGGAGAATTTTCTGAATGCATGTCTGACTCTTCTAGAACTTTGAGAAATTTTCAAATTCAGAATAAATGCATACATTTTAATGATCATATTCGTACCTCTGTAAGTAGCTTTCCTAATATAATTCAATTTTACACCTGTGCCGCATTCCTGGGTCTACAGTAAAGGGTTGCCTTTTCTGTCCCCAGCACAGAATGGAGGGCAGGAAGGGGAAATACATTATAACACAGTGGCACCATGGTGTGGAAGCTTGAGAATAGAGATGGAAACTTTTCATCTCCCTTTCTTTCACTGGTGCTGCTCAGTCCACCCACACACCTCTATTGCAATACTGACTTTTTCTGCAGGCATGATTTTGATCATGACGATGTCTCTGGTTCTGGAGCTTGGAGTGGTTAAGGAGGCTATGCTTAGGGCTCTTTGGGGGTACATCTCTTTATGTCAGAGGACTGTGAAGTATTCTTGGGAATTTGAGCTAGCTGAACAGCAGCCTAATTTATATGGGATTCTCTTGGGGCTTAAGGTGTTTCACACAGGGGTGGCTAAAGAGGAGGTCTAGAGATTACCCCTGCCCCAGCTGGATACATACTTGGCTGTTCCCACTTTGCAGTTGTATATTGTTGTGTGCCTTCAAGTTGTTTCCAACTTATGATGACCCTAAAGTTGACCTATCACAGGGTTTTCTTGACATGTGCGGGTTCAAGCTCTATTTTCTAGAGTCATAGTCCAATGCTCAAACCACTACACCATGCTGGCTCTCACAGTTCACAAGTTAATTAAAATTCAGTACTTGGGACTTCCGGTAGGACAGCAGGGCGACTGGTCACTTGGACTGAAGCTCATCCAAGTGATCGCCAAGACAGGAATATTAGGGGAATATTCCCTTAATAACCCAAACTTGGAGAACAGGATTGGGAATAGGGCTCATCAGGGTTCCGACTCTGGTGGTTGATGGGCTGGCAGATATGTTGATCCATCTCGCCAGGAGGTAAGACTGCAGTGCAGTTGAGCCTGTCTTTGGCTGCCATTATTTGGCTATGAACCCTGCCTGTTGCCTTTTTAATTAGATTTAGATGTAAAAGGAAGAACCTGATTTTAAGAAGTTAAATGAAAGGCTCCTCTCTTTTTTTCTTTTCTTTTGATGACTCTGGACATTAAACTATTCTGGGATAGTATTTAAACCTGAAAACTTAAAAGCATCTTTCCTTTTTCTTTTCAACTGTAATGTACGTGGTTCATGGACTCACACTGTGAGATGAGAGCCATTTATCATAACTCAGTACACTTAAAGTTATTTAAAGGAAAGCAGTAAAGTTAAGAGAGGGGCGGAGATCACTGAAAAAAAGTAAAAAATAATATACAGCTACAAAGTAACAGGCTGGAAATAACAAGAAAATAGACAGAGTAGCTGAAAAATGGCAGGCTAAATCAAGATAACAAGATTACAAAGCAAGTTAGACAAAACAAAGTGAGAAAGGGAAGTGAGAGTGTGAGAATAGAAGGGAGAGAAAGTTTTGAAAACTTTTAAACACTTGAATTCATTATAAAATAAGAAAAGTAAAGAAATCAAGTGTCGGAATGAGGACTGGGGATGAGACGTCGGCCTGAAGAAAAACAGAGAGCCTGAAAGGGAAAGTAAAGAGAAAGAGTGCGGCAGAAGGAGGACAGGGGACAGGACTAAAGACTAAAGGAATAAAGAGCGGTGTTAGAAGAGACAGAGATTTTCATACCAGCTTTTAAGCGCTGGCAAATCACCTCTAAAACGTTGAGGAAGTGCACGTGTGTGAAAGCTTTCATCATTGGTTCCCTCTAGCATCACTGAATTGTTCCAGGAGAGGGAATTTCCTCTGAATGGAAACTTTGCATTCAGAGGAAATTCCCTCTCCTGGAACAATTCAGTGATGCTAGAGGGAACCGACGATTCCCTGATGATGAGGAAGCATGCCAAGCTTTCACACACACGCTTCCTCAATATTTGAGAGGCGATTTACCAGCTTAAGAGCTGGTATGAAAATCCTCAGAGAAAGGAGGACGGAGGAGGAGACGACTTGATAAATTTGTAAAAACATAAAAACATCTTGAGAGAGTGGTGGAGGCAGAGACAAAGAAAGAGATGTGACACAAGGAGGATGGGAAGATGAGGCTGTGGAAAGGAAAACAAAACAAAACAGTGAAGCAGATGAGGGTTTGAACGATACTCCACATAGTCTACAGATAAAGAAGGTACATTTAAATTGCAGAATGGCTCTGAGATAAGTAACCCTATTCTTTGGATGGTGCACTGGAACTTCATTGTTCAGTCAGCCCTTCTTATAAACAAATTTTTTATACACGGATTCAAGCATACACGGTTTGAAAATGTTCCAAAAAAGTATAAATTTACCTTGATTTTCCATTTTTCATAAGGGACACCATTTTGCTATGTCATTATATTTAATGGGACTTGAGCATACATGGATTTTGTTATACACGGGGGATCTTGGAATCAAACCCCAGCGTATAACAAGGGTTTACTGTATAAACTGACTATACAGTCCACCCTTGGCTTACACGGCGGATCCGTTCCAGACCCCCACGCGTAAGTGAAAAAGCACATATGCTCAAGCCCCATTAGATATGATGAGGCTCATGTGTGCTGTGCAGCTGTGGCACACCCGACATTCTCCCGTTCTCCTGGTCGCTTCCGCATAAGCTCAAAGCTGCCTATAATGAGCCCACGTGTGGCGCGGGCTCACTGTACTTTTTATAGTACTGACTATAATTTGACTAAAATTAACTGATAATTTGCAATTATGACTAATTCATTAACATAATATATCAACTGACTTTTATTACTGGAGACTACAATCGATTTTAGCAATTATATAACAACAGAACAAAATTTATTAATTCACTGATCTATTATTTCATTAAGAGTGTAAATGTATTGATTGACTGGGAATAAGGCCTTTCTTTGTTTAAGTGTTTACATTTAAGGATGTATGTTTATCTTGTATGGCAGTTGTAATCTGGATATGAACTGTAAACCTAAGGGGTAATTGGATAAGATTGACTGCAAAAGGTTTGGTATCAAGTAAGAGATGATTTCATTAAGAGGGGTGTAGATATCAACTAAGATACAAAGAATATTTTAAGTTTAAGTAATTGGTAATTGTTATTTTTTGATATGTTAAATAAAGTAATTGATTTTTCATAACAAAGTTGGATATAAATTTAATTTTTGGGGATGTTTTCTTAGCCTTAAACTAATACAAACACACACACACACAAATAAAAGGATTTTATACACATACAAATAAAAGTATTTAAAAGAGAATGTGTGTGTGGGGTTACATGAGATTTTTAAACACTGAGAAACAAAAAATGTTACATGAAGCTATTACTTATCTCAGAAAATCAGTATAAATACAGAAGACATAGAATCTTTTTTATATGAAATATTTAGAATAAAGAGGAGACAGTTATTTTATGTTATATGTTTATACATGTTTGTATTTATATGTTCTAGAATAGTTTATGTATTGTTTTATTTGTGTGTGTTTTTATCAATAAAATTTATATTTAAAAAACCCTACCTCTACCTTCACTCATGAGTGAAGGTAGAGAGTGGAAATAACACATTTTTTTTTTAAAATAGCAAACAACCAAGATATTTAGATTTACAATTAAGAGCAGACAGCAAATTAAAACCTACTAGACTTCCGAAAGAAGGTAAAGATTTGACTTTGGTGAAAAATTATAGGCCAATTGCTTTATTAAACACAGACTATAAAATTTTTGTTGCAATTTTGGCAGAGAGATTGAAAAAAGTTTTAACAAATTGGATTAATAAAGATCAATCCAGCTTCCTACCAAACAGAATGATCAAAAATAATATAAGAAATTTAATAAATCTAATTGAGATACATGAGAAAAGTATAGATAAAAAATTAGCAATTATATTTATTGACACAGAAAAAGCGTATGATAATATTCATTGGCAGTTTATGATTGAGTTATTGAAAAAATTAGATGTTGGATTAACATTTCAAAATTGGATTGAGGCAAATTATGAAAACAAGAAGCAAAGATTTGGGTGAATGGAGAAAGAACAAACTTGTGTAGTATTAACAGAGGAGTGAGACAAGGCTGTCCATTATCTCCGTTATTGCTTATTATGGTATTAGAAATATTGTTAAACGATTTAAGAGGCAACCAACAGATATGTGGCTATAAATTGAAAAAAGAAGAATATAAGATAAGAGCATATGCTGATGATTTAGTATTAACGATTGTGAATCCGATTGAAAGTAATAAAATAATATTAGATACTTTTAAAAGATTTGGTAGGATAGCCGGATACAAAATAAACAAAGATAAAACAGTTATGTTAACGATGAAGATGACTAAGGATGAAATTAATAATCTTAAGGAGATGACGGCATTCCAAATTAAAAAATCTGTGAAATATTTGGGGATAAACATTAGCACAAAAAACAAAGAACTTTTTGAAAATAATTATGGAGTAATCTGGAAGAATGTTAAGAAGGATTTGATAAGATGGAAAAATCTTAAAATATCATTGATGGGCAAAATAGCACTTATCAAATTGGATGTACTTCCAAAAATGATCTTTCTTTCTCAAAGTCTCCCTATTATAATTAGTGAAATGCTGTTTAAACAATGGGAAAGAGATATATCTAAATTTATTTGGAATGGGAAAAAACCTAGAATCAAAATGAAAATCTTGTATGATTCGTCAGATAGAGGGGGAATGGCATTGCCTAATCTAAAATGGTATTACCAAGCATGTACTTTGGATTGGATTTTAGATTGGATAAGATTAGAAAACACAAGAAATTTAAATTTGGAAAAGTTTGAATTAAAATTTGGCTTACATGGATATTTGATATATGACAAAATAAAATTAGATAAGAATTTCAACAACCATATCATTAGGAAAGCGTTATTACAGGTCTGGCAAAAATATAAAAGAAAATGGTGTCCAAAAATACCTATTTGGGTCTCGACAAATGAAGCTATGTTTGGAAGAGAACAATATAAGGAAAATGATTGGGTGACATATAATGATATTACGAAGATGGTCAAAGGAAAGAGAATAATGAAAACACAGGAAGATTTATTAATGGAGGATATTCATACTAATTGGTTTTCTTATAGACAAATTAGAGAACGCTTTTCAGTTGATATAAGAGAGGAGGGAATTGGAGAAGGTGATCAAACATTAGAGAAGATAATTAAAGAGCCCAAAAAACAAATCTCAAATTTATATAATCTAATACTGGAATATGAATTGGAAATGGAAACAATTAAAGATTTTATGATTAAGTGGGCTAAGGATATAAAAGAAACAATACTACTGGATGAATGGGAAAATCTTTGGAAAGGAAAGATCAAAAAGATGGTAAGTGTTGATATAAAAGAAAACATATATAAATCCATGTACAGGTGGTACCTTACCCCATACAAATTAGCGAAAATGTTCAAACAAAATAAAAATGATTGTTGGAAATGTAAGAAGGAGGTACGTAGCTACCTACACATGTGGTGGAATTGCCCGAAAATAAAGCAATTTTGGAAAACTATACATATAGAAATGAAGAAAATCTTTGGATTGGAGGGAGGACCGACCGTTAAATTCTATCTGCTCAACATATTTGATGTAGCAAAATATGGGGAAAAAAATAAGTGAAAAAATTATATTATTTGCTCTGGTTGCAGCTAGAATGATATTTGCGAGGAATTGGAAGAAAGAATAGAAGATTGGAGATGGAGGATGTTAGAGTTATATGAGATGGACAAACTGACGTGTCTGGTTAATGATAGAAATTTGGAAGAGTTTTATGAGGAATGGGAAATATGGAAGAATTATTTGAAAAATCTGAAGGAAGATAAGATGTATACTACTATGGAGATATAAGAGGATTTATTTGAAAGGAAATCGTTGAGATAAGAAAAAATAATTTCTGTTCTACCTGTTTGTCCAATGAGTAATACTATTGACAATTAAGGTCAGGGTTATAATTAAAAAGAGTTAAATAATAAAGTATAGATCAGATTAAGATAGATTGAGGTAGTTTAGATGTGGTAAGATGATGACGATAAGAGGATAATATATCAGGGAAAGGTAACATATGTTAATGTTGTGTTGATGGGAGGGAAAACTATAAGGAGAAATTGAAGAATTCAATAGGATCAATATATTTGCATAGAGTTCAGTTAGAAACAAGAAAAAAGTAGATAATATGAGTTTAGTCAGTAGCCTAGGAAGTCATTGTGTATGTTAAGAGGATAAATATAAAGATTTTATATGATGTATTAGCTTATAATTTTATATAATCACAGTATTTGTTTGTCTTGTTATGTTTTTAAAATGTTCAATAAAAATTTATTTTAAAAAAAACCTACTAGACTTAAAACTATGGCCTGTTACAGACTGCCAAAATAAAGCTGCTTTGGGTCTCTGTGGAGGTATGCTATTTAAATGATGCATGGGTCCTAAGCGTCCGGAGGTTGCGCCAAAGCCACACTCCATTCCTAAGCACTGGAGTGCAGCTTTGGTGCAGCTTCCAGATTCTTAGGGTACATGCATCATTTAAATAGCATACCTCCAAAGAGACCCGAAGCAGCTTTATTTTGGCAGTCTGTAACAGGCCTAAGTTAAAATTAATTTTCTGTATTAATGGCTCAGGATCAAAGAAGGCACCTCAACTCTTACAAAGAGGAGCTTCAGATCCTGCATCAATTTTTTTGTAAGAATTAAAAAAAATTAAGGAAGAAATGTGCACAGAAATGAAACACGAATTAGAAATCTCATGACAAAAAGCAAAGGAGGACAAGAAAAAAGAAATGAATGTATTTGGGGAATAACGACAAAATCACAAAAGACATTGAAGGTTTGCAAACAGAGAACAAGAAACTTAATGATAAGACAACAGAACTGGAAAGCACAACCTGAGATTTACAGTCAGGATGACATAAAATAGAGAAAAAAAAATCTTGATACAAGAAATTTGCTATTGTGAAAAATGTCTGAAGCGCCAGGGAATGCCAGAAGAATTGAATGAAGAATTGTATGGCACTGTGATCCAGAATTTAGCAGTCTATTTGGAAACAACTGAAGCAGAGATGAGCAATTCAACTGATAGGATCTTCAGAGTAATCTTGATTGTGGCTAGAGTGAGGAAACCTCCTCGGGATGTTGTTATTTCTTTTCTTGTCAGCTTAGAGAGATAAAATTTTGCAAAGAAGCTACCAGCAAGATTTGATAATAGAGGAGAAGAAGGTTAAAATGTATAAAAACATTCCTGCAGAAGTGCTTCAGAAGAGGCAGGACTACAAGTTCCTGACTGAAGATTTAAGAAGAAGAAAAATCCCCTATTCATGGGAAAGAATTGAAGGGGTGTCAATCTTGTACAAAGAAAAAAGTTTTTACATAAATACGCAACAAAAGGCAAAAGACGTCTTAAGTCTTCTTTGATCTCTCCTGGCCTGAACCACCCTTCCTAAACATGATGGAAATGTGATTCACCCATGCTCTGATCACCAAAAAATGGACCTCCTTCTTTCTATGATGCCTGGTGAAGTAGGTGTGCATGTTTATGTGAGTTACAATCATGGTAATAGTGTTAAAACTGTGACTAAGGAGTTTATCATACAGCTAAAAAAAACCTGTCTTACCTCTCCTGAATTGAAGTCTAATTTGGGATGCAGCCAGGTTCTATTGCCTAGATTCTGCTGCTGAATCCACTAGCCGAATACAGCCTGGCTGCAGCCTGGGTCCCAGGTGCATTCAGCAAGCCACTTTTCAAAGTTAGGAGCTTTTGACTTTGAAAAGCGGCTTGCTAAGCACGCCTGGGATCTGGGCTGCAGCCAGGCTGTATTTGGCTGGTGGATTCAGCGGCAAAATCCAAGTGATAGAACCCAGCTTCATCCTGAATTAGATTTCAATTTGGGAGAGGTAAGCTGGATTTTTTTTTTAGTGGTGCAATAAACTCTTCAGTAGCAGTTATGAATATAGAACCATTATGGGTGAGTAAAGCTAGGAAATGTCTGTATTCACAATGATTATTTAGTCACTACTGCCACAATAGTAACTCCCCCTCAACCTACTTTACTGGGCATCAGTTGCATGGAAAGAAGGTGGTCCATTCTTCTGGTGATCAGAGCACAAGTGAATGATGTTTCTGTCAGGTTTCAGGGTTAGACAAGAGGTTACTCTGTTAAGTACACTTGTAGCTGATATACTGTATACTGTAGCTGACAGAGAACGCTGGCCCACAGTTTTTAATTCCATGTTTTAATTAGAGAACTTGAGGGCAAAAAATCAGTTTGACATAATTTAACTCAGTGGCCACAATGTCCTTGTGGAGCTGTATACATGCAGGTACTCCACCTGAAGAAGCTCTACTGATGTTCTGGAGCTCCACAGGGACAGAAGCTTTCTCCTTACCTTCTACAAATGATAGGAGGCTCCACTACATACATAATGCGGGGTGCCTCTAAAAAAGAGAAGCAATGCCCTTTACAGAAGAGAACAGGAAGTCCTTGTGCATTAATTCAATCCTGGGCACATGTGACTGGAAGGAAGCTTCAGTGATTTTGGCAGAACTTGGTTCCAAGTAGATATGCTCAGTATCACAGCTTAAAGGTCTAATTAAACTCTTAATAGTTTCCAGCAAGCATCCTTTGAAAAGTTGTACTCCACAGTCATTTTCTATTCTGCCTGTGTTCATAATGATGTGATTTGAAAATGTTCAAAGTTGAAAGCCCTATTAATCAATGGCTGTATTATCCTGCATCTTTGCAAAAGCAAGGGAGGAGGCTGGAGAAAGAAGAAAAGAAAATGGAGCTAATTTGCAATACTAATAAGGTTCAATTACTGTGTAATTCAGCACATACCATTTATTTATTTATTAGGTTTTGAGGTTTTAGAATGAGACTAGGGAAGAATTTTTATTATTCTGAGCAAAACTTGGGTGCACCACTTGGGTGGCGATACTCTCTGGAAGAAAGTGATGAAAGTGATGAATGAATGGCGACGTTCAAAATGGATACTTTGAAAGAGGAGGAGGTTGTTGGTTATTACATTTGAACGGGCTGCTTGTTTTAAGGAGGGGAAACCACACATCCCAATGAATTAAGAGAAGCACTGCTAGCTTTCTTATGATAGAAAAGTAAAATGTATGTGTTCTAACAGATGGACCAATGCTTCATGAAAATTAATGTACAGAAAGAGAATAATAATGCATATTATATGAGATGCCTTTCAGAAGATATAAAAAGAATAGCAGCTGTTACTAGAGTAATGAAGATGTGCATAAACAGGAAAATACACGTTAATATATACCGTTCAGACAAAAACAGATTAGTAGAACCTTTGAAAGTAGTAGAAGCAAATGTTCCCCTTAATATTCTCTCAGGTTGTTGCTGCTAAACTAACAGCCCTTGAGGAAAAGCAGGAGAGACATAGGGAAATTATTTACAATCAGTTGTAAGACAGAGAAGCTAATTCAACTATAGGAACAAGATGTTGCAAAATGGCATGTTGGATTTCTGTGAGGTTTTAGATCCCAGAGAGAGCTGATTTATTATTTCAGGTTAAGTCTCCCTTATTTGAAATGCTTGGGAACAGACGTATGTTGCATTTCAAATTTTATTTTATATTACTGGATTTTAAAATACCAGTACCTATATTTTGATACATATGTATATGATGAGGTATCTTGGAGATGGGACCCAAATCTAAACCCAAAATTCCTTTATGTTTCATACATACCTTACACACATAGTCTGAAGGTAATTTTCAGACAATATTTTAAATAATTCTGTGCATGAAACAAACTTTGTGAACACTGAACCATCAGAAAGCAAAGGTGTCACTATCTCAGCCACCCATGGATTTTTTTTTAATTTTGCAACATTTCGGATTTCAGAATTCCAGATAAGGAAGATTCAGCCTATGTTAAATACAGCAATGATATTAAAACAACAACATTGGGTTACATCCAGTAATATCTATTTGCCAATTGAAAGCCATCTGCTAGTTGAATGGAATCTGCCTTCCCTTGTAGGTCCTTGCACCTCTGCCCAAAACCTGCTCCAGAGAGTTGGGGAAGTCTCCAGAGCAGGTTTCAGGGAGAAGGAATTAAGCACTGCAAGTAAGGGGGGAGAGAACAGAAAGATGTTGTTAAAGGGGTAGTCCACTTAGGATGCATCTATACTGTAAAAATAATGCAGTTTGACACCACTTTAACTGTCATGACTCCATCCTACAAAATCCTGGGATCTACAATGTAGTTTTGTGAGGCACCAACACTCTTTGGCACAGAAGGCTAAGACCTTGTAAACTACAGATCCCGAGATTCTATAGAATATAGCTGCAATATTTAAAGTGGTGTCAGACTACATTATTTCTACAGTGTATAGCCATTGGTCGCTATACACAGTAAAACTTCATTGTGAAAATGAATTAGATGATCTGCATAAATGGGAATGGATTAGTCACTATTTTATTTTTCACAGTGTTTAATATTGTAGTAAAGATCTCGACTGATTTTCAAACACACTTTAATCCACAGAACTCTCTCTCACTTTCATAATGCCCAAATTCATTTCCTTAGAACATCTGGATGTCATAGTTTAACAAATTCTTCTATTAATTTTGGCATTTGGGAACTCCTTAAATATTTCACAGACAGAAGAAGAAGGAATGGCTCTCTTTCTTTATTTTTTATATTCACACTTTTACCATTGCCAACACAAATACTTTAGGATTTAAATTAATTTCTAACACTTATAACAATCACTACTGCATGAGGTAGGATCTGCAGAGGGGCAAAATCCCTCTCTTCTGGGCCTGCAGAATAACATTAGTCCACCCTTGAATTTTACTAGACTGAACTAAAATCACATGCAATACTTCTGAGCCATTATACATGAAAGGGTATCTACTATGTGATTTTATATGTGTGCGTGTACACACACAAACATGCCCCCCAACACTTTTGGCAAGAGCACTAGAAATCCCACCTCTAAAAAGTAGAATGAATTACATATGTCTTCAGAAATTAGGGAACATATTCCTTAAGTGCTTGCATTATGTCAAAGAGGAAATACTGTAGAAGTACATATAAAGGAGTTTAAACGAGCCACTGCTTTTATTTAAAGGGTTTGCAAATCAATTGCATCAGAGGATTCAACCAAATCAGCTAGCCACAAAACCACATTTTAATCATGCCCCACATAAACAGTCACTGTTTGTATATTAGAAAGATATCTGGGCACCAAGATAAAACTGAACACAAACTGGCTTTGGCAGAAATATGTGAATGATGGAGAAACTGTGGCATTTCACCACTGTCGAAATTATTGCTCAGAGTTTGGCATAACTAGAGCAATAGAATTAAATTTCTCTATCTCAATTTCAGGGGAAGACTTCACCAAAATCATTTAAACAGCCCTCCTTTATTTTGTTTTTCTGAGAATGGCTGCATTCCTTGGGAGGTGATCTGTTAAGGGTTACATGCCAGTACCTCTGAAATCTGTGCCAGATGAGCAAACATTAGGTTAACTCATCTTTTTCTCTCTCATTTCTCCTTCCCAATTATTAATTATTTACCTATTTATTTCCCATCTTTTCCCCAAACCTGGGACTCAAAGTAACTTACAAAAATTATAACAAATGCAGATAATATTATTCAAATGCAATTAAACTGCCAGTAGAATTAAAACCATTTAAACAATGCCATTAAAAAAAACAAGAGATAAAAGTTAGTTTTAAAAAACACACTATGAAAAGCCCTTGCGGTCTAAATGCCTACCTAGGAAGGAAGTTCTAACCAGGGACCAACCCCTGGGAAGGCTCCCCATGTTCCAGCTAGAAGTGTTTGTGAAGTCCATAGGATCTTGCAAAGACAATCACTGAAACAAACACTAGCAGATGACTTAGGAAATTAGACTGGCAGTGGCATGTGGGTCATGGCTTTATTTCATAAATGGATCTCATGCAGTCCTTCGACTGCACTTTCTTCCTTGCTTCCCCAATTTAGAGCAATTGTGAAACCCATAATTAAAGCATTATGACACCCAGTATAAGCATATGCATGAAGATGGGCCCAGGGACGTAGCTAGGATTTTAGGAAGGGGGGGGTCCAGACTAAGTGCCACCATTATAATGGGGCTTGGATGCGGCGGCACAGCAGTACACACCATTCATTTTTCTAATGGAAGGGGGGGGCTGGACTCCAAGCCCCCCCCCCCTTTGGCTACGTCCCTGATGGGCCCATGCTAGTCCCCTTATTGTACCCTCACTCTAGACATGTGGAGAATGACAGTTTGAAGAAGAGAGCCTCCATACACAGAGGAGACTCTCCTCTTCAGATAATCACTTTTCATGTGAGGACAGTGAGAATGATGATGATGGGCTAAAATGCTACTTTTCTCTGATGGAAAGTACAACACTTGAAAAAGGCTCAGATCCACTCAGACAATAAGACCTCTCATGCCAGGTTGATAGCTGAGTTTAGTTAAGCCTATTTACATTTTTTCAAGGTCCTCCTGCTATATCTGGTCTAACTGTGCCAATTAGGGAAAAATGATAATTTGTTTCCATCTCTGCAAGGAGGTAGCATTCAAATTCTTCCTCACATGGCTAGGAGAAGCAATGCACATGAGATTGTGCCCCAAGAAAACCAGTGAATGGGGTGACCTGTAAGCGAACAATGCAGCTAATCCAAATAAATGGTTCTTTTAAAATTAGAGATGGAAAGAACATTAAAAAATGTTTTCAACATAAGAAAAAAACATGGTTCTCAAATGTTATGGAATCTGATGGAGAGAATTGTGGTCTGATGAAAATTCTTTCACTTATTCTGTGCAAAATTTGGACATAGGTTCTTTGCTCAGAAAAAAAGTTGTTGTTTCTTGTGTAGACGATTCTAGTTTTTCTGCAAGAAAAAATACACATACATACTGTGCACATAGTAAATCATGAACAGCAAATCATCTTAAAATACTGCACAGTTTTCAAAGATTTTCTCCAGGGAAAGGGAAGACAATTACTAACATTACTCTTTGCTTTGTACATGAATGAAATTAGTGAAGAATTACATTCCTATTCAAAATAGGCACCCTAATAATGGCTGCTTTCCCTATATCCTTACAACTCCTTCTTCAACAAATCCACATTTGGCAGCTTTAGAGCGTTTTTGTACAAACAATTCTTTTCCACTTCCAGACATTGGTGTCCAGTTACAGAAGCGGGGTTGGATTCACATTTTCTTTTTGTGAGTTTGTGGAAGGGGGAGAAGGCATTCCATTCCTGCCTGCAAAATTAGACTGTGGATTACTGAAAAACCAGGGGATTAAACATAAAGCTTTGGGATCAAATCAAAGAGCCTTTCAGCAGGCACTCATAAGGCGAGCTTCCTTTCTACAAACTCATATAAATTTTGTGAGACAACTAAAATTCTCAGCGGAGCTTGGGTAGTCTTGCAGTACATCCAGTGGGAGATTCTGAGGTTTTGTTTGTACATGTGAGGAACTGGCAGAGAATATAAAAACCTGACTAAAAAGTACTGAGAATGCAGGGAAATCTTGGGGCCAATCAGAGATTGGTCCAGTCAGTGGACCCAGACCACAAGCTTCAGGAGGCTCCTATGGCCATCTCTTGGATCCCTCTGCCTCTGATGCCACCTCTGAAATTGTCAGCATACTGCCAGATTTCAGATGAGCTGCAGTGTAGTCTTACCAAAAGCAATGCAGTTTTGCACCAAACCAAGGCACTCCAAGTGTGGGTATCTTGTTTGTGAGAAGAATCATACCTGCCAGATGCTTCTGGGAGAACAGTCCTGTTTTTGGAGTCTTCATATTTTCATATTTCATATCTGGAGCCAGCATGTACCTAAGGTGTTCAACCGACCTTTTGGAACACTAGATGAAGATTCCAGGAGAAAAGGTGCAAATATCTGAGGGGATGTGTACAATCCAGGTCCTTTCTTCCCCAAGTCCTCTGCATTTCCTCTTGCATAAAGAGACAAAGATGGTCTCATTGCACTGAAATGGAAAGCCAGCTTGTTCTGTTTGTTCCCTACTCTGTTTCCAGCCACTGTTACTGTCCATCAACCCTGGGATTGTCCTCATCCAATCACTGTTTTTGTCACTCCAAAGTTAAAGCCATCAACCAGTCCTGAATCCCATTGTAGATTCCTGAGAAAGAACATCAAGTCTCTGTTACTTCGCAAGACAGCCCACTGCTTGATGCTAGTTTTCAGGTACAGTGCACCTCAGTTATTACTGGTATATACAGATGCCAATGGCCCTAAAGGTTACCAGCGTCTTCCAAAAAGCTAATTTTTCCAACATTTAAAGTAATGCTGACATACTGGGTGGGGACCACTAGAGTCCATCACCTTTCTTTGGGTAACAGTTCTCCTCTGAAATAAGGTACTTGCCTGCAGGATGCTTTTTAATAATGAAATCATACTTCGTGCAAACTGGAAGTCCCGCTCGCATATACACACATACCATTTTTGTTTGCCAGCAAGAATGGTGATTGGGAAACAGTAACACAAGGTGCCTCCTGAAGTGGGATTGAAAGGATGCAAAGCTGTCTCTCCTAATCCATTAGAGTTGCCCCCCCTCTCCCAATTTCACATCCTTTCCCACCCTGTGCTAGTAGTGTAGTGGTAATATAACACTGCCTTTTTTATTGCCTCAGTAGCATGAAAATTGTGAGGAGCATGTGGGAAGCCACATCTGTGGTAACCACAGGTGGGAACACAACTGAGATGTGTTCACTGGAACAAGCCGGTATCTTGGTGGCCATGAGCAGTGGGGAAATTGATCAATTTTGCTTTTTCCCAGGTTTGAATATACGACACTTCAGATTTCCCCCAACTATTGAGAAATTTGCACATTTTTGTAAATTCTTTATAAACATGTAAGAAGAGCCCTCCCTCCGTTCCAAGTGCCATTGCCATGGCCTCAGAGGGAGAGAAGAACGAGCAGTATCTGCTGGACCTGATCCCCTTTCACACTGTCATTCCCTTCTCCTTTTGGGTCATGTCTTTTAGATTGTAAGCTGTCTAATTAACAATTTGTAAGCTGCTCTAAAGAATGGGGTATAAATACAATAAATAGCTAAACAAACAAACAAACAAATAAAATTAAAGTCACCATCACCACCATAATTTATTCATATGGCACCATCACAAGTAAAAAATCAGCAAAACAGTTCTCTGTCCTTAGGCTTACAATCTAAATAAAATGTATCCCCATTTATTATGGCCAAATCAAGTTAAAATTCCAATATGGATGGAATCATGTTGTAGTTGCCCACCTTTGTGTGTTCCAGGTGAACAGTTTTCATATCTTATTGTTATCTTTCTATGCCCACTTTCTTCACCTTCATCTAAGTGGATAAAACGGTAGTGCATTGGTCTGTGATGCATGTAGGTTACACCACTATTAGCAAGCATTGCTGCTTTTCTTCATCTCTACTCACACACTTGATTCTTTTATCCATTCTCCATTAATTATTGATTTCAGTTTTCTTCCTTTCTCATCCTGTGTGTTTCTGCCCCTTTGCAACTCCTGATTAAATATCCTTAATCTCTCTCTCTTCCCCCCTCATTCTCCTTTTCCCCATCTCTGCTACCTGCACCCAACTTCTTCCTCCTTCCTTTGTATTCCTCCTCCTTTCTCTCCTCCCTAACCCTCACAGCTACATTTATCTACATCCTGATAAAAAGTGCATGATTCAAAATGCTGATTAAGGAGCAAAGACACCAATGCCTTTGAGAAACAAACCAATTCTTTATTATAGGAAATCCATTCTAAGATAAGAAAGGTAGGGTGCTAATCTAAACTAGCTTCATTCTAGGGAAGAACTGAGAGAGGACTAGTGGGAAGGGGAGAGGAGGAAACAGCCCCGAGAGTATCATTTTACATCACAGAGAGGTCAGGACAGGTAGACAATGAGGAAGGACAATATGAGTCACTCAAACTATCTAACCCTGTTATAACTTTCACTCTGAGGCCTTCCTAACGCTTCAGTGCTAAGCATTGTTGCACTTCCAACACATCCTTCTTCTCCGTCACTCTCTTTCTCTCTCTCTAATCCTCCTTGCTCCTGACCTGGCAACTGTATTTCTCACAATTTTGGACTTTTTTTTTAATGTTTAGGATTTTTTTTTCTTCCCCCTCCATCTGAATATGAAGAAATGTACAATTTTCGTTATCTTCTTACAAAAGCTGACGTGTAATTCTCATCCATCCCTAGCAGCCATATCAAAAGTCCATGATCACTGCATTTGAGAAATCTTACTACAATCTTTCCTTTCCTTGTTCTGCCTATTAAAAATCCAAACACCAAAGAGTGGAAAATGATGTAGTTTAACCCCAAGGAAGAAAATAATATTGACTTAAGGGGCTGATGTCCTTCTCTCTCCCTCCCCCCTCCCTCCCCCCCTCTCTCTTTTAAAGTATATGGACCTTGGCTTCTTGCAGTCTTTTCCTTTTACTCTGCTTTCAATACCCATTAAGTTGCCAAGTAAACATTTCAGGTCAACAAGAGGTTGAGGCATAATCTGAAAACTCTGTGGGTAGATGATGTGAGGTGAAAAACAGTGCTCTGGGTATTAAATACTATTCTTCCTCTTTTCATAAACCTTTTGCAGCAAAATGAAAAGTGTATAGCAGCATTCACAACAGTGAATCCAGCAGCTACATCTGGAAGCTGGCTATGTCAATCTGCATGAGGAAAAAAACTGTGGTAAGGGAAAGTGAGCTCTCTTTCTCTCTCCTGGCTACAAGTTACTTCTCATGTTGGCTAAACGACTGGAGTGTGTTTTACAACAGTCTAATTAAAATAGATGCCAAAAATCCAATTTTATCACCCCTCCCAAAAAAACAGGGAGAGAAGCCCATTTTGCCAATCCATTTTCCTTTATGACATTTTAATTGGGCCATAACAAATGAAACTACAAAAAAGCATTTAGTTCACAAGGGCTGCAGACAAAACATCAGGTTCATCCAGTATTCAAAGTGAAAGCATGCAGAAGATAAAACTGGGCCAGGGAATGATAAAGAAGTCAGAGGCAGAGTGAGGACTTGATTTAAAGAGTAATATGCTCAATTCAACTGGTTATTCTTGTTCACAGAGGCAAAGTCTGATAGATCCATGTCAGTGGGTGCATTTACACTGTAGAATTAATGCAGTTTTGATACCACTTTGACTACCATGGCTCATCCTAAAGAATGCCAGGATTGGTTGTTTGATGAGGCACCAACACTCTTTGTCAGAGAAGGTGAAAGACCTTGTAAAACTACAAATCCTAGAATTCCATAGGATGTAAAGTGGTGTCAAACTGCATTATCTTTACAGTGTAGATTCACCCAGTGTTTGAACTGAGGTTATGGGCTCTGAAGGAACTATGAAGGGAACCAGAACATTGTAGTCATTAGTGGGAACAGAAGAGATATTTCTTTGGGTCACAAAGAATGGAAACATGAGAAAGCACATTTTGACTTTAAAATCTGCTCATTTCTGAGGCTTTCTGTTGGTTTAACTAAATTTGAAAACATACAGAAAACCACATGTATATTTTTAAAAATCATGCATGTTCAAAAATGCACACAAATCCACTTAGTTAAGGGGAAGTATAAACCTGCATATTACAGAAAACATAAAAACAAGTGCATAATTTATAAGAAATATTCATCAAAATATACATGAATTTCCATATGGAGAAAAAAATATATATCTTGCATTGTGGTAAGGAACTTGCAAAATACAAGGATGCCAGTAGGATTCTGAGAAATGCAATGAAAATGAAACTGTCAGATTTTCACTTCTCTGATGTTTAGATGTTGGAGTAGGACTGAGGAAACCTGGTTTCAAATTCCTGATTAAAGAGAGAAAACATATTTGAACATTGCCTTTAAAAGATGGTTGAAAAACACATTTTTCTAGAGTTGAGAGACCATTATGAGAAAACTCTTGGACTTCTGAGAACCTTTGCAGTTTGGGACTTATTCTGAACAAAATTCAGATGGTTGTTTTGTGCAGAATACAACATTTTCTGAGTAGGAAACATCAATTTCTGCATGGAAAATAATATTTCAATGCAGAAATATTAATTCATTGATAGAAAAATTAATTCCCTGCACATAAAATGCTAAAATTGGGGGTCTGTTCTGCATAAAATTTGAACCTAAGCCATATAGGGCATAGAAAGCAGATTTTCTGTGCAGAAAACAGCATTTTCTACACAGAAATGAATATTTCTGCTTGGAAATATGATTTTCCATGTTTACGGCACAATTTACTACAGTTTTCTATGCAAAATAACCACATGAGGGGTTTTTTTTTGTTTGTTTTTTGCACAGAATGAAGGGTTTTCCTTGCAGGGCACCCTTCCATGTTGTTTAAAAGGAAAATCACCATTGCTGTGATTTCCAAGACTGACAGTTCTCTTTTTCCTCCCGTTTGGCTATGAGGTGCAAATGGAAGTTAAATGGACACCCTGAAACCTTGCCATTCAAATACAGAACAATACAAAGATAAACATGCAAATCACTTCCTCTCAACCAACAGTATATATACCCCACTCTTTTCCATGTCAACATTCTCTGAAGATGCCATCCCCAGCTGCTGGCGAAACATTGAGAATAAACTCTTTTAGAACACAGTCTCATAGCCCAAAAAACCCAACAAAAACTATAAATGCTTCTCTCTTTTTGGGAGGCAGTAATAAAATATTCCCAAGTGAGATAGCAACTCATGTTCAGTAAAGCCTGGAGAGGACCATTTTCTGATTAGTGCTTCTGATTATCTCAAAACTTTACCAGGAAGCCATTGATAACCCTTAAACATACACTGTTCAGTCATTATTGACACAGTGCTCTTTTAACTAGATTTAGACTAGACAGAGAGATGAGAAGCAGCCAACATTGACCTTCATTCAAACTGCTTGTCAATTTTCTCACCAAGATAAAGGTAACCATCCCTTTAGAAAATGTGTTTAAAAAAAGGACATAAATAACCAGGTTAGCAATGGACAGCACCAAAAAATCCAATGTTCCATTAGGATGAGCACAGAACAATTGTACACATGTTTGAAGATCATTGGACCTTATCAAAATTGGTTGAATCTGCAAAGTTGGGAATTAAATGTCAATCAAATCTCATGTATTCAGGTAATGACAGCTAAAATGTGGGAAATATTTCAAGTTCTGAACAATATAAAAGTCTCTGATTTGATAGAATTGGCAGGGCAAGTAAAGTACTTTGTTGTTTCACAATATTGAATTCATCTGGAAAGCAATATTATGGTCAATGCAGCATAAATATACCCCAGCATAGTTAGCCTAAATCCAACTGTTCTAACCTGGATGCTGTAATTTCATGTCCTCAGTATGACAATAATACTTAACTCTACCTTTTCTTTCTATCATATCTGAATGATAGAATAGATCTTTCTATCCTATCTGAAGGAAGCCATTTTGCTGCTAAACCAGTCAGTTTTGGCTATCAGTAACGAACTGAATGACAGCGAAGAAACTGAAGTTTAATCCAGACAAAATAGAGGTGCTCCTGGACAGACAAAAGGATTGGGAGGAAATATGGCCCGTTCTTGTTGGAGTTGCATTCCTCTTGAAGGCACAGGCTTTTCAGTTTGGGGATAATCCTAGGTTCAGTCCTAAGTCTGGATGCTCAGTTCTCCATGGTGGTCAGGAGATGATTTGCATAGTTAAAAGTAATGCACTAATAGTACCTGGAGATGTCAGATCTGGCCTTAATGACATATGGCTTGGTTACATACTGTGTGGGTTACTTCACTACAGTCTGACTGGATCTGTTGCTAAAAAGCATTCAAAACTAGTCCAAAGAACTACATGGGTCACACAACTCCCTTGTTGTAACAGGTCCACTAGATACCATTCTGTTTCCAGGCACAATTCGGAGTGCTGGTTATGATCAAAAAGGCCTTGGGGTCAGGCTTTTGGAAATACTTTATTCTCCCATACAAGGGTATCTAGACTCTGAGATAATCTGTATAGCCCTTTTCTTGGTCCTGCCACCCTCCCAGGCATGTTTGGAGCTACTCTTAGGTGCTGAAACTCTCTTCCTAGAGAGGCTAAAATGGATCCCTCTTTGCTATACTTTAGTCAACCAGACATATTTTTTTCCCCAGCAGGCTTTTAGGAACACAGTATTTTTAAAAAGAAAGTACTTTAATTACAGGCTATACTGTTTTTAATACACATATTTTAATTCAGTTTTAAATTGTTTCCAATGTTATTAATATTTTAATTAAATTTTAGGGGTAAGAGTTGGTATAGCTTTGCCACACACATAAGTCCAGATTCTGAGGGGATGCATATATAAAGGAAATCATCATCATCATCATCATCATCACCATCATCATCCCATTTAGAGTAGATCTACTGCCTATGACTCAGTGGAAAGTATATGTATGTTGACATAATATTCTGCCATTGATTCAAGGGGTTTACTCTAGTTGGGAGTAGCAATGGGATGTAGGCTTCAAAAAGGATTTTTTTCTCAGGATTTGTATAACCCTAACCCCTATTGTCATTTGAATTTTTAATTGATTGCAATTTTCAGTTTAGCATTCTACTCATGCTTTAAACAAGTGCTGCTCAATGTCACAGTCTGTGGACTGGTGCCAGCCTGTAAGCCATCAGCTACTGGTCTGCAAGGATGTCCCAGGAAAAGGGGGGGGGGGAACATAAACAAAACAATTGTAGTCAATGAGTACAAAAATGGTGCTGGTCATTGACATATTGTGGAAACGCACCCCCACCCCCGCTGGTTCCCATATTAGGTAGCTCAAGACACATTGCTTTAAACAATATAAATCCATAACTTGCATTATCTCAAGATTCCTAAACTAAAATATATAAATTATAACTCTCCCAGAGGGTAGTAAAGAAGGACTGTTGGTCACCCTTTTCCTATGAAAACAACCTAGTTCTCCCAACCACATAACTGATTGTGACTTTACCTCAGATATTCAAAGAAATGCCAACCATTTTCATCTAAACGAAGTCATCAATACAATTAATTGAAGTTCTCCTTATGTCAGTTTTAAAAATTCTTTCCAAATTCATCATAATTTTTATTCTCAGTATAATTTGATTCATCCCCCTTTGAATTTTGTCAAGGAGATGAGGGCAAAGGGGGAGCATGCAAGCAGGGAAAGAAGCAAGCATATCTTGAAGGAGAATCATGTCTGGTTTGAAGTCTTGGACTTCTCTTTCTGATGGAGGTAGAGATGCTAAAAGAAAGAAAGAGGGAGACAGGAAGAAAAGAGTGGTGATAGTGGGTCATATGCAGAAGACGCAGTGAGATGAGATGAGAGAGAGAGAGAGAAGAAAGAAGAAAAACAACCAGAAAAATATGTAAATATAGATATGATTTATGAGAAGGTACAGCATGGTTGCATTTGCAAATATATCATCCAATTAGGCACCAGGTTGATGCTTCTACTTTGAGTATAGGGGAAATTTGTTCCAGTAGATTCCCTCTAACTTCCAAGACTGTAGACCAATCCAGTGAGAAAGCTACAGAGTAAGCATCAAAAACAGAATAACCCCTGGCACAAGACACACTCACATGACAAATTTCAGTAGTATGTGTGTAGGATGGGGGAGAGAAAGGAGAGAAGAAAAGGAAGAAAAAGAAGGATAGGAATAGAAGACTGATTAAGATACAGTCTCTAGTCTAACCTCTCCTCTCACTTGTCATATGTGCAGCATTAGAACATATTAGAATAAATTATAGACCAGACTGAAAGAACTTGCTGGAGATTTCTAAAGATGGAAACCATATTAACCAAGTTAAACACTCACACATATGCTCAAATACTGTCAAGCTTAACTGGCCACACAGAGTATATATGGTGCAGCTGGGCAATGCATTAGGCTTGGCATTAGGTGATCAACTTGAACACAGTAATTATTGGACAAATCTTGAGTAGGATCCAGGAAATGACACCACATTTGTAGCACTTAGCTAGACATTTAAGCTCTTTCAATATTTTGTAAAGCAGTATTGATCCTGTTGCAGACTAACCAGATAACCCATGAAAGTACAAGAATCAATCCAAAATCCATCAATTTCACGAATCTTAAAGCTTCTCACTAACTTACTAACACATCCCTTATGAATGGAAGTCATTGTCATTCTGACCTATGACTATTAGCTATATACATTTTCTAAACACTTCTGCTTTGTCTTTCTTCAGGGGTATAATATTATTTTGTATATGAACACTGGCTTCTATATAATAATATTAACAATATCAATAATAAATAATAAAATTTCTTACCTATCTCTCCCTTTGGATAAAGGTGAAGAACAATAGATGAAAATACAGTAACAAATAGACACACAAAACAGTTAAAAACACAAACACCAATGAAAAATATACAATCAGCTAAAAGAGTATACCATCAGTTATTAAAGCATACATATTAAAAACAATCAATTCATAATTTAAAAACTCTCAATTTAAAAACCATCTGGGTAGGCCTGCTGGAAGAGATTGGTCTTTACTGCTGTTTTAAATGCAGACAGTGTATCTGACTGCCAAATATCTTTCAGCAGGTTATTCCATAACTTAAGGGTGGCTGATGAAAAAGTTCTCTGCTATATGAAGATTGTGTATAGAACACTGTATATCAATAAGCTCAACAATTTGTTCTGGTTGGAATCTCTAGTCTGTGCTCCTTGACATTGCTTTTACTTTATATCTTGAGCCATTTCATTGCAAAGGTGCACATTCAAACATAAAATATATTGCATGTTCGATAGCTTCCATTCTGCTAGATCAAGGGAAGTATAAGGATATATTTTGATTTCAGAAGGATTGTCAACAAAACCCATGTAGTCTTGATGGAAAGCTGGTCAAATATGGGCTAGATCAGTGCTTCTCAAGCTATATGATGTGGGGGACCAGAAACTAACGTTTTACAATGGGCCAGTGACTGACACTAAATTTGTGTCTATTAGGTACAATGGTTTCTTTCTTTCTGCAAACCTACCAAGAACTGATAGCCAATGGCTTTGGAACTCAATAGTGCTGGGTTAAATGAAGCTACTGCTAGGTGGATTTCATGCAGTATACCCCAAAAGTACTCACTATTTTCTTCTTGTTAACCTGTAGATAATTGACACATGAGGTGTCACAGGGATGTGTCTTGAGCCTTGTGTTTATATTATGTTTACAAAGGACCTAGATGAAGAAATAGTGGGTATGTTCATCGGATTTTGATGAGAGCGGACTAAACCTAGTTGGCAGCTTGGAAGATAACAGCAATGTTCAAAGTACTGACACAACTGAGAAATAGATTCAAATTAGCAAAAATGAATTTCAGCATATATACTAGTAGGTAGAGATCAGGTGCACAAATGAAGGATGTGTGTCACCTCCATAAGCAGAAAAATGAGAGAGAGAGAGAGGGAAGATGTGGGAATAATGTGGCCCTCCAGGAGTTGTTGGACTGCATCTCTAGCAGTCCTTGCCTGTGATTATGCGAGCTAGGGCTGCTGGGAGATGCAGTCAAGCACCATCTGGAAGATCACATGATTCCCACTGTATATCTAGGGGTTTTAGTATAATGCAAGCAAAATGTTAGCCAGCAGTGGGGATGTAAGAGTATTTGCCAATTTTCATATCCTCAGTGGCAATGTGTATCTAAACACCTGGCTGGAAAATAGTATATACAAACAAGATTTTTAGTAGACCAAAAACTAATCATGAGTCAACAATGTGATGAAGCAGCCAGAAATGTCAATGCGATTCTGGGCTGCATCTACAGGTGTATAGTGTCTACATAGAGGAAAGTAATTGTACCACTCTATTCTGCTTTGGTCAGACCTCACCTGGAATATTGTATACATTTCTGGTCACCACAGTTCAAGAAAGATATTGACAAGCTGGGGCATGTCCAGAGGAGGGTGACCAATTTTTAAAAGTCTGGAAACCAAGCCCTATGAAGAGTGCCTTAGAGAGCTAGGTATGTTTATCCTGGAGAAGAGAAAGTTAAGAAGGTGCATGATAGTCATATTCAAATATTCAAAGATATAACAATTAAAATATAAGGCAGACACTTATTACTGCAAAAGTGCTTGACAGTGGAATAGATTGCTTTGGAGGATGGTGGACTTTCTGTTTTGGAGATCTTTAAACAGAGGTTTAATGGGGATCTTTCAGGAGTGTTTTAGTGGTGTATACCTGCATGACCATTGTGGTACCTTCCAACACTCTGATTCTTTGATTTTATGACAAATATCATGACATCCTATGGGGGGAAATGGTCAACTGGAAAATGATTTCTCCCATTTGCAGACTTTTGGAAAAAAAGGATTTGCATAAAAAACATTGCTTTTTGTTACAAATAAAATAAAATAAAATAAAATCCTGACTTTTCATATAAAAAAATAAAGCATTTCCCTCACACTAGGTGAACTGGTACACATACAACTGAGAAGGTGGACCAGGTCTATGCTACAAGATCCCTTTGTATACTGATATTCCAGCATAACATGGGTATATTTCTGAATTCTATTTGACTCAGTTCAAGAAAGAAAATACAGTTTTTGAAAGGATCTGTTTGCTGTACAAGCAGGTAGTAGTTGCCATGGGGACAGAGCATGAGTACAAATGGTGTCATAGCTGGAAAGTCTGGAAGATTGGTTTTCTGCAACAAAATCTCTCTGATAAGATAAACAATAAAAAGGAGTTAGGTACAAGGTGGTTTAAGAGTTTTCCGCATGATCCTAGCTGTTTACGAAACTGGCAATCTATCGCATAAGAGGTAGAGAATGATACACAAAACAAGACTTAACATTTCAGTTGGAAAATAACAGGGACTTTTATCCTGCACTTAAATCTCAGATGCATGCCACACATCACTAAAGGCGCTTCCATGCTTTATGTGGTAGATGTAAGTGTTGTGATGTTTCTCATTTTTTATACCAGTGTTTCCTTCTACAAGCACACAAAATCTGAAGAGCACTTTATTTGCGGGGATTCCTGCCACAATAAGATATATGCATGCAGAGGTATCATTTACAAATCATCATTCATACTTCCTACTTTGGAAACACAACATCATCAATTGTGTCCTCCATGTCAGATACAGAATTGCTCTAAGAAGAAGAAGAAAAAAAGATCTTCCATAGTTTTAAAAATGTTCATAATGAAATGATACTATGCAGTGCTGTGAGCATGTGAACATTGCACAAAGCACCCCTCCATTCAAAAACTAGATGTTGGGATGGCCCAAGACAGCTCTGAGGCTGAATAGCAAACAGTGCACCCAGTGCCTCAACACCAGCCAAGTTACTGCGGCATATCAGAGAGAAAATCTCAATAATACGGTAACAAGTATTTCTGGATGTCAAACACAGATGTTACCTAGTTGGTGCACCTTTTAATGTTCAGAGCTTATCCAGAGCATACTCAGCATCAAAACTGACAGAAGAGATTTGGGAAGGAAGCAACTTTATTTCACACCACTATAAATTCTCAATATTGCTAAGCTTTCCTTGTAAGCATAACAGCCTATTCTCAAGACAAATATTCTTCCAGGAAAGCTTTTATTCCTTTTCACTAATGCCTCACAGTTCCCAGCAGCTACAGCTATACAGGCTGTAGAGAAGAATCCTACTGCGGAATACAATTATGGTTAAAGCAGGAGGAAACCAAATTATAATTTCAGCCTGTGATCTATGGTTTTTTTTGTAGCAATAAGGGGCAGATGCAGAATCAGACCCAAACTTATATTGTGCACAGGTTTATGCCCTTGCCTCTAGGCCTGGCAGAAGGCATTTAAAGGTTCATCTTGGGCGCCATGGCTTTGACAAATGAATACAATTACTGCATTTTAACTTCTTTCTTAGGGGGAAGGAGGGAGGGAAAGACTTAGAATCCCTGACAAGACAATTCAGCATGTCTACAATAAGCAAGTCCCCAGCAAGGGGACAGGTTTAACCTGTAATTTACAGACAACTTAACACAGGAGCAAAGGGATGCAGTTCTCTGATTGCACTGCTGATGTAATATCCCTGCTGTACAGAGAACATGCTGAGCATACAACTAATACAGCAACATCTTCAGCCAGCTAATTAGGTTATTCCCAGATGTGTTGGTATCCTCAGTATATTTCACAGGCTATACTTGCCTTGTTTTTGTCTCCTGCTTTTCCCCCTTCCCTTTTTTAAATACACAGCACATCATGTTACACCCATGTTATGTCTCCTCTCTTAACCTACATAAGGAGGAACTGTAATCTCCGAGGAAGCGCAGGCAGCAGCTCATCTTGTGGGACTAAAATATATTTGATGTAGTTTCCTTAATTATTAACTGGCCCTGAGATGGGAGGCCTTCGACACTCTGTTTGGAGATTTGATGTTTGTAAATGCTTACTTCGAACCTTTGAATGCTGAATGCAGGGGTGACAGTTGGGGTTTACAATCCAGAGGCCATTCTAAGGTTCAAGTTTTAATACATATTTGATACTTGTGCTGTAACTTGTTTTCAAAGGGGTGTTCCAGGAGCAACATGCAAGGAACAATGTAACACTCTTGTTGAAGGTTTAAATACTAAACAGAGAATTTATTGGGCATGTTCAGAACAATGTTGTGTGCTCAGGTCTGATGCTCGCCTTCCACATCAGGTTGGCTCCTATATACTTTTGTAAGGGAGCCAGGAAAGAAGCAACAGGAAACAGAATGCAACATCTACCTTGAACATGGACTGATGTTTAGTGGGCATATTCAGAGTAATATACCACATTTCAAATAGAAATGCCAGCCCAAAATGTGCAAATGGTTCCAGAGGTATTGGAATCATATTAAACCAATGAAATGTGATATTTCCACCGCTCTTTCCCCTGTTGAATATATCTGTATTTAAATTGGTGTGCACATTCATAAAAGAGTCTTGTATCGATTTTCCCTGAGTGGAGAAAAGTATGTGTGAGAGAGTGCATATAAACTAGCTCTCAAAATCTGAAGCCTTTTGCTTTACTAGTTCTGAGTAACAGAAATGTCATAATAAAATGGCTAGAGAAACTGAAGGAAATTCAAGTTTGTATTTATTGCATTATTTTCAACAGATAATTTAGGGAGTCCTTCCCCAAGTATGTGGCAATCTGAATTAATATTGTTTGGATATTCTTGAAAGAGAAGAACTAGAAAGCAGGCTGTATTTGGCATAGCTAGAAGGCATGAGAAGCGGAGTAGTAATGGATGTCAATTCCATTGGTTTCTTTCATTTTAAAATAATAACAACAGTCCAAATTATTGCCAGTGTCTTCATAACTTCAATGGAAAAAAATGTTCTGAGAAAATGGCAAATTTGTCTATCTTGGAGATTATCACATCCAGGAATCCTTGCGAGAAAGATGCAGGATCTAAAAGACTAAAACAGATATTATCGCATTTATCCGTGTCTGGGCTGTAGGCAGCCTGGACCTCTCCCATGGCTTTTTCATGAATGAGATTTTCCCATTGTTGAAAAAGCAGCAGGAGAAGTCCAAGTTGTAGACGGGCTGCCTGAGTGCATATGGGCTGCCTACATGTCCCGGTGCCTTTGTGATGCTGCAAGTGCGCCACTGGTGCCTTGTGGTGTCACAACTGCGCCACAGAAAGAACCCGCTTTTTGCGGGTTCTTTTTGCTGCACGAGGGATGTGTTTGCTGCGGCTCCCTTGTGCAGAAAACCAGGGCGGTGGGAGACCACCCTTTTTGGGCATTCTGTATCCCGCCCATGTCTCCCCACTTTTTAAAGGATGTTTCTTGACTTGCTGCATTGACTCTTTGGAGCATAAACGGACTTTGTACAACAGCAGTGAAATGTTGTCTCACTGGATGGGTGTGGTGAAAACTAGCAGTGAAAATGGAGGGGAGCTCCATCTGTGACAGAGATGGAATTTTTGCAACTTTCTAGATGTTGCTGAACTGCAACAACCAGTACAGTGGTGCCTCGGGTTACGAAATTAATTCGTTCCGCGGCCGCTTTCGTAACCCGAAAAGCCTTCGTAAGCCGAATTGCCATAGGCGCTAATGGGGAAAAGCCGCGTTTCGTGCGAAAAAGCCGAAAAAAGCACCAAAAATTTTCTTCGTATCCCGAAAAAACATTCGTAACCCGGAACAATGATTTCCTATGGGATTTTTTCGTATCCCGAAAATTTCGTAACCTGGGTATTTCGTATCCCGAGGTACCACTTCTTAATAGCAATGGAAGAAATAAAAAACAAAAATTGAGAAAAAAACTGGTGAAAAACATGTTTTGCAAGTGTCAAGAAACCCTGATGAGAAGAATAACAAACTGATGAGAATCTTTACAGTTCTTTTTTTTGTTCACAATACATCTGTTTTGTATTTTCTTCTATTAATTCAATTACTTTTTTAAGTGAGTAATTTATCAAGGTATCCTTTTAAAAGCTTTTTTAGTTGACACCAAACATAAAACGTAGTCTCTCCGACAATATATACTAAAATACATATAACATCAAGTTCACTTCCTACTACTTGGTTTCTCAGTTACCTAAACTTTATATCTCGGTTCTATCTTTTGTTGTTATTTCTAATCTTATCCTTCCGCTTCTATTGGTCTCGTAAATCCTCCATCTGTATTTCTTATTCTTGTTCTTTAAATTTGAAATATATTTATTTAATTTTTTGAGACCATGCTTAGCCTTCAAATCGTAATAACTTGAGGAGTTCTTTTAACATGTCTAACTTATGATCTTGCCATAACCTATTTTACCTTATATCTATTATTTCCTTTAGATTAATAATCCAGTTTTATTCCGTTGCTTATCCTAAGTAAATATTTTTCCATTCTTTTCTTATATAAACATAGAAAATCTCCCAGTCTTTTTTTGCTTGTTCTTCATTCTTGTCCTTCATCCAGGATGTCATTTTATCCATTTCCGCGACTTCCAGTAGTTTGATCAGCCATTGTTCTATTGAAGGAATCTGTTTACATTTCCAAGATTTGGCGAAAACAATTCTTGCACAAGTCAACAAGTTAAATATTAGTTTACCACATAACCTCTCCAGTTCTACATCTACCATTCCTAACAGAAAAATTTCAGGTTGAAAAGCGATTTGTATCTTTAGGTCTCCATTAATTACCTTATATATTTTTAACCAATATTCTTTTGCCTTCCTACACAACCACCACATATGAAAATATGTTCCAACCTTATTTTCACATCTCCAACAGAGTGGGCTACTGTTTTTATACATAAATGCTATTTTTTTGTGGTGATAAGTGCCATCTATAGGTCATTTTATAAATGTTTTCTTTCAAATCTTGGTTAACAGTATATTTCATGGATTTCCATACATTTACCCATTTCGCATATTCTAGGTTCTTGCCCATATTTTGAGCCCAGCGTACCATGCTTTCTCTTATTATCTCTTCTTCTGTTTCCCATGTCAGTAACAATTTATAGTACCTTGTTATCAACTTTCTTTCCCCCTTATTTATTATCTCTTCCCATTCTGTAATATTCTTATTGATTCCAGTCATCTTTCTATCAAGCTTCCATCTTTCCCTAAGCTGCCTGTAAAGATACCAATGACATTCAATCTCATTTTGTCTCAACTCCTCTTGAGATTTAAGTTCTTCTGCCTCCATATTTGATTTAATTAAATCTTTATATCTCAACCATTTAAGCTTTGGAATGCTTTCTTTTCCAAAGAAAGCTTCGTGTGGTGAGCAGATTTGAGGGATCCGATAACATAAACGAGGTTTCAATTTTTCCCATACGTATAATAACGTTCTGCAAATTACATGGTTTACACAGTTTTTATGAACTTTCTTTTTGTCATAAAATAAATAACCGTGCAACCCAAATCTCATATTAAATCCCTCAAGAGCTAATAATTTGTCATCATCTAACAACAACCATTCCTTCAGCCAAACCATGACGGTTGCCATATAATATGTTTTGAGGTTTGGCAGACCCAGGACTCCCCGTTTTTTTTTCATCGAGAATCTTTACAGTTCTATGCAAAATTGAAACAGTGTGCCCTCCCCTTATGCGGGGATCTGTTCCATATCCCTCCATGTAAGGGGAAATCAGCGTATGCTGAAGCCCCATAGGAAGTAATGGGGCTCGCGCCTATGGCGTGCAGCAGCACAGCAGCGCACATGCGCCACAGGTGCATGCCCCATTAGTTATTATTATTATTATTATTAAACTTTATTTCTATAGCGCTGTAATTATACACAGTTCTTCTGGGGCATGCAACAGGCTCTTCTGGTGTGGCTTTCAGCATATGTTTGCTGTGCACAGAAAACTACATGTTCTGCACAGCATTTTCTGCTGTTTTCTGTGCAAAATTTACCATGTGTGAATTTTGCTCAGAAAAAGCCCTGAACTGCAGAGAATCTTCATAAAGTTGCAGTTTTCAGAGACTTTCTCACAGTGGAAAGAAAATTACTAAAATTTCCTGTTGCTTCCTTGGAGAAGAAAATTGCATCCCTAATTCTTCACCGCTGGGTATGCTGGTGAGGGCTGCTGGGTAATAAATTCAAGCACATCTGGTCAGTAGTACAATTCCTACCCCTTGCATATATGGTGCAGCTTCTAAGAGAATAAATTGTAGGGTTGCTTTTCAGTCCTGTGATTCATTATTTCTATCCCAGCCCTGATTGATAGACCAGTGGAAAGTTTATTGCTTTCCATATGGTAGTCTCTCTCAAGATGGTGCACTCACAATATGCTGGGTTTCAAGCCCTGCCATAACCAAACAGCATGGCCACTGGACCCATTGTCATGTCCACAACAAGATTCTGCTTGGTCTGCTGTGGAAGGGAGAAATAATTGGTTCTGGATACAGTCTTCATGGAAGGGACATCATAACTCTTTCCATATGTCTGCTATTTAAAATATAAAGAAGAACAATCCTCAGTGAGAGGAAATGAGGGTACAGTTTGGATAAAATTACTTTCTTGGAATATCAGAATTTCCCAGCCAGCACTCTTTTATTTATTGCACTTATATCCTGCCTTTCTCCCAAAATGGGATCCAAGCCATTGCCCATGATCATTGGCAAATTTGGGAATTGTATTTTGTAAAAGTAAACTTCCCAAGTTTTAAATGTGGCTTTGTATCTATTTATTACTCTCAGCAACTTAGTACTTACTCTATTCCTAAGCAACAGGAATCAATGTATGCAGTATTCCTTAGGGCAGGATTGGTTCTGGTCTGCCCTTGTGACCAGAGGTAAGAGTAACATTCTTGATTCCACACACAATGATTTATGGACTAAAGATGATTTGGGAGTATGGGGCTGTCCAAACCAGCCAATAAGGCTGGCCTGGGGGTTGGAGTTGGGGTGTAGCGTGCATACCATGCATGCCCTGATTCCACTTCCATGGCAGCACCGCGTCCACATAGCATAGCACCAAAGGACCGCCTTAAAGCTATGGCGCCATGGCTATTGCAGCCCCTATATGTTTACAGGCTGCAAACATAGTTCACAGAATCAGTCACTGGTTCATCATTATGAGAACCATATGTGAGTTTTGTAAAACATTTTTGCTTGTAAAGGTTCACATTTGGAAACTCGAACTTTTGCATAATCTGGGACACTGAGTACAGGTGTGAAAATCTGTCAATTTCATGTTTGTTACATTTTACAGGTGCTCACCAGTACAGATGCTGGTGAAACATCAGGAATAAACTCTTCCAGAAGATAGCCACATAGCCCGAAAACCCCACAAAAAACTAAGCTCACCAGTACGCTTATCTTGTCCTAGTTCCATACTGGAATGTTCAACTATTTGTTTTCTTCCTACTATAGGTAGGCTTACATTTTTCTGAATGTGTTTACTTCTGCACACCTTCCCTATTTCCCAAAATGTCTATCATTTTTGAAATACATGCATTTTAATGGTGTACTTTGTGTACAATTTGAAAGAGAGAGAGAAAAAAGGAGTGTCTGATACTTATGGTCTCCTCCTGATGTCAGGGAACTGAAAGAAATGTGTGTTCTTCCATCAATAAGCTCTTGGACCGTGAATTGGACAGATTCTTTTTTTTTTTTTAAAAATCTAACTTCACATGAACTTATTTTCCATCCCTAATAGTTAAATACGTTAGAAAGCAAATGGGAGGGGAAAGAGGAAGAGAAATTAGAGGGTATGCAAAAGCCGCCAGAGAAACAGTATCCTCTTGGTAACGGAAAGGGTTTTGTATTTAATGAAACAGCACAATTCAATACACTTTTTACTGACGAGCATCATTAATAAAATACTGCTGCACTGGCCCTTTTGGGAACCTGGGCCTGATAGTAACAGATACTGTAATTGCCTTTGAGAGGCACACAAAGGAGCCTTGGAGAGGCAGAAGCTGCTGTGCCATTTCTTTTACAGGAGGGTGTTGAGGCTATAATTGTAGCTGGAACAGAGTTAAGGCCATTGTTTACCTAAGCCTGCCTTTAACCACCCAAGGATAGGTGCTCAGAAAGAATAATATCTGCTGTGTTGTCTATCGACCTAATCCTGTCCCCATTAAGGCACAAGGAACACGAGTGGCTGATAGAGATCAGGGCTTTTTGAATTTCATGCGGCTGAACGCTGTGCACAGGCTTACAAATGTACATCAGTGTGTTCCTGGTCACAGAAAGATAAAGCCAAATGTATTTATTTTAAATCCCACCAGATTGTGCATTCATCAAGAAGGTGCGTTCCCTGGTAGTATATCTAAACATTCATATATAAATGAAGTGTTATAAAAATATGGGAATAAATGGAGTAGGGGTGGTTGAACAGGAAGAAAATGTATCTGTGTGCATGTTTTTGGGTGTGGCATATCTAGAAAGGTGTGGTGTATCTAGAAAGACTCCAGATCAGGCAGGAAAATGTTGTGGGGCAATCCTACATATCAACTCATAATTTCAATCATCAGACTTGAAAGACTGGGGAAATAAACCATACAGTCTGGTAAGTAATAGAATAAAATGAAATGAAATAATGATCAAGACCTTTGCATCCCACCCACCTACCTTCACTGAAAGCAGTCATTATCTCTTTGACATCTAGGATGTAATGACTGGGAAAGGATGAGGTGAAGCTGAGGGTAAGATCCTCACATGGGAATTTTACCAAAACTTGCAGTTACCATAAGTTGGAAATGTCTTGAAGGCACACAACAACAACAAATTAGGAGCATATGGACCTAAACACCCAGTGAGCCAGCTTCAACATAGATTAAAGCATACAGGCACTGTCCCAGCACATGCACAGTCTCGAGATGACTTAAATGACAAGGAGTAGTACAAACAAGGGGAGTCAACATCTGGGAGGCAGAAGAGGCCACCCTACCACACCAGGAAGAGCTACACCACCTGCCTGCCTGCTTGCTTACTTTTGCTGTTGGCAGCCTTTCCTGGAGGACTGCTGCCTTCTCAGAGACTGCTTCCTTCAGGACCAGGTTCCAGGCCCCTAGCCAATCCCTGGCTAAGTAGCCAGGTAGGACCACTTGTACCCCTGCCAAGGGGATAAAAGCTGGGTGCCCACTGTGGCAGGTGGGGGTGACACCAAAAGGAGGCCTCCCAGCTCCAGGGATTTCTGGATGAAACGGATTATCAAAATCCATTTCAATCTGGCTTCAAAGCTGGCTATGTCACAGAGAAAGCTTTGTTTGCCTTGGTGGATGACATATGCAGGGAACTGGACAGGGAGAGTGTGTCCATGTTGATCTTGCTGGATCTCTCTGTGGCTTTCGATACTATTGACCGTGGTATCCTTCTGAGCCACCTCTCTGGGATGGGACCTGGGGGCATTGCTATACAGTGATTCTGGACTTCCTTGGAGGGGCGAACTGGGAAGGTAGTGTTGGGGGACACTTGTTTGATTCTTTGGCCATTGGCCTGTGGGGTCTCACATGCTTCTGTGTTGTCCCCCATGTTGTTTAACATCTACATAAAACCGCTGGGAGAGGTCATCCAGAGTTTTGGGGTGTGGTGTCATCAGTATGTGGATGACACCCAACTCTATCTCTCCTTTTCATCTGACTCTAAGGAAACTGCCTTTTTGCTGAACAAGTGTCTGCTGTCAGTAATGGACTGGATGAGGGCAAACAAACTGAAGCCTAATCCAGACAAAACAGAGATGCTACTGGTCAGTTGTAAGGCGGAATTGGGGCTTTGCCTGAACTGGATGGGGTTACACTCCCCCTGAAATCTCAGGCTTGCAGCTTGGATGTGCTCCTGGACCTCACTCTGAGCCTGGATGCCCAGGTTTCAGCAATGGCCAGGAGTGCATTTGTATACTTACAACTAGTGTGTCTGCTGTGCCCATTCCTTGAGCTGTCATATCTGGCTATGGTGACACATGCCTTGGTTACATCCTTTTTGGACCACTGTAACACAGTCTATTAGGGGCTGCCTTTGGAAACTGTTCAGAAACTTCAGTCGGTCCAAAACGCCACAGCTAGAATGCTAATCAGAGCCAGTTATAGGGAGCATATTACTCCTGTATTGAAATATCTTCACTGGTTACAGGTTCATTTCTGAGCACAATTCAAAATGCTGGTCATGGCCTGTAAAGCCCTACATGGCTTAGGTCCAGACTATTTGAGAGATTGTATCTCCCCATACGAACCTCCTAGAGCCCTAAGTTGGCTTTCTCTTGGTCCCACCACCAACCCAGGCTCATTTGGTGAGGACATGAGAGATGGCCTTCTCAGTGGCTGCTCCCACTCTGTGGAACTCCCTTCCATGGAAGACTAGGCTGGCCTCTCCCTGCTGGCCTTTGTCAGCAAGCAAAAACATTTTTATTCCAGCAGGCTTTTTAAAATTGTTCAGGCCTGGTTTTATTTTGGGCAGGGGTTGGTTTAGATTATTTTTAACCTTTATATGTTTTAAATTTTGAATGTTTAAAATTTTTAATTTTTTACTGTTTAATTAGGCTTTTTAAATTGTTTTTTAAATGTTGTTTTTATATTGTGAGATGCCTTGGGTCCTTTTTTGAGAGAAAGGCGGGATAAAAATAAAATAAAATAAAATAAATTTTTGGATGTCATGAGTAAACTTATTACACTCAACCCCAAAAGGTTTAAGAACCTCCCCCAGCAATGTCATAGAGATGCTGAATAGTATGGAAGATAAACTAGATCCTTGTGGAACTCAACAGCCTTGTGGCCACAGGGCTAACTAAGAATCCCCTAATACCACTCTCAGGAATTGGTCCTGCAAATATAAGGAGAAACATCATCACACAGTGCCTACTCCCTACACCCATCTAATGGAGCTAGTCCATTAGGATACCATAATCAATAGTATCTGCTGAGAGATACAGAAAGATGAACAGGATAGAACTCCCCCATCTTTCCCCCCCCCCCAGAGCAGATCATAAATCAGGGCAACAAACCTGCCCAGTACTGAACTCTAGACTATGTTCAGGGTAAAATGATTCTTAATAATCTGTTTCCTCTAAGAACACTTAGGATAGAAGTAAAGCCTTGACTCAGGTCTTACTTAATGCCAAAGTTCACACTAAGTAACATTTCATTATAGTTCTCAACCAAAACCCCAAATTGCACAATACAGGAGCTAGACTAGATTCCAGTTTAAAAGAATGGCAAAAGAATCTTATTCTGGTTGATATAAAGTTGTTCCAGCCTTCAAATACCCCCTGAGCATTTTCATTTAATATTTTTATCATAACAACATGTAATATTTATGCTCTTGCTTCCATTTATTCTCTCCCCACATTTTCCTGGAGGACTTTATTGAGACACTAAATAACAACCCCAAACAAATAAATCATGTTTGATTTTATTATTGAAAACTGCATAAATGTAAAAAGAGGGGGGGAGGTGTCCCAGTTCCCACCTTGCTCGCTAAATACATCAAGCCACATCTGTTGAAGCTAAGATTCAATTCACAGGCAGTAGGAATGTTTCATTACTGAATTAGTGGCTCTCGATGTGTGAAAATCCCTTTGTTCTTTCTGCTTGCCTGGTTGACATGAGTCAAATGCCAGATCACTCATTATGTTTGCCAAGCGCAAACAAACAACTGAAGAACTTGGCATTTTGTAAGTAATAAGCTTAACCTTTACCCACACCCATAACCCCTCCTTTTGCAAAGTGGATTGTATTATCATCATTAATGGAACAATAGAAATGCTGAGCTAATAAACTTACTGTCTTCAATAAACTATAGAAGATGAGGTACTTGCAGTAATATTCACAAGAAGACAAAGGGTTCCATTTATACTGAATTGTCTGATGATAACAGACAATGATAACAGGGAAAGAGGGCCATATGTCTTGCAGAATTTGTTAAAGCTGAAGTCTAGAGATAGAAACTCACAATTTTTGTCATCCGTGGGCTCTTAAACACTACACAGTTCAAGCACTATGTCTTCACTTGAGTTGCCATGGCTCCATTCTGTGCAGTTCTGGGATTTGTAGTTTGGTTAGGCACTAAAGGTGGTTTCTGACTGAAAAATCCAAGTGCCTCTCCCTAAACTGAAAATTGGAAGATCCTGTAGGATGGAACTATGGCAATTAAAGTGAAATTGCAGTTTTCTGTGCCCTCCCCCCATGGTTTTTTTTCACAAAAATATCCCGGATGAAACATCTTTGTAATGTTGCAAACAAAAAAAATACTAGTAGTCTCAACAGTCAGGAGAAAACATTGTGAAGCTATTCATTCTAGCATGTGAAAAAAAGAAATATGGTAATACTATGGCAAATCTACCATGGGGTTTCCTTGGTAAGATTTGTTCAGGAGGGTTTGTCTTTGTCTTCCTCTGAAACTGTGTGAAGAGATGAGTGAATGTGAATAAGGTGGCACTGTTGCTCTGAACAAAATGGAGAAGCCGCAATGCATGATGTGGGGAAGTTACCTGGCAAGCGAAGCGAGGATTTCAAGTCTGTTGACGGAGATGGCGCATCTTGAAGAAAACAAGATGTAGCTGCCAAAAACTTTATCTAGGAACAGAGAACATACAGGTTCTAACAGTGATGAGTTACTGTATGTTTGGATGACCATCCAGGATGTTTGAAATTTGGACTGATAAGAGATGGAATGTGGAAAACAACCCAGATTATGCTGAAGAAGAAACTCCTGGACAAAACCCAAAAGGCGGTGGTCAGTGGAAAGGTAGAAAGGTTTAAAAGAGAGACTTTTGAAAGCAGTGACTTTGTGATCCTGAATCCGCGGCATCAGATCTCCCATGGCTTCATGAAGGCACCTGATCAATGACTTCAGTGACAGCCACTCTTGTATGCGTGAGTATTGGGTGAATGGTGTGTGTGAGAGCTCTCTTGGTACTTGAATATATGTATGTCTTTATGTTTAATAAATGTTACATGAATAGTGCAAAACCAAATTTGGTGCTTCAAGTTTCTGTGTGGGCTCCTGCTGGGGTGGGTTTCTTGGAAGAGGAAATATCCAACACAGTCTCAATAAAAACAACTTGGCGTAACACTGTGTGTGACTTGCCCAAGGACACCCAGTGGGTTTCAATGGCTAAGCAGAGATTTGAACCCTGATCTCCTAGTTTCCTGGTCCAACTTCACTGAACATTTCAGATGTGTTCAGTGTGTTTCATATCTTTCCTGTCTGTACATCTGTTGGAAGACAGATTAGTATAATGTACAAGGGCTTGGAGCTTCTGGGAAGCTTAGAGTGTGCCACTATGGTGGGCCTCGTGGGCCAACTTCTGTCCCTGGGATAGGCCAAATGGACTGCCAAAGAAACAAATACAAAAATCTGGAAGTGGGCAGCAGTCTACTTATAGTTTTGAAAAGTGAGTCTTTTTTTGGTATAAACAGTGATGGGTGGCTGCAACCTGGTTAAAAGGACCTACTGAATCAGAAAAATAAAAATGGAAAATATGTGTCTATGCTAGTAGTCCACAGAATCATAAACAGAGTTTGCAATTGAAGCAAGATTTCAACCAATGGCTGGATGAATCTCAGCTTAATGTTTAATTAGCATGTTCAGCATAGTTAGCAGTTCTCTAATCATGGTCAGCAATGGCATGGCAGAGTAAACTGGAGAATTACAGCCCAATGGAATTACAACTTTTCTTGCTTTGTACCTTGAAGCTCCATCTCGAACAGCAATTGTAGAAGACAGCGGTTCTCAAACATTGGGGTGAGACCCCCAAGGGGGGCATGAGAGATGATGCTCAAGGGAGGCCCAAGACTTGGATGCCCTGATCCCCACCCTCCTCTTCCTCTGCTTCACAAACCTTTCCTGTCCTGGAGGGAAAGATACAGACAAGGAGCCTCTGTCTGAGGGAGGAGGAGGGGAAGAGCTATATGTTAACTTACGAATATACATGAAAGTGTGAACAAAAATATGCACATTAAACAAACAAAAAAAAAGTGTGTGTTGGATCCTTGACTTCACAAGACAAGGAAATGTATGGCCTTGGCTTTCAGGCAGAGGAGGATAATGAAGAAACTGTAGCATAGTTCCTGGTAGTGTCATCTTAAAGTTATCTATGCAGTTACGAGTCTGGGGTTGAACTATGAATGAAATACTCTGATTCAAATGTGTTTTTGGTTTTTTTTATCAAGAGCCTGGTGAATTAATATCACTACAGATAAGCAGTTCACTTAAACCCCCCTTTATGAATGCTAGAGACACTAATGCCAAGCTTCCTTACAGAATACTGGTAAAGATTGCTGAGTGAATGAATATGCAATGGTTTGACAATAGTATCGTTCACAAGTTATGTAGTTGGAAACTGTTGTTTACTGTGATGCACAAAGCAGCTCAGACTCATACTTTTCTTCTCTACGTTTATTTGCATAAGACTTTTGCTGCATCTACACTTTGCCATGCACACTCACTCTGACATTTCGAGAGCTGTTCAACAGTGGAACACACTTCTTCAGAGTGTGGTGGAGTCTCCTACTTTAAAGGTTTTTAAACAGAGGCTGGATGGCCATCTGTCGGGGGTGCTTTGATTGTGTCTTCCTGCATGGATGGGGGTTAGACTGGATGGCCCCTGTGGTCTCTGCCAACTCTATGATTCTATGAAAATATTTTTATTCATATACTACATCAAACCCGTGGGCGGCACAATGTCTACATGCAAATGGAAAGGCAGTCATCGGGGTAAATAGGAAAGGGAGTCACCAAGGTAAACCACTGGTATAAAGAACTTTTATGATCACCCTGATTTCTACAGCTTTGATTAGCCTCAGTATGAATGCTGAGCTTATGCACAATTCTAAGGTAAAGCTGTGAATCTGTTATAGAAACAGAAAAATTGAGAGCAGAATGATCAGGTTTAAAATTACAGGTTGGTTTGTTTCCCTTTTTTAAAAGCAAAAAGCTATTTTGCATATTCATGATTTCCAACATCTGAAGCTTGATTTTCTTCAGTCCTTTGATGGAAATTTATTTATATTCCCTTCATCAGTCACACATTCACGTAATTAAGCAGGCTTCTTCTGATTTGGAGAGAAGAACCTAGTATTTAGAGTTTACCACGGTAAGATCAATCTGCTTCTCTGCTTTGGTTTCTTGGTAAATACGTACAGATAGCTACACAACATCAAAGCTGTGACAGCAAGATTATCAACATGATGCTATTGACTTTGTTCACATCACATTGCTAATTTAGATGTTAGGGAGCAGATACAGCAACACAAATCATCTACTGTTCCCCCTATCCTTTACTTTTAGAATAAAATCAAGCAACTAGATTGCTTTCCAATGACAAATCAGAAGAACTGGAATTTTCTCCTTCTCATTCCAAAGTGACAGCTTAAATATTTTCACCAAAGATGGGTGAAGCTGGGGCGGGGGGGTTAGTCCCCCTTTTAAAAATACTACAGATGGGGGATCTTATTACTATAAAGTACATTGGTCAACACAATGTCAGCATATCTGCCATGATGGGACCTCTAACTATCATTTATTGATTCATGGCCAATGAAATGAAAATGAAAGTACCACAATTCAATATTCTTATATATTTCTGGGAGGGAGGCGGGAACAAGAGTGTTCAAAATGATTTTTTTTAAAAAAAAAACAACAACTAATGTTGGGGAACAGATTGATATAAAAGAGAATGAAAACTAGTCAATAATAAACATTCACTCATGGTGTAGTGGTTTGAGCGTTGGACTAGGGAGATTATCGCATTACCTCTGCTCCCAGCATAGACACAGGATGTAACTTTAAGAAGAAGGATCTTATTGCATGCACCCATCACCGGGCAGAAGGCAGCCCATTTGCAACCAAGGCTTCTGTTGCAGCTTTTCAAGAACAGGAAAACCCCGTTTATCAAAAGATGCAAGAGAAGCCCAGAGAAGCCTAGGTTGCAAACAGGCTGTCTGCTGCCTGGCGACAGGTGAATGCAGTAAGATCTGCCTTCTTAAAACTACATCCCGCATCTATGCGGGGAGCAAAAGTAATGCGATCATCTAGGATTCTGGAGACCAGGGTTTGAATCCCATCTTGGTCATGTAAACCCACTGGTTGACCTTCACCAAATCACACTCTCTCAACCTCAGAGGATAGTAATGGAAAACTCCCTGTGAAGAAACTTGCCAAGAAAATCTCATGATAGGTTTGCCTTATGGTCACCATAAATCAGAAATGACTTGAAAGCAGACAACAAGAACAACAACTCCAATCCAATCCTAACCACGGGGTTGACAAGATACATTACTCATGAACCCACCTTTATCATTCATCCATTTTATCACCGTGCCATAGTCACCATCCTAAATCAAGCAAGACCTCCCTCTGTGCATGAAAACATCTCCAAGCCTTAACATGGCTGCCAAATGTGCTGTTCTTGGTGAAATGACACACATTTTTTAGTACTAGTTTCTCAGGTTGGTTGATCAAGAAGCAATATCAGTAGCAGAAGCTCAGGGAGGAAGCTTTTAATTAAAGATGCAATCACACTTACAAGGTACTACTGGAACATTAGGGGTCTGCTGCACTGGATAAACTGCCACTCTAACTACATTTACTGTCAAATAAACAGTCTCAGATGAGATCTAGAAAACATGGGAATACAACGCACACATTTCCCCTTCCCCTGGATCCAGTAATTTGACAATGCATTTGTCTTGCTTTTCTGTAAAGACCTAGTGACCAAAGCATGTCAATTCTGAGAAAAAGTAAACAACTTTGGGGGGCTGCAATGAAAAACTTTTTTCAAACCAGCTGAAAAGATGAGTGAGAACAGAATAGATGACTGATTTCTGCTTTGTGTTCTCCAAATTTATTCACCTTAGCTGAATATGAAATCAATCTTACACATGTCCCCCAATGGGGAGATACAAAAAAATCATTTCAAATGGGATGGCAGCATATGGAACAGAGAAATGACATATTAATTCTTCCTGTCCCCATCCTCTATCAAGCCTGAAACTACTTCAGGTACCAGAATAGAAAACGAGAATATTAAATA
The DNA here is from genome assembly GCF_019175285.1 of Sceloporus undulatus. NCBI lineage: Eukaryota > Metazoa > Chordata > Lepidosauria > Squamata > Phrynosomatidae > Sceloporus > Sceloporus undulatus. The sequence continues at coordinate 202,730,899 of NC_056523.1, forward strand.
TTAAATTTAAAATTGAGGTAGTCCTTTAGAAAAAGGCTCACAGGAAGGAAAGAAATCAGTAATACATGTATGCATATTTTGACACAACCCAGTTAATATGAAACTCTAGAATGATCTTAGATATTTCAATCACCTTTAGAGACAAGAAGAAGCCATTAATATGTATAAAAGGTATAATTCCATTTCCATCAGCAGAGCTGGCTAAAGATTGACTCCTGCGTACTTGGTTATTTTTACTGTCATATGGGCAAAGACATCTTTCTGAGCTTTTGCTATGTTTTGTTTTGCCTCCTGGCATCTTTTTAAAAAATACCACAAGAGCTCTCCTATCTTCCTGCCATAATGTTGATGATAACTTTTAAGGGTTTTTGTGGGTTTTTCAGGCTATGTGGCCATGTTCTAGAAGAGTTTATTCCTGATGCTTCACTAGATGTGGCTGGCATCTTCAGAGAATAACTTACAAGGCTTTAACAGTAGCACCTTGGTTTTATATCTCCTTTTCAATAATATGAATTTCCTAATCATTTCTTATGAATAACAGATTTTAAAACTAGCCCTATTCAGGCATTAATTTTTCTCTGCACATTTAGAATTGCCTAAGGAAAATCAGCGACTCATCTGCTAGGTGCACCCTTCTTTCATTGTCCTTGGGCCCTTTCACACTACACAGTGACAGCACTATGATTTCACTTAGACTGGCATTGCTCCTTCCTATGGAATCATGGGATTTAAAGTTTGGGAAGAGGTATTTAGAATTCTTAGCCAGAAAGTTCTAATGACTCACCAAAGCAGAAGCCCAGGGCTACAAAGAATGCAGCCATAGCAGTTAAAGTGGAATCACAGTGCTACTTATTATTCTGTAGTGTGAAGCCCACCCCCCTTTTTTGGTCTTCCATATGTTGGAGTATAACTTTCTGTAGTAGGGATCCTGCTCTACTTGTGCAGCCCTCCCACTGGCCTGATTTAGAAGCCGGGGGGGGGGGGGGGGAGACAGTGTTGAATCTTGAGAAGAATTTAACACAAATATGTAGAACAGACAGTTTCCCAAGGGAAGTCAGTCATTCCCCAAATCATCAGTTGAGGACAGTTAGCACACTCATCATTACTCTTCCTATTAACACGTTTGCTTGAATAGGGCTACTATTTAGTTTGCTTGAAAAGGGCTACTATGCCTCTAAGGCTCCATCTACACTGCAGAATGAATGCAGTTTGACACTGTTTTAACTGTCATGGATCCACCCCATGGAATCCAGTGAGTCGCAGTTTGTTCTGGCAGCAGAGCTCTCTGACACAGAAGGCTAAGTAGTTTATAAAACTACAAATCCCAGGATTCCATAGCATTTGGCCATGACCGTTAAAATAGTGTATGTGGCCTATAACAGGGATGGGCAAGTGCTGACAGTTAAAGGGTTGTATTAGCATCCAATGGGAACATGGCAGGGTGCACACACCACTGCCATCAACCTATTAACTGATTTTTAAAGGTTTTTCCTCTATTTGGTCTTTAAAAAAATTACAAGTAAACCCTGAATGTTCACTCACCAGCATGCCTTTCCTCTGGATGTTCCTCCTCTTTCTCCTCTAGCTGTCAGCCAGTGAGCTTTCTCTCTCCTGTTCCCTCACATATAGTTTTTCTCCTCCTCCTCTTCCAGCCATGGAGAAGTATAATGAGTGAGTAAGTGCTCACCCTTCCAATTCCTCATCCACTCATTCCAGCCATCACCACCACCTCAGAGACAGAAACACTGTTGTGACTCTCCTGTACAGAGCCATCAGCTTGCTGAACTGGTCCTCTGAGCAAATTTTGAGAGAAGGAAAATGGATAGGTAGGGAAATTGCTTGTGTTGCAGCACAGATAATTTCCCCAGTAATCTTATTCCCCTTCCAAGCAGCCTGGGGCTGGAGGCATAGAAACTGATGACGCCGGCAGCCACCTTGTAAGCAAGCATGCAAGAAAAAAATAGTACTCCCAAAGGATCACTACCTTGTCTATCCACATATGCTACTGGACCATTTATAACCCTGGAAGAGGAGGAGGAGAAAGTACAAACTCCCACAATTTTTGTAGAGATTCCCTGCCTAATACCTGAGGTGACCAGAACAGCCACTATGTGCAAGCCTCTGATAGCCTTCCATGGACATACTTTATGTATTCTCTCTGTTTGGATTTCACTGAGTCTAAAGGAAGTGTTGTCAAAACGTGCGGGCACAGAGAGAGAATAAATGGGAAAACAATGTTAAAAAAATTTTTTAAAAAAAATCGAAAGGAACGATAGATTTCATGAAGTGTTTCTTAGATTATTTTGCACTATGAGTGATAAGCAGTCAGTTGTTTAAGTCTAGCAGAAACAGGGATCGATACAAGATATATTTATGTGGATATCAAATATTCAGGACAATGAAGGATGCTTGTTGCTGTTCTTTAAAGTCCTGTTCAAAGATATGCATTCAATAAGGTTTATGAAATCAGTTTAATTTATTAATCCTCCCTTCATACTTAATCATACCCTTTTGATTAGACTCATAGCCAAGCCACAATATGGAACTTTCCCTCCTCTAAGACTGGTTCTACCAAAAATCAGTGTAAGGAAGAGAGGCAAACTGTCAATTATTTTATGTATCTATCTGTTACCAGAGGATCATCCTACTATTAGTTGGTTATGCCATTGTATACATCTTTCTTTACTGTAATCTTTCAATCTCTGTTTTTATCACCACAGTTAGGGCCATGTGTATGCATATTCTTCATGCTTCAACCTACTATATGCAAGGCATTCCCATTGCAGAATTAACAGAAATGTATGGTTGTTGAAAATCATATTGCACATTGTACAATCTGAGGGGAAAGCATCAGACAAAGTCTCTTTGTTGTTGTGTGCCTTCAAGTCATATTTGACCTATGGAGGCCCTATCATGGGGTTTTATTCAGAGGATTGTTCAGAGCAGGTTTGCCATTGCCTCCCCTTGAGGCTGAGAGCATGTGACTTGTCCAAGGTCACCCAGTGTGTTTTATGGCTGAGCATGGAATTGAACTTTGGGCTTCAGAGTCATAGTGCAACACTACACCACACTGGACTTTATCACATGGAGTTAAAAGAGCGGCTTACCTGTCCTGAATTCAGTGCTAATTTGGGAGGCAGCTAGTTCCTATCACACATAAATCTCTGCTGAATTGCCCCCGGGTCTGTTCCAGATGCAGCCCGGGTCGTCTAGGCTGCTTTGGTGGCCATTTTTAGAAGTTGGAAACTGCTGCCTCCTGAATTAGCACCAAATTCAAGAAAAGTAAGCCTCTCTTTTAACCCCATGTGATAGGGTCCACTGTCTCTCCTCATAATGTCCTATTACAACATAGTTCATCATGAAATTTGGAAGCATGACATATCCATGCAACAGAAGAATTTGCTTGAGAAAAGATGGCTGTTCTCTGCGTAGCAAAATGAACACCTACTACAAACCTAGAGAGAAAACAAACAGCAGCCCGGCACCAGAAAGAGGGAGGGAGGAGACTTTTGCCCTTTTGACAGCCATTTTGACAATGTAAATGGAGTCCCAGGAAGAAGGGGAAATTTGGGTCAAGCAAACAGGCAAGAAATGAAGAAAGGGTATCAAAGTTCCACAGTTACAGAGATTTGATACCAGTTTTAACTGTCATGACTCAATTCTGCTGGAGCCTGGAATTTTCTACTACAGAGAGTTCTAGTCCAGTCCCTCTAAATTACAGCACTACAGGTCTCTAGCAGAGACTTCTAAGTACGTCCCCAAACTACAATCCCCAGCATGCCATGGGACATGGCAGTTAAACTGGTATCAAATGTTCTGTAACTGTATTGTGCAGATACAGCCGTATTTTGTACCCTAGGCAAAGTCAACTAATTGCACCCCATCTCTAACTTCAGTTTTCTAAAACAAAAAGACAAAAGAAAAGCTCAAAACTGGAAACTGCTAATTTTTTAAAAAATTACAATAATAGTTAATAACATCAATCTTTGATTTATCTTTCTTGAAGTGTTTTTTAGCACACCACATGTTAATTGTCAGTTACATTTTTTACAAGGATTAAAAAATATCACTATGGCGGGTTACAGACCGCTGAAAAGCGGTGCTCTGCCGACACCGCCAGTTGCTGCGTCCAGGAACCGCAGCAGCCAAACTGTGCGGTTCCCGGACGCAGCAAAGAAGTGCCAAAATGGGGCTTCTTCTTGCACCCCGGATGGGACGCCGTGAGGTGCTACTCGTGGACTCGCGGCGTCACATCCAGGGCATGACGTGCGGACGCAGCGTGTCCGCTACATAAAGATGGTGGCCCCTGTGTGGAACGGGAGCCGCCATTTTGTACGGACTGGGTCCGTATTAGGGTTAGGGGCGTTTGGAAGGGATGCCCCTTTCTAACCCTAATACGGACCCAGTCTGTACTTTATGCCCGTTTGTAACGGGCCAATAAAACTGTGCCCTTCAAAGATCACAGAATCATCGAATCATAGAATTGGAAGAGACCACAAGGACCATCTAGTCGAACTTCTGGCCATGCAGGAATACACAACCAAAGCACTCCTGGCAGATGGCAATATAGTCTCTGCTTAAAAACCTCCAAAGAAGGAAAAATCTCTGTCACTTTCTGAGGCAGCATGCTCCATTGCCAAACAGTTCTTCCTAATGTTTACGTAGAATATCTTTTCCTGTTTAAATCCATGTCTGGGTCTCTGAAGCAGCAGAAAACAAGCTTGTTCCATCCTCAATGTGACTTCCCTTCAAATATTTAAACATGACTATCATGTCATCTATTAACTTTCTCTTCTCTAAGCTAAACATACCCAGCTCCCTAAGCAGTTCCTCATAGGGCATGGTTTCCAAACCTTTCAGCACTTTGGTTCCCCTCCTCTGGACACACTCCATCCTGTAAACATCCTTCTTAAACTGCGGTGCCCAGAACTGGACATAATGTCCCAGGTGAGGGCTGACCAGAAAAGAGTGGCACTATTACTTCCCTTGATCTAGACTTTATACTTCTATTTATCCACCCCAGAATTGTATTGGCTTTCTTAACTACCACATCACATTGCTGACTAATATTTAGCTTGTGATCTATTAAGACTCCTAGATTCTTTTCACAAGTACTGCTGTCAAGCCAGGTATCACCCATCTTATATCTGTGCATTTCATTTTTACTGCCTCAGGCCCTTTCCGCATGGGCATAACGTATGTTCCCAGGACATACTAGGGTTAGGAAAGGGCGTGCTTTACGCATGCCCCTAACCCTAGTACGTCCTGGGGACGTACAAAATGGCGGCACCCGTTCTACACAGGTGCCGCCATCTTGATGTCACGGACGCATAGCATCCGCACGGCCCGCGACAGACGTGACATTGCGAGTGCGCCATTGGCCACTTGCGGCGCCACTTCTGGGGACCAAAAAGAAGCCGCTTTTTGCGGCTTCTTTTTGGTGCGTCCGGGAACCGCATGGTTTGACCACTGCGGTTCCCGGATGCAGCAACTGGCGGCACCAGCAGAGCACCCATTTTGGGCGCTCTGTAACACGCCTAAGAGTAGTATCCTACATTTCTTCCTGTTAAAATCCATTTTGTTAGTCTAGGCCCAGATTTTTATTTGGTTAAGATTATTTTGAATTCTGATCCTGTTCTCTGGGGGTTTAGTCTCCTAATTTAGTGTCATCTGAAAATTTGATGAACATGCCCTCTGTTTCATAATTCAAGTACAGTCAGCCCTTCTTATACATAGATTTTTATACACGGATTCAAGCATCCACAGTTAGAAAATGTTCAAAAAATTATAAATTTCATATATCAAACCTTGACTTTCCATTTTTATAAGGGACACCATTTTGCTATGTCATATATTTAATGGGACTTGATCATCCATGGATTTTGTTATCCACAGGGGATCTTGGAACCAAACCCCAGCGTATAACAAGGGTCCACTGTAATTGATAAAGATGTTCAATAGTACTGGACCCAGGACAGAATCCTGTGACACTCGCTAATCACTTCTGTCCAGGATGAGAAGGAGCCATTGGTAACTAGCCTTTAGGTTTGGTTGGTCAACCAATTATAAATCCACCTAACAGTCACCTTGTCTAGTCCACATTTTATTAGCTTATTTGGAAGGATATCATGGGGGTCCTTCTCAAAGGCATTGCTGAAATCAAGATATGCTACATATGTTCAAAGAGAGAGAGAAAATTAGTGTGTTATGACTTGTTTTGGTGAAATCCATTTTGACTTTTAATGATCATGACATTACAGACTGTCTGTTCAATAATCTGCCCTAGATTTTTTCTGGTATTGATGTCAGACCAACTGGGTGGCAAATTTGGGGGTCCTATTTTTTCCATCCTTTTTTGAAGATGGGGACAACATTTGCTCTTCTCTAGTCTGATGGGACCTGTCATGTTCTCCAGGAACTCTAAAAGATTATTGACAGTGGTTCTGAGATTACCTTTGTATGTTCTTTTAATACCCTTGGGTGTAGTTCATCTGGCGCTGGAGACTTGACTTTATTTAGAGTAGCTAAGTATTCCTGTACTACCTCTTAACCTATTTTGTACTGCATTTCTCCTACAGCATAATCTGCTTGATTTTCCCCAGGTTGAGCACTGTTCTCTTTTTCAGAATAGACTAAGGCAATTAAGGTGTTGAGCAGTTCTGCCTTTTCTCTATTCCCTGTTAATATTTTGCCATCTTCACCACTTACTATTTCCTAGTTCTCCCTTTTGCTAAGGACATAACCAAAACAACAACAACACCCTTTCTATTGTTTTTAAACTCTCTAGCAAGCCTGAGCTCATTTTGTGCTTTAGTTTTTCTGACTTTCTCCTTACATAAGCTGGCTATATCTTTGAATTTTTGAATATATACTTGTGTGACCCTTGGTTGGGAGGAAGTGATTTACATGTTAATCTTTATGTTGGTCTGTTGTTGAATGCCAAAGGTGGGGGGATATGTGAGGTGGATATGTGTCAATTTAATTAGCAGTCCATTGTCTGCGGGGAAACCCAAGTGATGGTTGAAGTTCATTAAAAAAAAGTCAAACAAGGAAGGGTGGAAGCCATCTTGAATCCCGTTTTGGAGAAAGGTGGGATATAAATCCAATAAATAAATAAAATAGGTCATAGTTAAAACTTAGAAGAAGCACAAACATTGCAAGGTTCTTTCCAATTTCACTCCCATTTTTCCAGAAAGAAGAAATATGATGGAATTCAGATATATAAGAAAACTCACAGAGGATCCCCAAACTTTGCCTAATGTTTGCTGACAGAAATAAACCCAAACATACAATCTCACAAGGAATTATATAGCAAGCCTACAATCAGCATCTTCCTTGCCATCATGTGAGGAAGATGAGATCCTTTTGAAACACAAGCCTTTTGATTCATGCCAAATTTAGCTAAAAAAATATTCTGTGCAATGAGGCTGAAATGTCATTCTAGGCCACCAGATTCCTATATCCAGCCTCTCTCTCTCTCTGTGTGTGGGTGTGTGTGTGTCAACAAACATTACTCTCTTTCCTCCACCCCTCCTCACAATTTGAACAACCTTTAATCCTGCCAGGGAGATGTTAGTAGGAGTTGGTATATCAAGATTTTATGAAGAGAGAACATGTATTTGAATTAAAGTTTCATTATGTATGTGTTGGAATGAAGCAGTTGATGAAAGTTCACAAGAAATAAGCAACATCTCTGTCTGTCTGTCTGTCTGTCTGTCTATCTATCTATCTATCTATCTATCTATTCATCCATCCTAATGTTCCTAATGTTGGTGTCCCCCGGTATGGGTGCCTGGCAATGTTGGGTGTGTGTCATCCATCCAATTGCCTACCCAGGGCTGCATCATCACTCTTGGGCCCTGAGATGCCACAGCCTTGAGCAGTCCCACCAAGCAATGTAACAAAACTCCAGGAATTCGTTTCCCTCAGACATGGCTCCCCTTGCCGGAACAGAGCCCAGATGGCTAGTTTCAGCCCAGCAGGCAGGCTGTTGCCCCACGAAAGAAGCCCTCTGCGGCTGGTAAGCAGCGGACTAGGGGGCTGTTTGGCCAGGCAGGCAGGCAGGGGAGGGAAGATACATGTGGGGAGGGGATGTGGCACTCATGGCTGGAAGCGCATGCGCAGGGGAAGTGAGCCTGCCTCCATCTTCCCACAAATTTCAAAGGGACCCCTTGCTGGCCAGAGGGCAAAGAGCCCTGCTTGCTTGCCACCTTCTTTGTCCTCCTTCCCCCACTCTGCCTTTGCTGCTCCAAGGTGGGCAAGATCCAGCCTGGAATTTGGCAGGCAGTCCATGGCCAAGTTCTGCCCTGTTGTGTAAAGGCACCCCTGCTCCAATGCTGCACCCCAACAAGGATGCCAATTTGGGCTTGCTTGGCCGCCAAGTTTGGAGACAGCATCAGCTGACAGGTGGGCCCCAACGGCTCTGGACTAGACTGGCAGGTGCACTTGCCCAACAGCTGGATGGATGGGGTAGGCATGGCGCTGCTCTCTGATGGATGGCACAGGCACTGGAGTGAAGGATGCTTGATGGGACAAAAGTTCCCATCAAGCCAGTGGATCCCCTCCTGCAGGCATGGATAGATAGAGACACGGGGAGACACACACTGGGCAGCTCCATGCATTCCCACAACCAACCCCTAATTTGCCATGATTTGGTGGGGATGGAGGCTTACGCAGGAGACTGGAGTGCCCCACCCTGCTGGCCCTGGCATTAAGTGAGGCATTGGGGAAAACAGATGAGGCATGCTTTGGGTGGCTAAAAGAGGGGCATGCTTTGGTTGGCTAAAAGTGACTTCCACTGAGTTTAGTCACAAACACTCCTTGGTAAGATTGCACAAGACTACTGACAAAATAAGCCACACTGACAACAGCGAAGCTTATTTCTGAGTAAGCATGCATGGACTTGCACTGCATAGCTGAGAATACTTATGTGCAAATAAATAATGAAAACAATAGGCTCCATTAATCATGTTTAGGATAACCTGCCTGATTGCAATCCTAAACTCACTCTTTCCTAGGAAATAAGACTTCCTGCATGCATTAAGCTCTGTATCTCACAGGCTGGTGTGTGGGTTTGTTGCTACAACAATGCCCGTATTATTATCGTATGTATATAATTATAGCTTATGCGTGTACCATATTATCACTTATGTATATCTCCTATGTATATAATTGCTGGATACTGCCTTGCTTAAATAATAATGCCTTCTGGGAGAGTCGTAACTTAGTTTTGAGAAGTTTATATGCCTTAAAAGACAACTCCTTCATGAAATACTCTTGCCACCATACTCTCTTGCTTTCTTCACCCTGCTGCCCCTTCTTTAGCTATGTTTGGTCATGGGTTGATGCAATATGCTTTTCTCATATTGGTCTGGATATGTGTAAACAAAATCCCCACTAATTGCTTAGCTTCCTGGCTTGCAATCCTCCCAAATGGCATTGGCACTCTGGAAAGCCCATCATATAAACACTCATGATAAAAAATGTATCAGTAGAGGTATTAACAACCATTCTTAGATGTGGGAGCCTTTGCAAAACAAACAGAAATACCAAGAGCAAGTGCACAAATAATTGCTTGTTGCATGAATCCTAGTTCTCCTCTCCCCAGACTCAAATCTAGATACAGCTCACCACAGTTCAGAATATGTGAAGGTATTCTCCCACCCAGCGTCAGCTCTGGATGAAATTCCATTTAATCCAAGCCAATAAAATAAAACAAAAAACAGAATTGCATTGTGTCTTCAATACAATCCAGCCCCCAATTGCCAGGAGTTTTCAAGCTCTCTCATACCCTCCAACCTTCCCATTTGGCAGGGACAATCCTGATTAATCCTCTGTTGCCTTACTTTCTCAGCTGTTTTTAAAATGTCTTGCTTTCTCTCCTACTCTCCTCCTTTGTCCTCAGCTTACTTTAATTGCTTCAAAAGAAGTTCACACTCAATTAAAACAGAACTTTATCACACCCGGTTTTTTCACTATTATGGGTACAGAAAGAGGATGCTCATGTGCACATGCGACCGGCCAAAATGGATTTTATCGCACACCAAAGCATCCTCCAAAAGGCCCCGTTCCATCCCCCAGCGCCAAGCCGTCCCTGTTCAGTGCTGAGGCGTGTGAAATGTTCTGGCCGGTCTTCCAACTGAGGAAAATGGTGCCCGTCAGCACTGAATAGAGATGGCTTGGTGCTGGGGGACGGAACGGGGCCTTTTGGAGGACGCTTTGGTGTGGAATAAAATCCGGTTTTGGCCGGTTGTGTGTGTGCACAAGCGTCCTCTTTCCGTACCCATAACGGTAAAAAAACGGGTGCAATAAAGTTCACAGTAGGGAGTGAAAAGAGGGGAGTGGAATTCTTCCCTGCACAAATAGCTCAGAAAAGCAAACTAAAGCTTCTCTTTGCTTCTATGTTCTTATTCTTTAAGGAGTAAAAGAGGAGGAAGGAGCCCTGGTGACACAGTGGTTAAAAGCCTGTACTGCAGTCATTCACTCACAAACCATAAGGGTGTGAGTTCAGGCTTGCATCCTTTCAAGGTTGCTAAAATGAGTACCCAGACTGTTGGGAGCAAGTAGCTTGCACTGTGTAAACTGCTTAGGGAGTGATTAAGTGCACTGATAAGCGGTATAGAAATGTATTTGCTATTGCTATTGTTACTTCTATTCTTTAATAACTTTTGTGAACTGTGATGTGGCTTGGCAAAAAATATCCCAGGTATTATCTGTGAAATGTTGGAAGGTATACCCTCCCACTACCTTAAATGCACACCTGCCTTCTCTCCACTTACCCCACAGTATTGAGCATCCTGCACTCCATGCATCTAAGGAAGTAGTCAAAGTCTATGAAAGTTTATGCTATGCCCTTTTCTCAGTTCATCTCAAAGGTGCTACAAGATTCCTTTGCATACTGATGTTCCAGACTAACATGGCCATGTTTCTGAATCCTTCACCCTGCTGTTCAAAGCCCAGCTCTTACAGGCATATGATGCTGGCACTACAATGCCAATGAATCAGAATGAAAAGGAAGTAGGAAACATAGCACATAGTTTATTGCCTTTCAATTGCAGCACTTTTAAGTGCATTTACTTATTACATTTATGTCCTGCCTGCACTCAGGGTGGAATATATTGTTCTCTGCCTCTCCATTTTCTTCTGACAACAAATCTTCTCAGGCTAAGAGAAAATTAAGGTCATCCATTGAGTTTTGGGCATCGCAGGGAATTCAAACTGGATCCCCCAAGCTCAAAGCAACCACTAATCTGTACTGTTGGTAGCAGAAATATTAATAGTTCTTCCACATTGTGAGGAATCTGTGTTTGTGCAAGGGTTTGAAGTGTTGGCAAAATGACGACTTGTACAAATCTTATTGCTGATTTACATGATCATTATTGAGTACGTAATTAAAACAGTGCATTATTAGGAGTTTCATTGAGCTGTCCATGATCAACATAATAGATTTTATTGACCAGACTAGCTAATAAACCAAATGAGAATGATGGCTGTGGAGAGTGCCAGTTCGTGTAAGGTGATAATGGAAAGAGGTGAAAAATAATTATAATAATTATGTTCTGGATTTGCTTGTGTTAGAAGATGGAAAGAGCAGTTAAGTAGAAATTTTACCAATGAAAAACACTCCAGTGCTAATCATTTGTACTGAATAATGAAGGGGAATTACAAGAAAGAATTATAATGCCAGCATTTATGTTGGAATTTTAATTCATAGGCAATGCAACTTCAGAGCTAACACACACACACAATGAAGAGATACACAATTCATGTAAGAGACAGTGGACCATAGTATTTAAGAGTACTGGATTATGATAAGGGAAGCCCAGATTCAAATCCTTACTCAGAGAAGCAGCTCACTTCACAATCTTGAGCCTCTCTTTTGGCTCATCTACACCAGGCAGAATACTCTGGGCTGCTCCTGGAGTATTTTGGCCCTGGATTTCCCCTGTTACTGCAAGAGGGATTTCCTGTTGCATTCTGCAGCGAGGCGAGGCAGCTGACTATATACATGTCCTGCTATGCTGCCAGCTGTGGCCACTTCTGGCCCAGGTTACTCCCTCTGACTCCCTCCTCCCTCCCTAGTGCAGGGATTGTACAACATCCTTCCTCCAATGGCTGTCTGACTGTTTCCAGTCTCTACTTAAAGTGCAGGTTATAATCTATAAAACTCTACACAGGTTAGGTCCAGACTATACAATAAAAGATGGTATCTCCCCTTATAAGCCAGGTGCTAACATCCTGAGGAGAGGTCCTCTGTCAGGGTCACCACATTCACAGGTGTGAACCTGCTGTCCTTAGGCTATGGAATTGTGGCAAAACCAACCAACCAAACAAACAAAAACATTCCTTGCTTTCCTTCCATGGACACACAAATGAGATTGTTGCACGCATCTTATCCCGTCTTTTCCCTGATGGGATACATGTGTGTTTAACTGTAAAAAACTGGCCTTATCACATTCTCACATGGCTGGGCGTATCCAGTCTATATACAGCCCATATGTAACCTGTGCTTGTCCCGTGGCTTTTCAAGGATGGGATATTGATCTTGAGATCAGATTATCAGGATTATATTGATTATATCAAGATCAAGCTATGGGAAAAGAATAACAATCGAACACTCAGAAATTAAATTATTCAAATATGTCCCATAAGAAAGATTAAGAAAAAGAAGAGAATATAACTTCCTGACCAGATATTTGCAGATGAAAGGAATTAGATGCAGAGGGGAGACGATAGAAGGGATATCTTTGACATGGCAAGAAAAAAAATTGCAAATTAAATACAGTAGAAAAAGTTAGAATCTTTTTTGAAAGACTGAACGAGACTGAAGAGAAAGAACTGAACAAAAAAGAAACAGAAAACCAAAAGAAACAGATCTATAAGAAAGATAAAAGAAAACAAGAGTGTAAGAATGAGGAAAACAGTGAAAAAGAAGTTCAAAAGAAAGATAAATAAGTTGAAAGCAAGATATACCTGAACAACTAAAACCAGTTGCAGATATACAAGGAGAGAAAGACTTTGAGGATTTGGCAGAAGGGAAACAAGGAGAAGAAATGAATACAGAAGAAAAGGAAGAAGAATAAACTGAAGAATCTGAGAAAATCTGAGAAAAAAATTAACAAATATACAATCAAAAGACGACAAGAAATTAAATTGAGAAGGAAACAACATGAAACTCATACCATGGAATGTAAAGAGAACAAATCTCCATACAAAAGGAAGCAAGTTTTCCATCTATTAGAAAAGAAAGCAGAGATAAGATACATCCAGGAAACACACATTAGAAGTCAAGATATTAAACATTTAAGAAATCCAAATTTTCAGTCAGAATTTTATATCGGCAAGAAGTAAAAAAAAAAAAAAGAAAAAAAAAGGGGGGGGAGCTCTGTATGTTTCTAATGGGATCAGAGTCAAAGAAATTCTAAATGATAAAGACGGAAGATTTAAAGCTGTGGAAATCAACCCTGAAAATGAAAGAGTTTTAATAATAGGAATTTATGGACCTCTAACAAATAAGGCAAAATTCTGTTAAAAGTTATTGAAAACTGTGTTAAATCTAGATTATGAAGTCTTTATAATGATGGGGGATAGGAAAGGAGTGATGAACACACTGAATGATAGGAAATTCATTAACAAAAAATAAAGGTGAATCAAGGGAAACTGCCTCAGACTTTTTTCAGCATGATAGAGAAATTAGCACTAATTGACCAGTGGAGATAGAAAAATGGAAACACCAAAGAATTCACTTACTTTTGGAAACCTCATAATTCACATTCAAGAATGTGTTCCTGGTCTTGAAAGCAATAAAGAAATAAAGAAAATGGAAATACCCCCAAGGAAAAGTTCAGATCATAATCCAATTATGTTACAATTAAAAAAAAACCCCCAGAAAACATTTTTCATGGAGGCTTAATGAATATCTTTTAAAAGATGAACAGATACTAAATCAGGCCAAAGAACAACTAAAACTATATTTTCACAAAAACATAGACAAAGGAAACAATATGAAAACAGTCTGGGACACTAGTAATGTGGTTCTCAGAGGCAATGAAAAACAATGAATGGAAGAAGAAGAAAACTCAAAGATTACAAGAAATAACAGATCAAATTAAGAATAAAAAATAAGAAGTACAACCTCCCCACAGAAACAAGGAATAAATAAAGAAATAAAATTAATTAAGAAACAACTATCAGAGATAACAATGGAAGAAAAAGACAATAAATTAAAATACATGAGACAAAAACATTTTTAATTTGGAAACAAAACAAAACAGGGAAGATGTTACCATACAAATCAATAAAAGAAAAAGAAAAAGAAAAAGAATGATATTGGAAGTGAAAGAAGAGACTAGGATAGTAAAAGATCAAAAGGACATAATAAAAGTATTTGAGATGTATTTCAACTTCATCTTCAAAGGAAAACTAGAAGAAAATGAATTCAACATGAAATTAAAGGAATATATCCAGAAGCAAAAGCGACCCTGCAGAAAAAATGAACATAAAGAAATATTAAACCAGGAGATTGCAATAATGGAAAAAGTGGAAGCAATAAAAGAAACAAAAAAGGGAAATCAACAGGCCTAGATGGCTTTTCAGCATTATATTATAAGCTTCTCGAAGATGAACTTATACTTCCATTCCATATGACAATGAAGGAACTTATGAAAGCAGGGGTACCAGAAGCATGGACACAAGCTAATATTGTATTAATTCTAAAAGAAGATAAAGATCTTGTCCAACTGTCAAATTGCAGACCAATCTCCTGCCTGAACATAGACCACAAAATATTTGCTTCAATTTTAGCTAAAAGGTTAAGGAAGATATTGCAAGATATAATTCAAGGAGATCAATGTGGCTTCCTCCCACACAGACAAATAAAAACAGAATATTAGAAGAGAATTAGATATAATTGAATATTGTGACAAAAATCCGGGAGAAAAAATAGTGATGATATCCATAGATGCGGAGAAAGTATTTGACACAGTAAACTAGGAATTTATGTATGAAACAATTAAGAAAATAGACATGGGAAAAATATTTACTAATTAGATTAAACAAAGTTATAAAAAACCAGAATGCTCAAATTATAGTAAACAGTGAGAGAACGAGAAGTTGTGAAATCACAAGGCAGCCCTGCCCATTATCCTCATTATTGTTTGTTATTTGCTTAGAGATTTTACGTAAGAAAATGAGAGGAAAGAAAGAACTAAAAAGAATTGAAATAAAAAAACTTAATTTAAAATTCAAGTTTAAGCGGATGACATAGTAATTTTCTTCAAAGATCTAATTGAGAATATAACCAAATTAATAGAACTGATGAAATAATTTGGACAGTATGCAGGGTTTAAATTGAACAAGAAGAAATCAGTAATATCGACCTTAAATATGACCAAAGAGGAATATAAGGGACTCCAAGAGAGATCTGATTTTCAAATTCAGAGGAAAATAAAATATTTGGGAATATATTTGACAAAAAAGAACTCACAACTATGTGATAATAACTACCAAAATCTGTGAGAAAAGATTTTTAAAAGAGCTGGAAAGGTGGTCCAATTTAAATCTGTCTTTAATGGGGAGATTTGCCACAATGAAGATGAATATCCTATTGAAATCTATGTTCCTATTCCAGAACTTACCAATTATAGTTAATGATCTACTGTTTGAACAATTGAACAAAGACATCTTGAGACTTATCTGGGTGGGGGAAAAGCTAAGAATTCGCTGGAAGGTTCTGAAAGATGCAAAGGAAAGAGGAGGTCTGGGTGCTCCAAATCTCAATAGCTATCATTACTGTTGTTGTATGGACTGGATCCAAGAATGGATCCAATTAAAAGACATGAAGTTACTTAACCTCAAAAGATTGAATTTGATATATGGGTGGCATGGCGACCTGTGATATTACAAAAAGATGTAAATAAAGACTTCAAAGATCATATAGTTAGATGGTCCCTCATGACAGTTTGGTTGAATTTTAAAATAAACTTTATAAAAAATTCCTCACATGAGGCATTCATGAAAACTAACAAGAGCGAGGATGGGAGATGGCTGAAATATCAAGAGCTACTAAACTAGGATGAGCTGAACCCAATAATGAAAACAGAAAATGTGTGTGAGAATTTCTAGAGCCTTTAAAAATATATATATTCCAATAGGCTTTTTATAACTGATCAGTTTTAAAGAAAGGGCTTTTAAGAGGGGACTCTGTTGTTTCAATTGTACTGTTTTGTAAACTTTTTAAATTATTTTAATTGTATGTTTTAAACTGATTTTTAATGTTGCTAATTTAATTCCATTTTAATGTTGATCTTTTGTATGAGTTAAGTGTATTGTATTTATTTTAATCTGTAAACTACCTTGAGTAGTTGATTACGCCATGCTGGCTTTCAGCATGGTGTAGTGGCTTGAGTGATGGAGTAAGACTCTGGAGAACAAGACTCTTGAGTGATGAAGTAAGACTCAGCCATGTAAATCCACTGATTGACCTCTACGGATGACAATAGTAAACCCCTTGTGAACAAATCTTGCCAAGAAAACCCCATGATAGTGTTAGGGTTGCCATAAGTTGGAAATGATTTGATGGCACACAACAACAACAAACTACCTTGACTCACCATTTTTTGAAAAAAGATGGGATACAAATAGAGAAAGGAGGAGGAAGCAGTAAGAGAGGAGAAAAATCAAATATATTACAAATAGAAAAAGACTACACATAAAGAAGCAAGATGTGATAGATCGCCCTTATATGTTGTCTCCTTATTGCTATAATTTTATATTTGAGGGAGTGAGGGTTGGAGGGTTGGGGGAATTAGGGAATGTTTTTACCACTTGCTTATGCATGTATTTGATTTTTGCTGTTACCTGCCTCGATCCTCACAAGGGAGAGATGGGATACAAATAAATATTTTATTATTATTATTATTATTATTATTATTATTATTATTATTATTATTATTATGCACAGACCTCCCTTAAATACTGGCCCTTGCCCTAGTACTGAGTCATTCTCCTCTAATATACTGCAGGGTGAGGTCAGAGTGATCATGCAGGGAAACTTAAGTCAGATTATAAAAGGACTTTTCTCTTGATGCCAGTGTGGTTTTGAGCTCTTTTTCAATAAGCAGTAAATGAGGGCATGCTTTGTGACATTGTTTTCTTCTCACTAATCCTGTCTAGAGTGGTGAGTGGTTGTAAGCAGGAACAGGATGGCCAGAGCACTGAGCAGCCAAAGCAAGGCAGGATAGAGCAGGCAAAAGCAACTGATACCTTCCTTCTGAGTACATTATAAACACTGTGTGAAGTTGCTGCTCTAAAATTGAATGCAAAGAGAGACAACAATGGATGCAGAAAGTGGAGTCAGGAATAAACCCAAACAAGTATATAAATTCACTGTGACATGTATTAAGGCTTCAACAAGAACTAAGAACTTGCACTTCTAACATCTAATGAAAACATACAGCAATCTATTACCCTCCAGATATTTTAGATTACAAGTCCCATACAGTGTGATGATTTGCCATTTTGGCTTGGTCTGATCATAGCCCAAAACATATGGAGGGCACGTGTTTGCATATCTCTGCTTTAGAAGCAGGAATTGAAAGCAATTCATCAACTGGCCAAATTTCTTTATACAGCTCCTTGTTGCTTCTGCAGTGGTCAGATATTATCAACAGACAATAACACCTATTTTATTGCAATTTATGAGTTCTTAACTGAACTGCTAGGCCATGAAGTCACAACCAACTGCTGTAAATATATCTATTAGCATATGGTAGGTGAAAGATAAAAGTGCAAAATACACCTGTTGTTTCTGTGGGAAGCAGAGAAGGAAGGAAAGGAAAACAGAACAATCCTATTTTAGGAATACAGTTAATGTTGGAGTAAACGATACCCAAAGCCAGTGTAATGTTTGAACATTGTAGTATGACTTTGGAGTTTGATTCCCTGCTCAGTCATGGACCTCAGAAATGTGACACCCTCTCAGCCTCAAAAGCAACCTCCCCTGAACAAATCTTGCCAAGAAAACCCCATGAAAAGTTCACTTTAGGGTTGCCATGAGTCAGAAACAACTTGAAGGCATGAAACAACAAAATACATATTTCCCTAAACTACCCTTTAAACAAAATCTGCATTGCTCCCATTATCAGTTAAGACTTTTTATTTATTTGATTATTTAATGCATTTAAGATTATTATCTATGCGTGTCATGAGATTTCAGGAAAGCATAAAATGGAACCTGTTTAGCTTATTTAAACAATATAAAAGAGAAAATGGTAATTTAAGGCCTGTTACAGACTGCCAAAATAAAGCTGCTTCAGGTCTCTTTGGAGGTATGCTATTTAAATGATGCATGGGTCCTAAGAGTCCGGAGGTCGTGCCAAAGCCACACTCTATTCCTAAGCACTGGAGTGCAGCTTTGGTGCAGCTTCCAGATTCTTAGGGTGCATGCATCATTTAAACAGCATACCTCCAAAGAGACCCGAAGCAGCTTTATTTTGGCAGTCTGTAACAGGCCATAGATAGATTGAAAGAGTAGTAAACAATTTGATATGTTAGGGTTAAAACTATGTCAGGTAGCTTAAACTGTTTATACCCATATGCTAATATGGGTAAATTTAATCGGAGCCCAAAGATTTAATAAAAAGCCATGTTTTTTCATTGGCCCAGGAATGACATCAGTCAATTGCCCAGGCCTCTGATGGGAGGATATTCCACAACCAGGGTGCCACAACAGAGTAGGCCCTCTTCCATATCCTCCCAAAGCATATTGCCTTTTCCAGTATTCTCTTTTTATTTGAATGTTTTCGTATCAGGTTGTATATAGTGGACCCTTAGCATCACTGCAGTTTGATTTTGCCATTTTATATAAGGGGCACCATTTTACTACACCACTGTATTAAATGGGACTTAAGCATCCATGGATTTTGGTGTCCAGGAGGGCTCCGGAAACCAAACCCCAGTGGATGCTGAGGGCCCACTGTAACATTATCCATGACCCTCAAATGTCTCTAAACTCACTTATACATTTTTACTCCCTTCAGAATTCCTAGGTAGTGCAGCTTCTCCACAATGTAGTATGGGCAGTTTGAGAGGTGACAGTCTTCCATCCAAGCACTAACCAGGTTTAGCTTCCTGCTTAGCTTCCAATATCAAATGGGATAGGGTGCTTTTAGGGTATATATATTAAATTGAATTAAGATACTATACATATAGTTGAAATTAAGTAAGTGCTAATTTAACCAAGTTCACATTTATTCAATAGGATTAGCCTTATTGCTTCCAACAATTGGATTTATGTACTCAAGAGTACCTAGGATATCTTTATTTTCAAATCTATAGATGCATATCTTATATACTTGCATTTATGTTCAGTATGTTCATTGTACTACAAATCTAATTCTCTTTGTAGAGTTACTTGAAAAGCATCAGTTGTTTATTGTACGAAAAATTCCTCTGATTTAAGGAGAAAACCTGTATAGACCTTTCCAGATTTTTGCAAATACCTAGTTTAAGCCTGCTAAATTACACCTTAAGGCTCTTCGATCTAATACTGGGCTCATAAACCCTTTGGAAAGCTTGACAACAGGACTATGTCAGAAAAATATGCCCAGTCCATAGAGGCTGCAAATCTTCCCAAGGAGAAATCAGATCAACACAGCGTCTTTCAGTCTAGAAATGATACTGTTCAAATTGCATTTGAAAAGAGCATAGGGGATTGTCATAAGCTCAGAAGGACACGTGACAGGAGGAGAATACAGCAAAGGATAAGCAGGCCAGTATTATGGAGAGAGAAAGAAAAAAAATGTTATCTACAAAATCTAGCATTTTTCTGGAAAGAAAGTAAAATAATAACAGTCATGCTGGATATCCTACTATAACTTACCTAGAGGAAACAAATGCATTTGATTTCATGTTGGCATTAAACTGATGACTTGTTGTTGTTGGTTTTTTTTTTTTGCGTAGTCAAACTAGTTTGACAGTTGACAAATGTTACAAACGGTAAAATTTACGAGCAGTCACAATATGAAATGTTTACACACCCCACACACAGTCACACACACAGAAAAGAGAAAGCTTTAAATGTCTTGATGGCAACTTGAATATGATCCTCTGCAGGGACAGAGTCAACCAAACGTTTCCCGGGCCTCATCTGAATTTAACTTGTTTCCTTTCTGGGGACCCACTAGTTGTTCATTTTTGGAAATTTTACTTTTGAGACAAAACTTACAAAACTTCCATGTCAGCATGCCTAGTGTTCAGTCTGGTTGCATAGGAAATTTTAATAGTCTAAAAAAAAAAAAAGGGGGGGGGGGACAATTTTCCCAAGCTCTGCCCTATGCAACTACCGTAGATGCAATGCTGAACCCTGCAGAAATTCTGAGATGACCAGCTATAACACTCTGGTTGATGAGTTAGCTGAAAGTCTAGTATTTTCTAAGGAGCCCATTGGCACCTTATGCCATGTGACCACTGATGGATCAACAAACTGCAATGCCTCCTACTGGCCAATAGAATTAGCTGTTAATAAGGTAGTCAATAATATTAATTTTCTGAATATTAACATTCTGTTTTACTGTGTTATGGGTACAGAGTGTAAAAATCCTGCATATATAGCACCCAGTCCTTAGTTTTACAGATGGCCTTTGTGGTATCACACGATTATGATTATTGGCCCATCAGCTGTTTTAGCTTGTTCTAGTGTCATTATTTTCTTTATGAACGAATAAATACACATGAAACATATGCAAAATGTGAGCAAGATGTATAAAGAAGAAAATACTCAGGCCTCATGTACATGCATTAATATAACTTTTCATATCATTTCCCCCTATTTTTAAAAATATCATTAAAGGGGCATCCCATGTCTTTGTTTCTGTGGATTTCTTGGCTTCCTTGGCGTCATTTATCTCTGCTTGTAAACTGAGGCTCTGTTTATTCGGCCAAAATTTCAGACTTCATTGGTTTCCCTGTCATAATTTTTGCCTATCCACGGTATCCATAATACTCTTTTGGGAACGTCAGTAATATGTAAATGCAATTAAATTATGTATTCTTCCACATATCTTTGGGCCATTCCTACAATAATTAAATTAAACCATTTAGAACAAAAAAAAAATCTACACAAGAGGCAGAGGAATATGGGAGCCAGTTGGAACTGTGTGGCTGTGATAAACTCATCCAGGGCGTGAATATAAACATTCTGGCTGTCAGCTTAGTCACACTCATCTGAAGCACCGCAAGACCCTTCATTTTCTCAGACTGTTTCAGCCAAAATGAGTCTTCCTTTTGGTAGCAACAGCAAGAGGATCTGTGTGTATGTACATCTGTGGAGGGGAAATTGAGTTAAGTGGATACCTGCAATTAAGTTTCCAGAACTTGCAGGTTGGGCCTAAAGATCTTACTAGGTTAGGAGAGAGAGAGTGGAGGAGAGTGGAAATAAGGAATCACTTGATCATAGAATTAGATCTGGATGAGATCCCAAGGAACATCTAATCCAGCCCTCTGCCATGCTGGAATACACAACTGAAGTATTTCTGAAAGATGCCCATCCAACGTCTGTTTAAAGATTTCCAAACTGAGTGCATCATCTCCTGAGGCCGTCTATTCCATCCTGGAACTGCTCTTTACATATATTTTTAAAGTTCTTCCTACATATTTAGGCAGAATTCATTAGTTTATATTCTAGTCTCTGGAGCAGCAGAAAACAAGCTTTGCTCCATCTTCTAAAGGAAGATCACATACCCCAATATACATAGTTTTTATAACCTACCTAGTGCATATTTTGTATGACCAGAGCTCAGAACTGTTTTATTAAATGTAACATATCAATATTAATTGTTATTTATTATAAATAATACATTCTTCTTGATTTAGCAGATGCCAAATTGCTAATGCATTGCCTTTTAAAGATTTTCTTAAATTATATGAATGGGTACAATGCCATAGGTTTTAAGTTATAAGTTAGGAAATTATAGTATTTCAAAGAGTATTATGTCACAGAAAATCACTCTCTCAAGCAGTATTAAGGAGGATTAAACTATGTGATTGCAACAGATATAAGTGGGCTTTTTTAAAGTCTTTACTTTAAAAGTTTAGATCAAAACAGTATTAAAAATACAATGGAAGATGGTTAGACAAGAGAAAGCATGAGAATTGTAAAGAACAAAGATATAGAAAATGAACATGAACATAGGAAGTCTTTTAGGCTTGATTGATATGGAGTGTTAAGTTAAATGGGTGGATAGTATGAAAGGAAATGTTCATATATATTTGTTGGTTATATATGTTTGTAATTATTTTTAAAGTTGTAAATTTCAATAAAGATATTAATTTTAAAAAGATTTTCTTAAATTATACATTTACGATAAAAATATTTAGAAAAGAACCCTCCCCAAATGCCCAAAATTCCTCCATATAGTCCCTCACAAAAAACATTTTTATTAATAACATCACTAACAAAAAAATGTAGTAAGTTAACACACGACTTCACAAAAAAGAGCATTATTCCCAAAAGTAATGTGTTACAGGTAGTATCATTCAATATGTTACTTCCCTCAAAAGTAGAGATGAAAATAATATTTTAATAATACTATTTTTTTAACAAATGACAAAAAACCAACCAACCAACAAACCCTGGTTCTATACTGTTGGGAAACCCAGGTAAGGTAAGAATCTTCACAGTTCAAGACTTGTTCTGAACAAAATATGCATGTAGTATTGTTGGGAAGAAAAAACATTTTATACACAGAAAACAGCATTTATTGACAAAATTGTGACAATCCTGGAACAATGTGAATGCCTTTTCATGGGAGGCTAGGCTGGCCCCTCTCTCCTTGCCTTTCATCTGCAAGTGTAAACATTTTTATTTTGGCAAGATTTATAAAAATCATGACAGGGTGCCTTATTTGGTGTGTGTATTATGTTTTAACTTTTGTAAGTTTTTATGTTAACTTACATTGTTTTAAATAGATAATTTTAATTGTTTTTAAAATGTTTACTGTGATGTTTTGAAATGTTTTTATCTTGTGAGCCACCTTGGGTCCCTTCATAGGAGAAAGACTACATAGAAATGAAATCTAGATAGATAGATAGATAGATAGATAGATAGATAGATAGATTCGTTTTGTGATGAGAATCTTCACAGTTTAGGACTTACTCTGCACAAAAGTTGGCCATGATATTTTTAACTCACATGGATTTTGTGTATGATGCATTCCCAATGACAGCATTTTCTGCACCCGAAACAGCATTTTCACGATAGAAAATGATATTATATTCTGCACCCAAAATCCTGTTTTCTCATATAAAGATACTACATGCAATTTTTGCACAGAATATATTCGAAACTAGACATAGTTGCCCAAAGTGCACAGAAAACTGTTAAAATTATTTGTTACTTCCCTCAAGAATGAAATTATCAAAGAATTATATCCCTGCACAAAAGTAAACACTGTGGGTTGCATTTAGACTTAGTGATAGTTACAGTAAGCCAACTAAAATAAATTTGCCAGTTTCCTTAGGCCCCATTCATTTTACCTTGCATGCACCTCAGGGTTTAGGAACATTTGGGGATATGAAAATATCATTTGCCACAAAACCTTCTCATTCAAGGGAAGATAGGCCTCTCCTCCCAAATAAGTGATAAATGGATATCAGTGTGGCTTGAAAGACCTACCAGCCATGTTGGCTGGGAAATCCTTTGGAGTTACAGTTGAAAAAAATAATTTTCCTAGCTTTAGAAGCCAGCTGTTACCTATCCATTACTAATAATATTTCTTTTATAGAAAATGAAAACGGGAATGCATGCATTCCATTCTGCTCCCTTTTTTCATTTCTTTTGAAATGAATGCAGATCTCTAATTACACTATCAGCTTACTATATTTATCAAGAAATTTGTAATCCTATTTCTCCCTCCACAAGGAGTTGTCAAAACAAATACGTTGAGCCTTTTTGGGTCGGTTGGATGGATTCAACAGGTTGTGTTCCTTCTTTAAGTTTCAGACTAATCTTGGAGCTGACACATTGCCTCACTGAGGTCAGTGTCACCAGCCATGACTGCTCACACCCTCCATATATTTTGCCTTATGTTTCACATGATCCCTGACTTTCAACAAGCTGAGTGGGTATATGGGAACTGCAGTCCAAAATATCTGGGAGTCATGAGGTTGTCTACCCCACTTCTTGACCACACAGATAAGAGTTATAGGTGAATAAAGCCTTTGAAAGAGTTGGAGAGTGTTGTTCTTTTTGCTAAGCCTTTAGTAAATTAAAAAACAACAACACAGAGGTTGGAGAGAAATTAATGCTTTCCTGCAAATTATACAGCAAAACCCAAATGAGCCATATAACTCCATAAACATCATCTTCATCAAGCAGGCAGAGACCCCTTGTGTAAATCAAAATACAAAAAGCAATTTCGAAAGAAAGAATAAAACAAGCATAAACTATATGTGCATGTTTATCTTTTCCTCAGTATTCTATTTTCATCTGTGTTGATTACCTCCTGAAATGACAGGAGTAGCTCTAAACACCTTTTTAAATGAATGGTTAAAACAAAATGGCTCGAGAGTTCTTAAGATAAAGCATTTCTACCAATCTGCTAACAATTGAGAGCAGTTTGCCTAAAAGAAAGGCTGAAAAAGGAGAAACACAACTTCACAAAATGTTGCCCAGTCAACATCTAATCTCCAATATGACCTGAAAGAAAGAAAATGTGGGTTGGTGGTGAGAACGTTGGACAAGAATCTCTTTAATTCAAACCCAACTAGATGTGAATGTTCTGGCTGAACAAAAGTAGTCTTGCTGGTTGGCAGAAAGTTGCCCGCCTTAGTTTTCCATCATGAAGACTCTCTTGTGCCTTTCCCCAAATGTGCCTCTGAAAGGGACTCAAACCCAGGGATAGGCTTCCCCAAAGATTGTAAAACCAAAGGGAGAATATTCCATATAACTATACTGTAAGGCTATAAAAACAAGTGAATGTGAGATAGGCATGCTGATAGCTTATGGGGAGGAGAGGCTGAATGAAATACAACTTTGTTATTGCAAAAGAGTAATATTTTCTGTTCCAGTACAGATTGAACCTTGATTGATTAGATAACCAGTCTGTGTGTGGAAACAATAAACGCATTCACGTATGTTAATGTGTTTCCACTAAAGGGCAGCTTGAACACTTTCAGAACTTTCATCTGTCTCATTTTCAACACATTTATAGTCACATTAATTATAGGTGCATAATAGAAAAATGCTGTTATGAAATACATTTTAAACATATTAATAGAACTTTTCAATTGCTGGTGCTTCTATTTAATTCAGATTAATTTAGTTTAATAAAAGAACCTAACTTCAGCTTCCCAAGTACAGCAACCATTTATTGTATAAACTAAACATACACTTTACATTCTCTAATGTAAAATTGCATTCAGGAAGCTCACTCACAGCAAGAGAATTTAATGCTATTAAATGGCAAAGCCAAGCAACTTGTTTTTCATCTAAAAGCTGTGGGGAAAGAAGTGATGGTGTAAACCCAAGTGGTAAAGATGGACAAGAGTCTTTTACCCTTTCTCTCATGCTAAATAAATAAATAAAAATATTAAAATTTCCCCCAGTGATTTTAAGAAGACGCGTGTGAATTGTGATTTCTTTTTTTCACAATGAAATGAATGACATTTTCATCCCACTGTATCAGTCAAGTCTAGTAGGTACACTTGTTCCCACAATAGAAAGGACCATGCTATAACTCTCAAACCTGAAGCTGTCAGAGATGAAGAGCCTAGCCTAATTCGGCACTACAGAAATGGCTGACTACACAAGGACAGCTATGTGGGCTATCCAATTCCCTCAGGTTTTTTTTATAAAGGTGTGTATCATTTTTGTATTTCATACTTCTCCCAAGGATCTCTGTAGAGCATATAGAAGAGCATCCCATTTCAATCTCACTATAAACTGACAATCTTGTTAGACAAAATGATTAAGAATTTGAACCCAAATCTTCAAAGTCTAAGCTCATCAGTTTAGTCCTCCTCCTCCTCCTCCTCCACCACCACCACCATTTTCTCTCTGATCTCTTTTAGTAATGCCAGTGACTTCAGCCCTGAAAATGGAAAGGTAGGGAAGACTAGTTGGAAAATGATGCAAACGCAATTCTCATCCATCCTCCCAGGGTCTGCTGCCGCACTGCAGAATTAATACATTTTGACACTATTTTAACTGCCATGGCTAAATGCTATGGTATTCTGGGATTTGTAGTTTGTGAGATATTTAGCCTTCTCTATCTTAGAGCTCTAGTGCTCAACAAGCTACAAATCCCAGGATCCCATAGTCATGGCAGTTAAAGTGGTGTCAAACTGCATTAATTCTGCAGTGTGGCAGCAGACCCTGGGAGCAGGGATGGATGAGAATTGTGTTTGCATCATTTTCCAACTAGTCCTAAAATGTGTAGATTCCTTCATGAACTTAACAGAAAGAATGTGAGCGTCTTCTTGCTGTTATTGTTTTAAAAAATCAAATGTGGTAGAAACTGAGAAGTAACCCAACCAGAAGGCTGAGTATTTAGCTCTTAAAAAGCTGTCCCTGGGTATATTTTTTGTAATGCACCAGAGATCCGGCATTACAAAAAATATGCCTCATAAAGAATGTGTGCACTGTGAGTGCAACTGAACAGAGTGCTGCTAGAAAGAAACAATGCTTCCTACAGCATAGTGGGATGTAAAATATTTCCTCTGACTATTCTGATTTTATTAGTACTATTTGTTCTGGGCTGAGATATGTTTGCTTATTGCCGGGCAGCCTCTGCTGCCTTTTGAAAACAACAGAGATAACCATTTAATTTTCACTGTTCTTCTCTGCCTTCGATGACACATCTTAAAGACATTGAGAATAAAGGAAATGTTGAAAGAAGAGGGAATGGAAAATTCATTTGCTTTGTTTCTTGCTCTGGAAGATAGTAGTGTTTTGACAGGGAGAAGTGTCACAGGTAGATGAAGCATTTTTCATGTACCTAACACCAGCTAATCCAGAAACTTGGTGGTCTCTCACCAGAGCTGTAATGCTGTCTTTATAGAATCTTTCTACTGAAAATAAGTGTGAGAAATTCATCATCTTCGCCAAAAGAAACAGGAATAGCTGGTAAATGTGTTTGGAACAGAAGATGGAGAAATACAGACAGGTCTGACTCCACAAGATTAGAGTCTTTGGATTCATGACAGTAGAAATTTGCCGAAAAGTGCCTTGAAGGCATATAATAATAAATAATAATAAATTTTTTATTTGTATCCCGCCCCTCTGAGAACAATTGGGGCGGCTAACAAAGTTAAAAATACAGCACATATAAAATCCCTGGTGCCCTCCCCCCCCTTAAAAAAGTATTAAATCCAATGCAAAATTTAAAAAACAAACAAACAAACAAACAAGTTAAAAACTGACCAGAAGGTCAACAACATCACTCAGCAAGCAATCAATAGGAGCGGCAGTATCTTATTCCCAGACATTTTTCTGAGGCCGGGTTCTCTATTCTGGGAAGGCCTGCCAGAAGAGATCCGTCTTAACAGCCTTTTTAAAGCTGTCTAAGGATATAAGTAGACTGATCTCATCCGGTAGGCCGTTCCACAGTCTGGGGGCGACGATGGAAAATGCTGAATCTGGAGCTGGATATACAGTAGTTACTGCTTCATAAGTGCAAACCCAGTTTTTGCATACCTAGCAGACAGTCTCCCCCTATCCATACCCAACTGAACTTAAAAAGGGGTCATACTCTTAATTCCACAGTCAACCAAATGCCATTGTATGACAAAAATGGTTGGCATTCACTGTCTTCTATTTAGTTCAAAGGGCAGACATTTTATCAAGTTTTAAATACTACATTAAAAGACATTTGTTTTTGCTGGCCTTCTCTGGCTAGTAAAGATTATGACTGTTCTCCCTTTGTATTGACTATTGGAGCATTTTTAAAATTATGCATTATTTTAAAACTGTTTTAAAACAGCTTTGTATTGGTTTTAATTTTAATACATAGTTTTCTACTGCAGTATACAAGAAATAAATATTAACACATAAAGACATTAAAAAAATAATCCACAGCTGATCTCATCCAGGGGGGGTGGAAGATAGGAACATGAAGGTACAGATACTCTATGGTTCAATAGGTGGAGACATTATTAAACTGAAGGCAGCAGTAGTTTCTGTTCATTAGTGGTTATTTTGTGTTATCATCATAGACTTTTACTGGACAGTTGCTGGTGATGTACAGTATTTACAGAAATGCTATATAAACTTAACTAGATGTTTGCTAGACAGATTCTTAACTTGCCGAACCATGGGCTCACCAGACTCTGCTAGAAGCACTTTTAAAGAATCTGCTATCTTCAATTCACTAATGCCTCCATTAACTGAAACCTAGAGGGACAGTTCCCCCCCTACAACATAATTTACGCAGATTTTGGCACACTTTGAAGGCTCCATGTCCATTTCATTATAGAAAATTCATGTGATTATTTAGCCATGTTTTCATCTGCTGTATCAAGGATTGAGGCTTTCATACATCTCCTTTTCCCGCTTCCGAATGCATTCTATGCCAATTCCATGAAGATGAAGACACAGATACAGGTATAACTAAAGATACAGACAAATATAGATGTATTATGGGGAACAAGTTACAAATGGACACACTCACAGTTACAAATGGACACAACTGACACTAATGAATACATGCTCCTATCCATTAAACACACTTTTGCACCTTTTAGAAATGTACAGTGCTTTCCAAACATGATTTTTTCTTTCTGTTTTGGGGAACAGGTTGCATGCCTGGATTTCTAAGCTCCTATTGTGCCTGATTCTGTGTGCAGTCCGGAAGGTGCAGAATCAGAAAAAAGTCATTTAAAAAGAAAAGCCTTGGCAGAGAGAATTTCTCATGCATCCCTAATCCCTTGCGCCTCCCTCCACTAACCTTCATAAGAACCTAGAGAGTCAGTAGTAGTGAAGACAAAACAAGGCTACATCAAACAGCGATTTCTCCAATTTCTTTGACTCTTCTTCCCCATAGCCCCATCAAAGGAAGGAGGAAGACATGCTGTCAGTCTGGTTGACAACTCTGGCTGGAGCGCCTAACCTGAGTGTCCACACTGTATGTTGCTTTGTTGTTGTTGTTGTTGTTTGCCTTGCTGTGCCCTGCCACCTGCTGAATTTTGCAGAAAAAAAAAAAAACAAGAAAGAGAGAGGGAAAAATAGCCAGGGCCAGGTCAGTCAGAGAAACTGCCTCCCTGTTAGGAAGTCATTGTCAGAAGGTGCTCAAGAGAATAGGTCTTGACAACACTATAAAACCAGTCAGGACTTGGATATCAGATATTTAAGAAACATCACTGTGGGAGTTCAGCCTTATGAATGTAATCCTTTGAAAGTATACATGATGGTTCCATTGCTAATTCACAAGGCAATAGTCAGAATGGCTAGAATTGTCTTATACACTGGCAAGTAAACCTTGTGAAAATATATTGTTAATTTATATATCTGGCACTAACAGCTACTGCTTTCAATATTGTCCTTTTGCCATTAAGAAATAGAATGGCTAATGTACGCTTTGGGTTTTAAGGGGAGGGAATCAGGTTTTGTCATACAGAATGCAAAAAATAAAAAATAAAATAAGCAGTGTGTACAGACTTCACATTGAATGTCTTTTCCTCTCCTCTTGCACCAATTCTTTTATTTACTTTAAAAAAAAAACATTTCCCTTTCTTTTCTTTTGCTTTCCTGGCAGGAACAGGTTGCTGGAGGCATAAATTTTGATTAATAACAAAACACAGCAAAGCATTTTCTTTGAAAAGAATTAGCAAAGTGCTTTTCAATGAGAATACCATACAAGACAAATGACAAAGGAGCCTATAATTACCAATGTTTCCCTTCAGATTTCTTTTTGTGTTCTCCTGTAGGCAGGATAATTCTATAGGGAATATTACCCTAAGAAAAATGAATGAACTGACAGATCAACACAGCTCTCTGAACACTTGTGGTTGTGGTGTGACACCTTCATACTTTATAAGACAAACATTTCTAGAGTGTTCAAATAAGAGTGTCAATTCCAAAATTCAGTTCTGTGGAAATTTTGGAATTTGCACAATTACATCTGCCAGTCTTGCTGAAACCAATGGAGCTTAAAATCAGTTAAAAGGCCTGATAGGCCTGATGTATTCAGGGATTACTCTGAATACTAATGTTTTTCCATTAGGTGAAAGTGCTGGTGCTCACAACAGCAGATATAGGCTATATGTCTAGATTGCACAGTTCCTTCTCAGCTGTCACAGTGGGGAGTCCCTTCTATATTTTCTCACACCACAGCATCCCCAGACTAGCAAAACCAGTGTTCCCAGCATAAAGAGTGCTGCTGACACTACTATTTCCCCCATCCCTTGTCTCCCCTCCACATTTGCTCAAATTCTGGGCTGTAGTAAAATCACTTGCAGAGAGGGTTCTGGGGAAAGAAGGTGAAGGGAACAGGAAAAGGTAGGAAGGACATGACGCACATTTACTGATGGGCAGAGATGCCCTTTGGCTACAAGCAGCATTTTCCTGTTCAGCTGGAGTGAAAAAGATAGTAAGAAAACCTTTTATCTTTTTAATTGCATTTTATTCTTGTAATGTGTGATGTGTTTTGATACTCTGATAGTTTAATTCTATTCTAATGCTCACTTTTTGTATGCTTGCAATTGTATTTTTAAATTGTTAGCTGCTTAGAATCTCAATTTTGGGGGAAGAGAAGAAGATGAAAGAGAGGGAGTAGAATAAGAGGAGATGGAGGAGGAGGAGGTAGCGGTAGTAGTACATGTGCAAGACTAAGAAAGGATTCATGAGACAGGGAGAGAATCTCCTTGCTCTATCTTGTGTGAAGTGGGATTTATAACATCATGTTTTCTTCTTTTCTGTAAAGAAAAACAAATCCCCACTGAAGCCTCACAATATGTGATGGCAACACATAAATAGAAATGGAGAACAGAAGAAAGGGGAAAGTTGGGTTATCAGCTAACTGAGTCCTTTATATAATTTCATATTATTAAATACACAATTCTACAGTCTTAAAAATAGAATTGAAATATACTGTGGGAGTTTCTAAATTACAAGTTTAGTATGTATACATTCAGGGAAAATAGCAGAGGAGATGCTTGCTGTTAGTATTTACCAAACCTTATTTTCATATAAAATGGAACAAATTTTACACCTTTGCAAAAACAAGAATCAAAGAGAAAAAGGGCTTGTCTATATAGCCAAACTAGTTCTGAGCATAGATGGTTCCCCCCCCCCCCCCCTGCATTTTGTCTCTGAGTTCAGAATAATATTAACAGATTAGCGAGTTGGGCTAAAATGAACTTCAACAGGGGGAAATGTAAGGTACTACAGATGGGCAGGAAAAAAAAAAGGCTCAGATATAGGATAAGTGACACCTGGCTTGACTACAGTATACGTGAAATGCACCTAGGGGTCTTAGTGGACCACAAGCAACAAATAAGTAAATTGTGGCGGGTTCTAGACCACCGCTTTGAGGCGGTCTGCCGCCGCCGCCGCTTGCTCCGCGCAGGAGCCTCAGCAGCCATACCGTGCGGCTCCCGCGCGGAGCAAAAAAGAAGCTCCAAAATGGAGCTTCTTTCAGCGGCGCACTGATGGCGTCACGAAGCGCCAAGGGCGCATTCGTGACGTCATTAGGGCCGCACGACGTTTGGACGCTCAGCATCCGATACGTCAATATGTCGCTGGCCATGTAGAAGGGCCGGCGCCATATTGTACGGACACAGTCCGTACTAGACTCAGGGGCGTCTGGAAGAGACGCCCCTTTTTTTAAAATGAGACGTCCTCCGGACGTCCCAACTGCCGGTTTGTAACCGGCCTGTGTCATGGCAAAACTAAAAAATGTGGCACTAGGCTGCATCAGTGTAGTGTCTAGAATGGGGAAAGTAATAGAATCACTTCATTCAAATCAAATCAAATCAAATTTATTACGGCACACAGCCAGTATAGAATCACTTCATTCTGCTTTGGTCAGGCCTCATCTGGAATACTGTGTCCAGTTCTGGGCATCGCTATTCAAACGGGATATTGACAAGTGGAGCATGTCCAGAAAAGGGTGACCCAAATGGTGAAAGGTCTAGAAACCATGCACTATGAGGAGCTGGGTATGTTTAGCCTGGAGAAGAGAAGGTTAAGAGGTGACATGATAGCCATGTTAAAAAATTTGAAGGGGTGTCATTTTGAGGATTGCTTTCTGCTGCTTCAGAGACTAGGGGGGTGATACAAACTGGCAGAAAAGGGCGGCGAGACGCCACCCCTTTCTACCCCATATGGAGGCTGCAGCAGACAAATGGCGTGGCCTCTGGGAGGCTTATAAAGAACCCGATCCCGGGGGGGGGGGGGTTATGTCACGTGTGGGATGCCATTGAAACACTCACGCATGTTCATGACATTTATGCAGAGCGACACTGTTTGGGCACTATGCTGCACGGATGTCACTGTCGCATGCCCTGTGTGGTCAGGATGCGGCAATATGGCGTCTACACACCGATAGTAGGGCTGGGTGCATGTGGACACCCAGCCCTACCTAGCCCTAATTTCGGGTCCAGGCCGGCAAAAAGCACTAGTCTGTACCAGACTTAGGACGTGGAGCAATGGATTTAAGATACAGGAAAAGAGACTCTACCTAAACATTAGGAAGACCTTTTTAACAGTAAGAGCTGTTTGACAGTGTAGTGTAGTGACGTCTCCTCATATGGAGGTTTTTAAAATAGAAGCTGGATGGCCATCTGTTGGGAATACTTTGCTTATGTATTCCTGCATGGCAGTAGGTTGGACAGCCCTTGTGGTGTCTTTCAGTTTCTATGATTTGCAACTGACCAATGTGTATTTACATATATTACTAAGCCTCTAACATGTGCAAAGAGTTTAATTTACAGAACTGGCAAAGTTTGAGCCTGGATAAAATACAAATGTTCTGCTATGTTATGAATTTTTTAGTGTGCCTATTAATTATTTTTTTTCATACTTCAGTTAACAGAGGTAACCAGTTCATAGAGTTTACATCCAGCATGCGGGCTTGCATCTACCTAACTTACAGAAGAGTGTGCAGAAATCCATAAAGTATGGATTTGTTTTGTTTTGTGGTGGTTTTTTTTTTGTTGTTGTTACTGTGTGCCTTCAAGTGATTTCTGACTTACCAATATATTTTTTTTAAAAATCAGATGGATATTTATTAATGGCAAATTAGAAGCTTATGCTGGCCTCAGAAGTACTGTGGTTCTAGATTTGTTTGAATATGGTTCAATTCATATTTATGCAGAAGTAAGCTCCCAGGCTTTCTGATACTAGATATTATGTAGCGCCTCCATTATTATGTTGTACAGATTACCTAATCCTTACTGTTTTATGCTCAAGATTTTACAGTTGCTTGCCTTAGGTTGCATCTGCACTCAGGAATAATGTAGTAGTAATGCTGTTTGACACACTTTAACAGCCATGACTCAATGCTATGGGATTCTGGGATTTGAAATATTGCTATTGAAATTTTGTGAGCTATTTAGGCTTCTCTGTCACAGAGCTCTGGTGCCACAACAAACTACAAATCCCAGGATTCCATAGCATTGAGCCATGATCGTTAAAGTGGGGTAAAATTGTATTATTTCTGCTATGCAGTTACAGCCTTAGTACAGAGGCAGAAACAGTGTGACCTTACAAAAGTTGGACTGTACCTCCCTGTATTTTTCAACCCAGGTTATACTGGTGACAGTTGCTTTCAATTACAAAACCTAACCTGAATACTATTGGTACCTTCAGCTAGAATATACCAACTGAATCATACACCAACTGAATCATAAGTGTTAGTTCACTGTTCCAACAGTTGGTTAAATGGGTCTACCCTAGTTGAGACTACCTATAGGATTAAGTTCCTACAAAGCCACAAGAGAGTCTGTGGACATTTAGAAGGGAATGCCATAATCACAAAAAGTCAACATGGGTTTCTGAAAAACAAGTCATGCCATTCTCTCTCTCTCTCTCTCTCTCTAAAATACTAGCTTGGTAGATGAAAAGTAGGCTGTGGATATTGCATACCTTGACTTCAGTAAGACCTTTGACAAGTTTCCCCACGACATTCCTGCAATCAAGCTAGTAAAATGTGGGTTAGACAAAGTAACTGTTACATGGATTTGTAATTGGTTGACTGGCCGAACCCAAGGGGTGCTCAACAATGGCTCCTTTTCATCCTGGAGAGGAGTGGCCAGTGGGTCCCACAGGGCTCTGTCCTGGGCCCAGTGCTATTCAAGATCTTTTATCAATGACTTAGATGAAAGAATAAGGGGCATGCTTATCAAATTTACAGATGACACCAAATTAGGAGGAATAGCTAATACTCCAGAGGACAGGATCAAAATTCAAACAGGGTTTTTTAAGGCAAGGGATACTCAGAGATGTTTTTTTTCCCAGTTCCTTTCTCTGAAATATAGCCTAGAGCACCTAGAACATGGCAGTTATGAAGGCAGGAAAGCTGAACCAAAGCTAACAAAATGCATTTCAACATAGAGAAATGTAAAGTACTACACTTAAAACAAGAAAATGAAATGTATAGTTATAGGATGGGGGACACCTGGCTGAATGAGATTATGCATGAAAGGGATCTAGGAGTCCTAGTAGACCACAAGTTGAACATGAGTTATGACTGATGCAAGTTACAGGAAAAGAGATTCCACCTCAACATTAGGAGGATCTTCCTGGCAGTGATAGCTGTTTGACAGTGAAACACAGTCCTTCGGAGTGTGGTGGAGTCTCCTTCTTTGGAGGGTTTTAAACAGAGGCTGGATGGCCATCTGTCAGGGATGCTTTGATTTTCAGTTCCTGCATGGCAGGGGGTTGGACTGGATGCCCCTTGTGGTCTCTTCCAACTCTATGATTCTATTATTCTAAGATTTCCAACCAATGCTGAATAGGTTGTTTTTAATTTTGGTTCATTGTTCCATTATTCTTGTGCATTATTATTAAGTGTGTAACAACTCTCCAGGAAAAAAATGGGAAGATCTGGGTTCTAGGAATAGCATGTTGCATGAAGATTGGGAAGGTCTGAGTTCTAGTCTTCACTAAGATATGAAATTCCTGGCTGATCTTATTTATCTCACAGCCTTGCCTACCTCACAAGTGGTTGCAAGCATAAAGTGTGGGAAACCATGTCCATCACCATGAGTTCATTGGTGGAAAAGGCAGGATAAAAATGAAACTAATAAAACAAATAAAATAATAAAATAATAAAATATGGCATTCAATGCTGGAAGAAGGTGAGGAGAATTGTGAACTGAATGCATGCATGTTAAATCCACAAATCCACAAATTAACCACAGATACAACTCTGGTGAATAGGGTAGAGTGATGATTTAATCAATGGCTTTGCAGAAGGAAACACAAGAAAGGCATATTTCTAAGGTAAGTAACACTACTACAAATTTTATTTAAGCAACAATAGCAATAGTGTGAATGTCAAAATATCAATCTTTTTCGAATGCAGGGACCCAGAATATTTATGTGGGGATATATCTGGAAGAGAATACATTTTTTTCACTTTTTATTTTATTTTATTCTATTATGTAGTCACTTCTTTATTTTCCACATCACTATCCCTCCATTAGCTCATACATGCACACAGAGGGGTGAGGATGATTTTGAATTTTTTCCAGCTTTCCAATCTCCATAATCCTGCCTGTGTATGCACATGCATGCCTTCAAGTTGCCTGTTGATTTATGGTGACCCCATAAATTTCATAGGAGTTTTTAAGGCAAAGGATACTCAGAGATGTCCCCCCCCCCAGTTCCTTTCTCTGAAATATAGCATCTAGAGCATGGCAATTACAGTATGAAGGCAGGAAACATCCTTTAAGGCATGGGTTTGCTGAGTGCTTTGTTCACTTTTGGTGTCAAACTTCCACACGTCTCCCAAAAGTACAAATTCTGTTTGGAAACAAAACAAAACAGTGTATATGGGAAAGAGGGTCTTCAGGGGGATACCAATATTTTGTTTATTGTTGTTGTGTGCCTTCAAGTCATTTCCAACTTATGGTGACCCTAATGTGAACCCAGCATAGCATTTTCATGGCAAATTTATTCAGAAGGGGAGAGGTTGCCACTGTCTTCCTCTGAGGCTGAACACATGTGGCCTGCCCAGGGTCACCCATAAGTTTTATGACTGAGAGGGTTACCCATGAGAACATTTCTCTCTAGAGATCCTACCAGCCCTCTCCATTTAAGTTATTTATTTGTTGATTTGATTTGATTTATGCCCCACCTCTCTCCCAAAATAGGACTCAAAAGCAATCTCTTTCAAGACAACTTACAGCAGACACACAGACCATCCAACCTTATGCTGCCTAAACAGATGCCACATTTTTACTGCTTTTATTTCACTGGATCCAAAACTCATCAGGTTCCATCACCATATTTATACTGAGGAGGTAAGTTGAAAAGAGTCCTCAAAAGAAGAGACAGATACAACTTTCTAAGAATAAAACATGCATATAAATATATCGAAGAAATGTGCAACACTTTAGATAGCAAAACCACCTCTTTAGAACTGCAGAATTTAGACATGATAGGCATAAAGGTTTCTTGACATGAAAAGAATTTATGATAAAATGAATACCAATATAAATTCTTATTGATCTTGAAAAGAAAAAAAGGGAGCAGAAAATGAGGTTGGAACTGGGGGAAACGCATCACAGAAGGGGCTCTAGGATCCAAAGCCTAAACTGAAATAGATAGTTGTGCATAAAATTGGACTACAACAACTGCATAACACTCTTATTGAAATCAGTGGAATCAATAAGTGCTTGATTATTTCCTATATCATGCACAGAATGGTCCAATGGCATTATCTAGATAGGATATGGAGTCAGACATCCAGGTCTCCACTCAGTAGGAGCAGAATGGTTGACCTAACTACACGGTGAAGTAGGTAAACAATAGTCACTACCATCTAAAGAGTGGTCCAGGAGAAAATTATTAAATTCTAAACTGAAACTTACTTAATTGGACTGTAACACGTATTTTTACATTTTCTCATGCTTGAGCAGAAAGAATGTTTGAAAACCCTGAAATGAGTTGTTGGAAAAATGGTCAGCAGCTGTCCTATTTTCACATTTCAGGACAGTTCTGTGAAAATTTTGTTTGATCAATACTTAACGTTTTCACATAGGAGACAGTGCCCCTCCTTTTGTATAGAACATCATTTTCTACTATAGAACCCCCCTCCCCCCAAACAGATGAATTTTTTGAAGCATTCTCTTCTGACCTTTCTTCCTTCACGAATTCCGAAGGAAACAAAAAGATATTTCACAAGTAGGGGAGAACTGCACATTCCTAAGTTATTAGCAACCTGAATGTGTAACCAAATTAGAGCTATTTTTTGGACTACAGATATGGTCACTGACCAAACTGACTGGGGATTCTGAGATTTGTAGTCCTAAAGAGAATTTATCTTTCAAACTGTGAACTAAGGAGAGCAAGAAGTGTACGTGGCCCTGAAGTCTTCTTTTATGCTGCTGTTTAGGATAAGAACTGAACAGCCATACAGGCATATCAGTGTCATATTTCTTTGTCTTTCTAGGTCTGTGTCGTCTTCTGCCTCATTTCACTTTGTCTGCTCCTGCCCCCAACATGGATCATTCATTCTGGTCTTCATTGGGATTCATTTGCTTGTAAGCCCCCTCCCTATAGTATTATTATTACTGTCTTATACTTGTACCATTCATTTTGGTTCAGGAAGGAAAAGCTTTGCCACTGCTCAGCTGCTTCTTTTACTAAGACATTCAAGTGCTGGATGAGAGAACAGTATGCAGCTCTGCACTGGGTATTTGCATCATTCCTTTTGACAGGATGATGCATCAAAGTCTGTAGGAAACTGCTCTGGCTCTTGTCTTGAGATGGACATGTTGAATAGAAACATTGGGTTAGAGAAAATATAAGGCAAAGAATCTCTCATTTAAAAGCTGACCTTGTTATAATCTATGTCATGAGTTTTAGGATTTTATCACACAAGGCTTGAAAAGTGGAATTAGAAAAGGAGAGTAGCATCTGTTGCCATATCTTATCATATGACACGGTACCTGTCCAGTAGCTGGTCTGTAGTCCCTCCTTTGCTGGATCCCTCCCTCTCATTGAAGGGCAAAGCCCCTCAATGGCTTCCAGTCTCACTGCTTTTGAACAGTTGACTCAAGTATAACAAGTTCCTCCCAAAGGAGTTCTGATATGCAGGCAGTCATGTGGTGCAAGTGGGCAAGTTGTCCCCCCCCCCATTTCTTTTCTTTTTTCTATTTATTTTTATTAAATTTATTTTACTTAATGGATTGCCTTGATGGCATAATTGCACTAAAAATAAACAAAAATATATACAGACCAAAAGTCATGCTGGGAAGGGCATAGGGCATGAAATCAGGGCTCTGGAGCCTGGCATGTGGGTGAGAGAGGCTGGCACAGAAACAGCACCAAACAGTGATTTGGAAGAGCTTTGCAATAATAACTTTCCCCAACTTGGTATGTTTGCATTTCCTAGATGTCTTATGAGTCTGGTGTGATAAGGTCCCAAAAGGATGGCAACATACAGTACTGCTCTTGGGCCAAAGCCACTTTTTCTATCTTCTGTGCAGATCCCAGCTAGAGATGAGTGACAAATGTATTTTTTGTTGTTGCCACTTTTGATTTGTTTTTTAAAAAATCCTCTAATTCCTTCTTCATTTATAAATAAGTTTGTAAATGTTGGTCATTTCTTATCAAGACTAAATATAAGTCTCACTCATCTTAATCAGGCGACCACTATAGGTACAGCTGTTCTCATCATGGAGAGGTTGGTGCAGTTTTGACTAATAAAGATGAAGCCCACCTTGGAAACAGTAAAGAGAAGGGGTAGAGAGGTAGCTACCTGAATTCAGAAATGAGGACAGCAGAAATGCCAGCATTTATTCAGGCCCAATGCATTATCAAAAATAACATTTACTTTCTTGGAGAAATCAGCAACCTGAAAGAGGAAACATTTGCTCTCTCCAATTTTGGTTCAGCGCCATGAATATGGTTAAATACACAAGCACATTTCTCGTTTCTATGTATTCTTGTGAAAGCTGGACAGTGCAGTCCCAAACAGAGTTCCCTTTGTTGTCTCCACATGGCCGAATTAGGTAGCGGCAAATGGTCTTCTATATCTGAATGTGTAGGACTCTGCCAGAACTAGTACTGCACTCTGTCTCTGAGATGTGTGGCTCTGAAACCTCATGCTCTCGCTCAGCCCAGCTTCAATTTCTGTCAGAGTCTATGTCCATGTTCTGGAAGCAAGGCATGACAGATTGACTCAACTGAGGAAGTTTAAGTTTACGAGACTTGGGTAGGATTGTTGATAACCAGTACTCAAAGAGATCTCTCATTCATTCATAGCATTGCCATAAATTGAAAGTGACTTGATGGCAAATAACAACAAAACACATGGATTCAAAACTAGACTTCTATGAGGTAAGAATGCAAAGCCATGGGTCTGGATGTATGAATGATCGACCCACATTCATTTTAAAATTGCTTCCAATTCTTTTTATTCCATTTGTGAAGAAATTTCAGATATTGGTGATATTTTTAAATCAAAAGACAAAACCAGAAGAAATTTCCACCCATTCTTGTCAATATTCCCCTCATACCACTTTACATTCCCCGCAGTAGTATAGAGGAAAGCCTCTCCTCACAATACCTAAAACATGTCAAGGTTGGAAAGGAAAAAATGGAAGTAGGAGTGTTCAAACAAGAAAAAGGGGTTGTCCTCACATGTCTCTGTTTATCTAACCATCTCTCCCTACCCTTGTAAGTCGGAGGGTGGGAAGGGGTGAGGCACAACCATGAAATGATGGTGAAAAGAGAGAGGTTGACATCAATGTTTCAAGTACTTCCCCCCATAAGTGTGTCCCTCTCCATGTCAATGTAGATTTGAGTGAAACGCCTCTCAGAAATGCCAATGCCAACAGACATATCAAGACTTCTTCTGACTTCCTCAGAAGTTCGTCAGATATAGAGCTAGGAGAGTATTATCCTTTACAAAGTACAGTACAATGCTCTATTTGAAGACACCCTCTATCTGAAAGTCCACTACAAATGTATTACTATAAGAAGGAAGAATGTCAGGGGCCTTGAAATCATCGGTCAGTGCTTAGCACATCAGTCAGCTATGGAGTCTTCTCTTACAGATACATTACATTTTCAAGTTGAAATTATAGTAAGTATTCCCAAAACTCTATCCCCCCCTCTCCATATATATATATATATATATATATATATATATATATATATATTAGCACATGCATTTTTTCTGCACATCTATGTTTTTTTCCCCATTGGAAGTATATAGGTGGTCATCCTGAGAAGTAATGAAATTTCTCACTCCACAGGAGAGAGTAAATTAAGAGAGTAAAATAAGCATTTCTGTTTAGGATGAAGGGGTCTGGTAACAACCAATAAACATTCAGTACCTGCTCCAGGGATTTTATCAGAACTACAGAAACGCTTGGAGCTATATGACACAGTGTATGCTGATTGTTTCTGCTCTTTTTCCATTCTTTAGTTAATATAGGAGAACCAAAATGTATTGCGACCCAGAATATTGGCTATGGCAGCTATCTGATGTAGGGGACCAGCACTTCCATTCCAATGGAACAGGCACTGGTACCAGATTTATCCCTTGTCTCTAAATTGTGTCCTGAACAGAAATCAGTAATTGCCAAAGAAGCAGTTGGCTGGTATTTAAGAACTGTTGGGTAGTCAGTCCAGTCCAGGTCAGTCATGAATTATCTGAGCATGATGAAGGGAAAAGCATCAGGTTGTTTGTCAGCCAATCCAGAAGTCATTACAGGGAGTAGGAGGTCATTCTAAAGTCATTATAGAAGGTACATGAACCAGCCAGGAGTAAACAGAGTAGTTTGAAATGTAGCTAGGGAAGAAGTACACAATAGAATACTACCAGTCAACTAGTTCAGACAATCGTCAGTACTAAGGCTGAGAGAGAACTGCCTAGATGTTTATGGCAGCTCCTTCAAGGCCACAGGTGTCTAACTAGTGCCTAATTAGGTTGGCACCTATTACTTAATAGGTGCTGGGATTGGCACTTCTCTCTCTTGCACTCAGCAAAGGGTAGGGATGCATTGGCTTGAGCCTCTGCCAACTCCTGCTGGGAATAGCATCCCCTATTGCCCCAGTCCCCATCTCGAGCTCAGAGAGAGCTCCACTATCAGGAGCTACAGATTCCTGGCAATCTCCCTCCTTTCCAGGGGGTGAGCAATAATAAATTGTTTCCTTCTTTCTGGGACATTCCGTGGTGCTTGGCACAGATGGCCTGTAGACTGGCACCAGTCTATGGACCACCGCTTTGAGCAACACTGAACTAGGAGGCTTTAACCATTTGACTCCTGCCAAGGTTCAAATCTAAAGTGCACCCACATACATACCTGAAATTTATACTATCCAAAAGTGATTTCCTCCAAAGAAACAAATGACTTTGGGCAATATGTAATTTTAGAAACAAGGGGTGGGGTGCGGGAACAGAATTGGTACTACAGCAGGGAGCACATTTTTAAGCCTCCCTTACCCAATTCAAATGATGTTCTCTCCTAGCTACATTTTTAATTAAATGTTTCATAATGGCTCTAAGAATGTCCATTTTAGTTTAAAATTTTACTTTATAGGAATTTACTGCAAGTTAATTAAGATTATTTTATACTGTTGCATTACTGTTGTGAA
Source organism: Sceloporus undulatus (assembly GCF_019175285.1). Taxonomy (NCBI): domain Eukaryota; kingdom Metazoa; phylum Chordata; class Lepidosauria; order Squamata; family Phrynosomatidae; genus Sceloporus; species Sceloporus undulatus. The sequence goes on from NC_056523.1 coordinate 202,772,666, forward strand.
AGGCTACTGAATCAAGCTTAAATACAGAAGAGTTACTGTAAGCTGAACAGAAATGTCACAGTGCAAAGAGTCTGATGGACTATGGTAAACGGGACATCACTAGAGAGCATGCAAGCTGCAGGGTCAGGATTACTCTAATCATGCCTGTAAAAATGAAACCGCATCAAGTCATTAGATTACATGTTCCTTTTCCCTCAGAAGACCATTTTCAATTGCACAGATTCAAGGTAAATTTTAAAACCTGAAGAACAGGACTGGTCTATGACAGTTTGCTGCTAAAAGCAAACAAGAAGTTGGAACCCATCAGAAATCCATGTCCATGTACAGAAGCTAACTGGATTGGTAGATGAAGTTTACTTAAATCCTGGCAAGTGATGGCATAACTTTCTCTACCATTTCTCAGAATCATGCTCATTTAGGAGGCTTGGCAAGGAAGCATAACATATACAACTCAATCACGTACAAGTTAGTCCTCCAAAAGGGGGAAGGATTGACCATTGCTCAAAGATTTGCTGTCTGATACCATTGACTCATTTTGCCAAATGGCAGCGCCAGCCCTCCTTGGAAACTGAATGTAAAGTAGCACTAGATTAATACTAAAACACGGGTGTCTCTTCCTTTATTTTGCACTTACACTCAAAGTTAAATTAGGGCCATACAGTTAATTACCGCACTCCCTGATTACTTCTTTCTGCTTTCACCCTGTGTCTTTTTATGCAAATCCTTGCTTAAAGACACTAACAGCATAAAGGGAAAGGGCTATAAATCATAGTTACTGTCTCAAATAAAATTCTTTATAGCATGATGGTTGTTCCATGAATATCAACAGACATCCAAGGTTATCGTAAAGCATAATTCTTCCACATATCTAAAGAAAGATAAGAGCCTGAGAGTGCACTGGTGTATGCACCAAAAATAATATTTTAAGTGGCCATTTGGAGACCTGCTAAATGAACTGTGTCCTAAGACCACTTATAAAGCAGTATTTTAATGCTTTTATTTTATTTTATTTTATTTCAGTGCTTGGCCTATTAGCTAAATAATCTAATTAGCATGTCCATGAGCCAAATGATATGAATAGCCAAGAGAATATTCTGTGAACACTTTGCAATGGTGTGTAACCTCTTTGGCTTGGGAGGTGACACTGGCTATTCTACAACCAACTGGGTATTGTACTGTCCTGCCACATTCACTATATGTGCCACTAAAATTCAGGAGCTCCATGGTGCAGAAAAGCGCTAGAGTGTCCCCATATAATGTAGGTTGATAATCTGAGAAAATTGGGGGTTTAAACTGTCATTATCCCATGAAAATCACATGACTGTGCTGAAGATTTTCACACGACGTTACAATTAAAGAGGACCTATCTAGGCAATAACCAGGCAATAACCAGCAACAAATCAATCATGTGAATGCTTTGTTGTTACCTGGCTATTTCTAGGATAAGTCTTCTTTAATTGTGATGTGTGTGAAAATCTTCATCACAATGGCATGATTTTCATGGGATAATGACAATTTAAATCCCCACTTTGCCTCTGCTTTCCCCCCTCTGAAACAGCTAACCAGTGTCACCCATTTTGTAAAAGAGGTTTTCTTATTGGGAAGGAGAGGGCCAGTCCTTATCCTATCCATCCATGTCATATAAATACTCAAGAACAACCTTATCATGTATTTAGATTACAATCATATGTATATACAGTTACCTGGCAGTAACTCCAGTGGGCCTTACTTCAGTGTAAATACAGAGGGGATGTCACTTTTAGACTGCAATCCTAAACGCATTTACTAGGAAGTTTGCCCCAAGAATCAAACACAGTGGGACCCACGTGCAGGTAAATAATGCTAATGTTGTTGTTGTTGTTGTTGTTAACTGCCATTAAGTTGATTTTGATTTATGGTGAAGCTATATATGAGGGACCTCAAAGTCCCCCTATCAACAACTGCCCTGTTCAGACCGAAAGCTGTGGCTTTCTTGATTATGTTATTTTTCTTTTCTTAATGTTCAACTGTAAACTTGCCTTTGCACTTTCTTCCTACTATTTCTTGCTAATATTTTGTGCTATTTACTAGCATTCATGTTACAGTATACGCAATTTATGTCTTTGCCTTTCTGAATCTAAATTTATGGCCATATTGCCTACCACCATCACTGAAACAGAGAACCCGGTTCATACAACTAGGTTCTAAACTGTCATACAAAATCTGTATATCCCTTAGATCTTATCTGTGACTGACAGAAAGCCCAATTATTGCAACTGCAGACATCACAATGACAACTTCTCCCTTTCTTTCATTCTTCTGCCCAACTCACTGAATACCATGTATCTTGAGTCTTGGAGAACCTGAAGAATTGGACACTTCTGTGGTGCAAAGGTATTGCTCAACTCTGGATTTGTGTGTTTATGTGTGCTCTCTCTTTGGTGTTTTTTAAAAATAGTAAAGTGGTAGTAGTGAAAAGCATCTGGCATAATGGAAATTATAGTTTTGATCAGGGGTCCAAAGTTAGAAAAATACACATATTGAACATTAAAAGTATATTGACTGTAAAAGCTTGTCTTTCCATACACACAGAGAGTCATTTTCCATTCTTCCTGCTGGGTGAATTTCTCAAGGGCACTAGTGTATTTTAGTTGTAAGAGCAGGGAGCAGGCTTTTGGATCAATTAGCTACTCCCCATGTCAACCTCTGAACAGACTGATCAAGCTGTGCAGAATGATCTCCTTCACCATAAGCATCAATAGGAACACAAGCAATAGGGATTTCAGATTTGTCCAGTCACTTATTCTATGTATGCACAGTTCAAATAATGTTTCTCACAACCTAGTAATGCCACAATCTGTGTTTAATGATTTACGGTAATCAAAGCATATATAAATAAAACAAAACAAAACAAAATCCAGCAAAATCATATTATACAAATCAATTGTCCCTGCTCATTTAATGCACAAGCTGGGACTGCACCATAAGATACAGCTGCAGGCAAAGTCTTGGGTGATTAGGTGAATGTGTCTGGACCCCAGTCTACTTTATGCTTGGTCTTTTGCAGCTATTCTGGCACCAGTTTAGAAGAGTACAAATTACAAGATGCCTGAGACTGCTTCAATTTATCTGATAAAGCATGGGACCAAACAAAATCCAACCTTTTAAAATTTTTGATATTACATTGGTTGACAAGTAAAATGGCAATAAGCCCAGGCACCAATAATGTCCCCTAGTCTGGCTGATAAGACTTCCAAAGAAATAAGGACCTCTCCCATCACTTGGTATTGAATGGTAGTCCAAACTGTTGATGTTAGAAAAACTTTATTGAGCCCATCTGCCTGCTAATTTTATGTTCTTCTATTGAGCTCTGGCCCCTTTCTACAAGTTGTCTTGGTTCAGCTTATTAATATTATCAACAGCTGTAATAATGGCACCTTGGGAAAAAGATGGAACAGGGCCTAGTTCTGATAGTGTTCATATTTACAAAGATAACCACAACATACCAGTGAGATATGAGACTAGAAAACAAATTACCCTTTTGCTGTACGTTTTACTCCACACAAGCCTTTCACTTCCAATTCCATCCTAGGCCCTATTCCATTAACAGCTATATTCCTGTTTTTGTCTGTGAACTGTTCTTATCTAATATACTTACCCTCCAACATTTCACAGATAAAAACCAGGACAGACATATGATCAAGCAATATCAGTGTGTAGTCAAGATGGCAAAAGCTATTAATGGTCCAAAACACACTGCAGAAACAATCTAGTTTGAGACCGCTTTAAATGTCCTGGCTCAGTGCTGGGGAATCCTGGGAACTGTAGTTTGTTGTGGCACCAGAGCTCTCTGGCAGAGGTGGTTAAATGCCTCACAAAACTACAGTTCCCAGAATTCCCTAGCACTGAACCAGGTCGGTTAAAGCTGTCTCACACTGGATTATTTCTCCAGTTTGTTTTAGACCAATGAGGAAAACCACACAAACTAGACAACATTGCAGCAAGTTGCCTTTGCTTGAGACTGGTGGGAAGGGCAAGTTTCTGCCCCTTCCACTCCTCTCTCCCTTCCTGAATTAATTGAATCCAAATTATGTTTGCATTTTGAACTCAGTTTGCACCAATTGAAAAAAGCTGAGGACAAAGGGAGGAGAGATAAACTTGGACATTTTAAAAACATCTGAAAAAGTGGGACAAGAGAGGATTAACCGGGACTATCCCTCACAGTTAGAGGATATTTTATTTATGTATTGCAATTTTTATTCTGTATTATCTACTCTGTCATTGCAATTTTTACCTGTACACCTCTTTGATCACTGCGGAAAAGTGGTTTATAAATAAAACTTCTTCTTATTATTATTATTATTATACACAGTGATGTTTTCATCTATATTGCTACTTGCCAGTGTTATAAATTGTCATGGTAACATACACAAATCCATGTGGGTCTGTTCGGTATGGATGTGAGAGCTGGGCAGTTAAGAAAGATGATAGGGAGAAAGTCCATTCGTTTGATATGTGGTGCTGGAGAAGAGTGCTCAGGATCCCATGGACAAATAAATGGGACCCAGAGCAGATCAAGCCAGAAACGTCCCTGAAAGCCAAGATGACCAAACTGAGGCTGTCATGCTTCGGATACATGAAAAGGAAGGACTCATTGGAAAAGACAATAATGCTGGGAAAGGTGGAAGGAAGTAGGAAGAGAGGAAGGCCACATGCCAGATGGATGGACTCTATTAAGGAGGTTGCAGGAATGAAAACAGAGCAGTGGAGGTCAGGGGGTCTTGGAGATGTCTCATCCACAGGGTCGCCATGAGCCAAGATTGACTTAAAGGCAGTTAACAACAACAACTGTCCAGTCCATTATTCTTTATCCACAGTGGACAGCCAGAGACATCTATGGGAAAATATGAATGCAATGATGCCTTCCCTAAGTGAAAAGGCTCTCCCTGAGGTCATTTGGACTTATTCATGTTCTTCATAACAAAGGAAAGGACAGGGCATAAAGCATGGACATTCAAAAGCTGTGAACTGAACTCTTCTTGGCTAAGCTGGTGGTACTCAAAACTTACTGAAATCAATGTGCAAATTTGGTCATGCGTATGTCCCATTGATTTCAATGGGACCTTACCTATTTAGTCTGGATTCACTGCTGATGTCTTATTTTTTAAGACATGCAAAAAATAATATCTGTAAAAAGGAGGAGGAAGAGCATGTGAATCATATATTAACTACTTGTCAAAATAATGTATTAAATATGTATTCTAATAATATATGAAGTACTTATCCCAATCACATATTAATTACTTATCACCAGGATATACTAATCAGAAGGATGCAATGTTAGAGCAGTGACTCATACAGAAAACCAGCAAGCAGCCTCATCCATTGTAGGCAGTTAGGGGGTAAATCACAAGTGTCACTACTGAGCTAATTCACTCTTCATAGCTGGCACATTATTTTGGGATTACTGAGCAAGAGTATCATTAAAACAATAAAACATAACAAAACAAAATAAAAATAGCCATATAAAAATGGGGAGTGTGGCACTGTACCCTAATAATCAGAAAGCAAATTATGTAGAATAGAGGTGCAAGGTCATTGGGTGGGTGAAGAAATATAAGCTACTAAATGACTATGGTTTTGACCTATTTCTGAAAGAAACTGTCAAAAACAATAGGAGTGGAGGGAAAAGCATGCAAGTGCTTGGTATGCCTGAGAGTGCTGCCAGCATCTAGCAATACGAGTTGTGTTGTTTTTTTTAAAGCACAGAAAAAGAAATAGTAGAAATCCAGGTTGCCAACTACATAATCAGTTTGTACTGCAATATCCCCTTCCCAGATCATTAATTAATACCATGATTCACAGGAACCTGCTTAATAAATTCACAATTTCTCAATAGAAACATAGCTTGCCTTGACCCTGTTTTCCTAATAGTGGAATAACTGAAAACATGATGAAAGTATGCAAGTGTGAAAGTGTCCAAGGCATTGCCTTCCCTTGCACTCAATGGTGGACACACAGTGTCTCACTGTACCATCAAATTTGCCATTCTAAGCTACCTTGAGTTTTAGGAGAAAGACAATGATATTAATAACAATAACAAATAGTAGTCGGATAGTTAGTAGTAGTAGTGATGGTGTGTCATAGTAGCAGAAAATCCTCCTTTAACCTCTTTGTAAAACAAGCCACATGAGCAGCATGCACCTTGTTTATAAGTTAAAATGTACCTTTTTTGGTACTACTGCTGTTGCTACTGCTGTGTCTGTGCATATATGAGAGGTATAAATGGTTGGAGTGTTGTCCATTCCTGTGTTAGAGTTTAAGGCACCATAATAACCAAGAGGATAAGCTGTGAACTACAATGGCAATGAGTCAAATACCAAACGTATCACAAAGACATATGATGGAAACACTGTCCAGGTACTAAGTTGTGACTGGATGAGAATCTAGTGAGCAGACAGGTGTAGACCATGGTAATGAGCTAAGTAGACCAGGTGATTGCATTAACTAATTAGAAAGGTATAATTGCCTTGTGGATCTACTGGGTCTTGGGAGCATTCATTGAATCCTGCTCTCATGGTAATGTATGCATGCTGCTATCAGGACTTTGTACTATGCCATTCATATTGTTTTGCTTCAATTTTTTGAGACTTCTGTTAAGTAAAGTTTTGTTAATTTCCTCAAACCTCTGCTGTCATTTTTTGCTATTATACTCACACCCCAACAAACACCTCTAGCATTAGTCCTGCATTCTCCATTTGCAGTATGTAGATAAGCTAACCAACATGCTGTTTTAAGAATTACTCAGACAATGGATCTAATAGTTTTTTTGTGGGTTTTTCAGGCTATGAGGCTGTGTTCTAGAAGAGTTTATTCCTGATGTTTTGCCAGCAGCTGTGGTTGGCATCTTCAGAGAATGCTGGCATGGAAGAGAGTGGGGTATATGTACAGTTGGCTGAGAGGAAGTTATTTACATGTTAATCTGTGTATTGTCCATTGTGAACTTGTGTATTGTTCTGTTGTTGAATGGCAAGGCCTCAGGGTGTCTATTTAATTAATGGTCCACTTTCTACTGAGAAAGCCCTTCACCCTGGGTGGTTTTCATCTGCATTTCCTGGGTCTTGATTTTGGCATTTTTTCAAGACTGGTAGCCAAACTTTGTTTACTTTATGGGTTTCTTCTTTCCTGTGGAAGTTGTCCAGGTGTTTGTGGATTTCAATGGCTTCCCTGTGCATTCTGACCTGATAGTTGTTGGCATGGTCCAGGATTTCAGTGTTTTCAAACAGCATTTTATGCCCAGGATGGTTTATAATGTGTTCTGCTACTGCTGATTTTTCTGGCTGACCCAGTCTGCAGTGCCTCTCATGTTCCTTGATTCATGTTTCAATGCTGCATTTGGTGGTCCTTACGTAGACTTGTCTGCAGCTGCACAGTATGTGGTAAACTCCTGCAGCCATAAGAGGGTCTCTCCTGTCCTTCACTGAGCACAGCATTTTCTGGATCTAATGTAACTTGGCCTAACTTAACTTAAATCAGTGCTAATGGTTAAAAGTGAGGGTGCAGATTTGGTTTGGATGAATCCCAAATGCTTAGCCAAATTGGGTGGATTTGGAATGATTATTCACCCTTTGGAGGCAAAACAAGGGCTCCTGAATCAAACAGCTCGGAGTTTCCAGAAGACTGAAGGTAGACCCCTGACTGCCTCTTTCTTTAAAATCATGGCATTCCCTTGGATGTTCTCCATGGGATAACAGCTGGGAAAGTGGGATGCAAAGGACTGGAGTATAGGGCTTTTATACCTCTGTAGCATTCAATCAGAGAGTAAATTTAACAAGGTGCTCATTATTGCCTCCAGCCATAGTTATTTGTAGTTGGCAATTAAACATAATGTCTCAAACCTTTCACACACACACACACACACACACACACACACACACACACACACGCGCCCAAACTACTTGTCGCAATCACATATTAACTACTTATTTATCACCAGGCTAAGTAACCCTGTGATCTGAAAGTATGGAGGTTATTTAATTTAGTTTCTGTGACATCGTATACATTTGTTGTTGTATGTCTTCATGTCTTTCCCATGGCAATCCTAAAACAAATCTATCATGGGATTTTCTTGGCTAGATTTGTTTAGAGATAGATTTGCCATTGCCATCCTCTGAGGCGGAGAGTGTGTGATTTGCCCAAGGTCACCCAGAGGGCTTTTGTGGCCAAGTGGGGATTTGAATCCAGGTCTCCAGAGTTGTACTACAACATTTAAACCACTACACCACACTCTGTCATTCTCTCTCTTATATATGTATTTTAAAGGACCACAGGAAGATATAAAGTCTGTTTTCTTGCATAAACCCAGTGCAAAATACTGCAAGTTACCAAACAACTGCAAGTTACCAAAGGCACATCTATAACGCATGCAGATTGGCCATCTCCAAACCATAAATTAACCCCTTTTAACATTCCTCCCCAATTTAAAGATTTTCCTTTCACAAAATCCCTTTCATAATCCCATTTTAAATTTGCCTGGCGTTCTCTCCTCAGAAGATGCACATGTCAACAAATTTCATAAAGAATTCCACATAATATTTAGGTGCTCCCCTTTTAAATGTCCAACATACAAAACTAACTGAAAAGGTGTCATCTACCCAGAAGGAACTACCATGACTGAAAATCACCGACTTCTGATAAACAGTAAAAGAAGTATAGCCATTTGTTGATATCTCCAATATAGTCAATAAGGACTCATGGAACATCAGATTTTCAGATGTGAAATGAGCCATCTGATCTAAACTGAAGCAGGCCATACCCATGGCAGATCAAGATGAAGCAACCCACTTTCTGAGCTGCCAGAACAGGATCCAAACTGAATCTTCTCTTGGGTGCACAATCCTAATTAGAACAGTAAATGTTATAGACATTATTTGCCTCCTCTGTCTAAAAAGCAACAGCTCATTTGGAAAGGCAGAGATTACTCCTTCAGAGCGGCTACAAGTGCTGTTCTCCCAGGGGTGAAATGATTCAAGATCATAAAATGAGTGTATATTGCATTGAAAAAATCTATAATACAGAGATTTACAAAATAAATGGTGACCAAGATCCTGTGTAAAGCTAGTGGAGCATAATGTTCCACAGTGCTCTTATGCAGGATCCATGCTTTTAGGGGAGGGAGAGAAGAGGTATGGAGAAGCTTATAGCCTTATAGATTAGGAAGCAGAATTTTGCCTAGGTGCCATCCAGTACCCCCTTATACCATGTCATAAAAAGTAGGTCTTCTACTATAATTTCTGGTAATGCTATTGTAAAACCCCAACAGCCATGAATTCATAATAGTAAAAATAATTCATATGCCTTTACTCATTAGATCTTAAGATGTCATATCTGTGTGTCATTCAATTTTTGTAGCAGACTTTTTTTTTTTTAAAAAAAAACTGCTTTTGTCTCTGGTATATATTAGCGCTTATGAGAAAATGTGCAGGGCACAATTCCACCCACTATCATCTACTTCTATGGAATATGTTACACCTCTTAACCTTTTTGTACAATCATCAGCATTGACACAAAAACTAGAAGAAGCAGGTTGTGATACAGCCCCAGACACTAATATTATATGTCTGCTTACTAACACCTTTGACATTCCTATGAATCCCTTTTAGCCATAAAGGAATGCAACTTGAGCCATCACTATTATTCTAAGGCTCTGACAGCAGCTGCTTCACAGCTCCAGGTTATAAAGAAACAGATTCAAAATGCATTAGATAATATTGCTTGTCTTAGCTTTGCCTTTGGAGTTTAGATTTCTTTTCTTTTCACTAGAGGTGATGGTGGAGAAATTTCCAACAGACTGCACTGCTTCTACATCATTACTTGACATAGTTCAGCTTTGCTGTTCAAACATCATATGCACTGTAACAGTGAATCCAAAAGATGGGATGTGTATACACAGGAGAACTACAAGCACAGAAGAAGATTTGTTGAATGCATCCTTTTACACCACAGAAGAGACTAGCCATTTTGAAACAGCAAAAACAAACCGTGGATTTCTTCTTCAGTATCAACCTACTGCAAAGAAATTTGCACATCATTTGTCCTCTCTGTAGAACTGAACTTATTTTTAAATTACACTTGTACCCTGTGCTTCCTTAAAGAAGCTCCTTTTAAAGAAACAGCTAAATAAGACGAACAATACACACCAATGGCAAAATAACAGAAAAACAGAAACATCCAACATGGGTTTTTATGTGACCAACATATTCACCATGGATTGAATTAAATGCTTGCATCAAACTCATTTTTCTAAACAGCAATATTTTGCAGTGTTCTAGTGTTAACATTAGTAAGCATTCTGTATGGTGTGGTATGGGAGGAGGTTAATGGGGCAGGGTGACAGGTGATGCCAACTTTTGTGATACCACTGTGCAAAATAAGTCCCAAATTATGAATAGTCATTAAAGACTGCACTATATTTAAAGACTTTCTCACAGAAGGAAGAACATTTATTGTTGTTTTCATCAAGAACTGGTTAAGAATTACATCCCTATTCCATTTTTAGCTGCCATGGCTACATCTTGTGGAGTCATGGGGTGTTGGGGTTCAATGAGTGCTCTCTCATTGAGAATTGGAAAGGCACTTTCTTCATCTGCAGATCACAAGATTCAACAGAATGCTACCATGGCAGTTGAAGTGGAATCCTCATGCTATAATTATACTTTTGAAAGGGCTCCTGACAGGCAAGGACAATGACAACACCTTCTAGCCCTTCTCAGCTTTCCCTATTCTCTCACTGAGCATAGCTGCAATCCTCACAGTGTAGGTCACAAGAGAGGGATTTCCACAACAATCGATTATTGCTATAAGCTATTCCATGAGCAATGCAAAGTATTTGGGGGGCAGCTTGGTCTTTTATGGTCCAAGCTTCACCACAGACCTGCTCTTAGTGGAGATAAAACAGTGAGAACAGGTTGGTTGAAATGGGATAATGATATCCTCCAACAATTCAGAGATGAAAACCGAGACACAAGTGGCCACACAATATCAGAGTGTGGTCAAGATGGCAAAAGCTGATAAAACAGAAGACTATACAAGCTAGAAAAGAAATGATTTGCTTTTGACTGAATCTACAGGGAAGGACAAGATACTGTCATGTCTCGCCTATCCTCTTATCCCATGCAGAATTAACTGATTGCAAACTACCCTTGGTCTTTAAAGTCATTTTGGAGCAAGTCAGCCAAGGAGAAGGGAGGAAAGTGGAAAGAGGAGAGAAAAACAGGGACATTTTAAAAGTCACTGAAAAAGGGGGACAACTGAGGATTAAGAGGACTGTCCTGGCCAAATCTGGACCGTTGAATGGTATGAATAACACAGCTACCCATATTTTTGGATTCTCCTTGTGAAGTTAGCTTTTCAAGTTGCCATGATAAGTATCTGCACTTATCAATTTTACTACTAAAAAA
>NC_056523.1:202784113-202806354 GCF_019175285.1 Sceloporus undulatus
GAGTATGGGGAATCAAAAGCAGAAAAAAGAGAGAACCACCTACCAGTATAAAATGAGACATTCATACTTTTCATGTACTTCGTCCTGTGTCTCAGTGTATGTTTGTTTTTTGGGCTCTTCTTGTTTTTCTTTAAAAAGAAAGAAAGAAAAGATAAATCAATAATTAGAGTAGATACTTTGAGTAGCTGAGTAAAGAACAACTGACTGCATTACAATGACAGCTCATGTTTTCACTTAAGGCTTTTAAACGTGTACAGAGAGATACATGGCTGTCTTCAAAATGGCCCTGAAGCTGTTGCCTAACAAGACAAGTGTAGCCTGGCATACTTATATAATAAATCTCTTTGGAGTACCACACATGTGCCTACTAAATAACATTAAAAAGTGATAAAAACACTTTTTGTAAAGAAGTAGAAGACGTTGGCAATCATGACCTCAGTAGCACTGCTGGACTTGATGTATTCTCAGGCTGAACCAATTTTCTTCCACACACAAAACGGCAGGGTTTAAACATCAGGTATGCATTTCCCCCCTCCAAAGTGAACAGTAGTATACTATGATATTAACAAGCACTGTTAGTTTTCTCAAGGACCACCATCAGTGCTTAACATTGCCGTCTGAGACCAATTAGGCTCTCCATTGTCCTGTGTGAACAGAGAATGCACTCCACAATGCTCTTTGCCTTCCCTGTAATGCACAGCTACCACTACAGATGGCAAGTCAACTCTAGAGTGGTAGCAAGTTTTTATGTGACTTCTTCCTCAGACAATGCTTGAGGGAGAAGCAGAATTGCAAACACTGACATGCCTACTAGATATGCTCATACTAGCCAGAAGGAATAGGGCTGGGGGGGGGGGGGGACTCACTTCAATTTATTATTTGCAAGAATTTTCTGAATTCCACATTCCAGATGGATAGAATTTGAGATTAAACAAATGAGCAAATAAGCAAGCTTCTAAGTAAATCTGAAACCACCACCCCAGGGGTGAAAAGTACGCTGTACTGCATCTCCCTACCAGTTCTAACTGGCATAGACAATTGCAGCTGGAGTGCCACATATGTCCCGTCCCTGTCTCAACTTGTTAAAAGTGAGTTTGACTCAGTCTGTATTCAGCTATGTGAATGCTAAATTATGGCAAGCCTCTTTAATACCTAAATGGCATACTGGTATAACATGGCCCTCTCCATACTGAAATCAGCTGTGTGTGTCTAGTGAATTTGTTTAGTGCAGATGGATGGAATTTTGTTTTACTCCATTTTGAAGAATTTTCCAAATTGCAAAAATTACATATTCAAGACAAAAAAAACTTGAGTTTTTGTTTTTTAAAGAATATGATTATAGGAAAATGCAAACCTGATTAATTTTCCCTACTAGCCTTACTGTTACATAATGAGAAAGGAGTCTTGAACTATATGTCCATGAAGCTCTTCCCCTTAAATAGAAACTTGGAGCTGTTCACCATAGATATACAATTGCCATTCATCTGCCAGAGGCATGGCCAACAGTTGTGTTAAAGAAGGGCGCATGGACAACAAGTGTAAATCCACTTCCTTCACATTAATGGGATGAAAATGTATGAATAAAGATTATGTGTCTTTCTGGGAGATATGTCCACTGTTATTGTTCTGAGGGTCTCCCAAAAAGCTCTTGACGTAGAATTTGTGAAGCTTTTTGGCTACACTTTCAAACATTTTGCTGCATGTTTGTCCATTTCATGAAAATCCCACTTCTACTAATGAATTCAGGTCTGGATAACTTGTGACACACCAAGCCAAAAACCTCCATAATAACCATTTATGGCAGCCCAGTACTGTTTTAATTAATGGTTTATTTTCACTATCTGCTTTAGACTTCAAGTCTTGGAGAGTTGTAGGGTGGAGTGGGGTGTCTAGTGTATAGCAGACCAGAGTATATGAGTGATGATGCTGGACTGTGCTTAGAAATCATAAATTGGTTAATCCATAATGGTTTTGACAGTTAATCATTAATGAAAGCATCACGCCCAGAAGCACGACTACATTCTACATGTTTTTCAAAACATGTGAGAACGGTGAATCATGGGGGATCAGGAGTACAAAACTTGAGAAAAACTGGTTCAATTCCCCCACCCCCATTATACCAAGTTCCCGATACAAATCTTCTTTTCCAAATTTACTGTGATCTGAGGAAGAAGAAGAAAAAACTACCAACAAACAGAACCAACACAAATCTGAGGGGTGATTTTCACTTTTTTTTAATAAAGGAAAAAGCATTAAAAACAATGTATAAACAGAACACTACAAACAAAATGCGTCACGTCAAGCTACCACAGGAATATTTTAAGCACCATATTTCATTTTTCTTCTGCATAAAGAGACAAATTATTTAGATTGTCAATTAATTTAACATTGATTATTCCAGAGCTTGAAAAGCTCTACATGGTGAAGAAGTATCACACAGCAACGTATTTATCACAGCAGCTATTCTCACGTACATTCATGAGGATGATTTTCCTTCATAGGATACTGGTGGAGGCATTGGGGTAATTTAAGATGAGAGCTAGGCTCTTATGCCTAGTGTTGCTTGGAGTGGGCTCTGAAAGTCTGCTGGAGCTCTGGCAGCTGCCCAGGAATGCCAGACTATGAGGCCAATCTGTCTCACACCCTCTTCCTTCCTTTTTACTTGCTTACTTACACACAAACACATTGCTGACAGTATTGAGTCATATTTCTTTTTCTTCCCTTAAACTTTTGTGGCAAAATGCAAAAGCTCTTCTGAAAAGGTCAAAAAAAGGATAAGCCTTGCTTTGCAACCAACCATTAGAAGCATTTGGGGGCATATGTCCAGAGTGAACCAGCATTGTGTAATGGTTTGAGCTCCAAACTATGGCTTTGGAGACCATGGAAACTCACTGGGTGACCTTGGGTGGGTCACACACTCTCAGCCCCAGAAAAAAAAAACCTGTGATAGGTTTGTCTTAGGGTCGCCATAGGTAAGAAGCAAGTAAAAAGCACACAACAACAACAGCAAACCATTTTCAGGCAAAAGTTTCTTCATGACTGTAATGACAGTTTAAGAGAAATTTTGTTCTGAAGAAAGTCAAACTCATCTGATACTAAGAAATGACTATATTTAGGTCTTCTCCCCTTTTCTTTTCTTTTGTTCTTTGTATCTAGCTACTTGATCCTTAACATATAAATATTTGATATTTGTCATGGCAATGACAAGGATGATGCTTTTATATCACAACACATTTTAATAAGACTTACTTGGCTGGGTTTTATAAAGTCTACTAGAATGATTTCCAATCTGCTTTGCAAATGACTTTGCCACTATTAATCTATCTCCTTTTCCCTTTCCCTTTCTTTCTTTTGTGTCATTAACTCTCATCTACTTGATATTATATGTTGATATCTCTAAGTTATGATTTGTTGATGAATTCTCCCAAAATTAGACCTACAATTAGGCCTATGCACATCTTTTGCCCATGGACAAACAACACACACACAGAGACACAGTTGCCAGGACAATCCATTAGGCTGTGTGTTATTTTTTGGTCCCACACGATAAAATGTTTTGGAACAAAAATGTTGTTTTATGGTTGAAACATGATACAGAGATACTAGTGATGAGGCTTGAATAATAAACAACAATAAACAATCCCTAACCCTGAGACCTTGGGCAAGTTATGCAGCATTAGAGGATGGCAAAGGGAACCCCTCCCCCCTCTGAACAACTCTTGCCAAGAAAACCTTGTGATAACATCTCCTTAGGGTTGCCATAGGCTGGAAATGACTGGAAGGCACACAAGAAAACTATCTCTATTGAAAAAGGTAGGACAACCATAAGTCATGCTCACTTCATCCTCTCTAGGCAATCTTTCACACTAGAAAATTGTAGCACTGTGATTTCATTTTAATTGCCATGTGACATCCTGTGGAATCTTCAGATTTGAAGTTTAGGGGATTTTCAGGCAGAGTGTTCTTCTCACTCACCAAACTACAAATCCCAAGAATCCATGGGATCCAATCTTGGCAATTTAAGTGATGTCATAGTCCTGTAATTGTGTAGTGTGGACGGGACTAAAGACAGTCCAAACAAAGATATTAATGTCATGAAAGGGAAAGTTGGAAGGAGCTGGCACAAACATCTACAGACAGTTCATCACAGAGTGGTAAAAGACATCAGTCAGGAACATATGGGCCAAAGAAAAGTGCAAACAAATTAACAGCACTGGGAACCTTTTAACTGTTCTTCATGGACAACATCCTTTGCTACATAAACCATTGAACCAATAGAGAGAGGCATGGCGTGTATTCAGAATATGGAACAAGTTAAAGTGTGTGTGGTGACTTGGGGGCCTTTCCCTGGAGCCCTTGGCGCCCTGTGCGTGGCCCTTTACTCCCAGGGAGTCCCCTCTTGTCACACTTTCCCTTCTAGGATCTCCTAGATCTCCATTCTTGCTCCCTGTTGAGCAGAATGAGAGCCCTGGAGGTCCTATAGTCCCGCTGCATCGTCAATTTTTCAAGCACACACTGGGACTTGCTTGAAAGAGAGAGAGATCTAGTTTCCTTTCTTGCTAACCCACAGCAATCAGTGACCGAATAAGGCACGTGTACAGGAGTACAGAGATAGCAGATGCTTTTTAAGAAAGAAGTTTATTTTAAACAAAAGGATAGAATAGGATAGAAAGAAGTTATAACACTCTTGCAAAGCCTCTTTGCCTTGCAGGTCAAAGAACATAGTTACAGAATTCATTCCAGACAAGCCATTGTTGAAAATAACAAAAGGCCTAAACGCACTAGCTAACACATTCCTAACTACTCACAACAGATGAGATTTGTAGTCCTTTGGAGTTCCTGGATGCAGGGAGGGCCCCCTGGCCTCTCGACCTGCATTCCCTTGAGTCTGTGTCTCCCAGACTCAAAGAGACAGCATCTGGTTTCCCCCTCAGGAGAGGTTCAAGGGAGAGACAAAAGACCGCATGGCTCCACAAGTCCTTTTAAAGATTCCCCATAGAAAGTTCTTGAATCTCGCGGTCCTACTCTCTGATTGGTCAGTTAGACCTTACATCAGCTATGATGTCACAGCTCATTAGCATGTGATGTCATCTCTCATTAGCATGCACCTCCTCCCAGATTAACCCTTTGTGTTCAGGAGAAGTTCCCAGATGGCTGGAGACCCAGCCATCACAGTGTGGAAGACACTTGAATCGCTGAGATGAAGGGATGTATTTATTAGCCCAGTGGTTCTCAAACTTTTTGCCCTTTTGACTCCCTTTACATCTCCATGTGGATGCCATCCCCCCCCACTCAACATAGTATATGAATAAAAAACATTTTGTTTGTTTAGTGTGCATATTTTGCTCACACATTCACATATATTCTTATTTTTACATTTTATAATGAAATAGATCTCCTTCCCTCATTCTCCTCCCTCAGGCATAGGCTCCAAGCACCCTCCTTGCCTTTCTCTTACCCTCCAGGACATAAGTAGCTTAGGAAGAAGAGAAGGAGGAAGGAGGGAGATCAGGGCCTCCAAGTATCATTCTTCCCTCGCACTCCTTCTGGGGACCTTGCCCCACTGTTTGAGAACCACTGTATTAGCCTGAGATTCGTAACAGAAGTATATCATGGATAACATAAAATGTTAGCAGTACTATAGCATCCAATCTTATGCTGATGCCCTTTCAGAACAGTGATGAGCCTAAGAAGCTGGAAGGTCTCAAAATTCTCAGGGCTAAGAAAGCACTTCAATTTGAGGTTCAATGATAGTGAAATAACACAGAGTCACTGCTCACATTGTTTCTGATCTTAATGTCAATGACGTTTGTGGAGTAGCACAAAACATAATAATTGCTAGAGACAGATTTAACCACTGATGTGTACCTGTCTGAGTTCGGAGATAGATGGTTTTGGTTTTGGGGTTCTAGTGCAAGAAGAACCCCGCATGGAATTTCCAAAACAACTGTACAGTTGCTGATAATTTTTGATAGGTAGCCTTGTTGTGTCAACATACCCTTACTTATTAAGAATGAGAAAAATGTAAATGTTATTTGCATCCTGAGGAAATATATTTCTATTCACTTTTGTATACTCTACAACCCTGACCTATGGCACTGAAAACAGATTGTGGAGCTCGGCTCTCATTCTAATTAAGCCTTGGTGACAATTGTTTTTGTCTGCTAGGAAAATACAAGTGAGAGGAGAGGAGAGTTATGGGAATGTGGGGTTCAGCATTGGAGTTTTGACTCTTCTACCATACTTTAAAACAGAAATGGGAATAATACGGGGCTCTGGATGTTTTTGAACTGCAACTCCTGACATGCATCACCACTGGAGATGCTGGTTAGAGCTGCTGGAAATTGCAATTCAACAATATCAAGCAGTGGTGGGGAGTTACACGATTCCTTCTCCTACTGTTAACATCTTCACAGGATTCACATATATTATGCATCAGGAAGCATCTTCATTTTAGCTTTGCAGCACAATTGCATATATATTACCCCAGTCACTCAAACTTCCACTTTAGTTCCATCTATTTGTTTTTATCAAACCCTGTTTGTTCCTGTCAGCAAATGACACAAATGCAGCCAGGTACTCATGCAGCCCAACATCTCTAACAGAGAGGCAGAATACAGTTGTGAAAAAAAAAAGCCAACAACAGCCTGCTTCCTGGGGAGTTTAACTGGAGAAAACTATTTATTTACTTCTTTATTAGAAACATATATTCCTGTCTTTTTGTCTTAAAAAACCCAAACAAATATGAAGTTGATAACAACATCTAAGACAAAAACAGTTAAATAATGTACAGACAGTGCCTGAGCTACCCCAGTCCATCTGAGATCCTTTCAGAAAGATGGCTAGCCAATCAAGATAGCACTATATGCTCCATAAAGTTCTTGAAGTTATCATTCCAGTTCAGATTTCCATGTACTTTTGGGGGGGGGGGGAAAGGGGGGGTAGACTGACAGACAGAGGGTTATGGGAATCCAGTTTTGAGGCTGCTCAGCCATGGATGATATTATTGCACATCTGACAATATTGCTACTAGAGTTGATGAAGCTGGTGAACAGGTCCACTAAAGATCTACTATTTGGGGGCCTAACAAATTCTTCAGGATAGATGCAACCCATGAAATGCAATTTCCTTAATATGGAGCAGGCACCTTTAGTGAGAATCCTGTATAGTGAAGAATTCTTCATGTAGAACTATATTGTAGTTGGCTAAGTCCTAGACCAGTCCTTTAGTCCTCCAGAGCCCTGGTGGCACAATGGTTAAATGTTGGTACTACAGCCACAATTTATTTATTTATTTACTGTATTTATACTCCACTCTTCAGACAGAAAGGCTCTCAGAGCAGCTTACAGATAGACATTTCTTTGACCTCAGGCTTACAATTTAAAAAAGACATGACACAAAAGGAGAAGAGAATGACAGTGGGAAGGGGAATAAGTCCAGTGGTTCTTCTCTCCCTCTGAAGCCTGGACCATGGTGGTTGGACTGGAGAGAGGGCTCGGCTTCTTATTTTGGGCCAGGCCTGATGAACCTGGCTGGCCTATCTCTCCCTCTGAGGACAGATGATGTCAGATGGCAAAGAGGGAGGGATCTTCCTCTTACTTTGGGCCAGGTCTGATGGAGCTGGCTGACCTTTCTCTCTCTTTGAGGCCAGATGATGAAGTTTATCATACAGGCTCCTGGCACAGTCGGAGAATGGTCCAAAAGGGGCCAGGAACGGAACGAGTGGGGGATGCATTTTACTGCACACAAGGAAGTCCCTTACTTGCTCCGTTCCCAGTCCGTTCCAGAGAGGAGGAGAATTTTGAGAACTGTTTTGAACAGTTCTCAAAAATCGCCCCCTCTGGGACGGATGGGGAACAGAATGGAACGAGTGAGGGACTTCTGCGTGCAGTAAAATGCATCCCCCACTCATTCCACGCTTGTTCCTGGCCCCTTCCCTTCCGTTCTCCGACCGTTCCCTGAGCCCCTGTGCGATAAACTTCAGATTCACAAGGTGGTGAGTTCAATGCCAGGTTGACTAAGCCTTCCATCCTTTTGTAAGTTGGTAAAATGAGTACCCAGCTTGTTGGAAGCTATTAGCTTACATATTGTAAACTGCTTAGAGAGTGCTGAGTTCACTGTACATGCCATGCTATTGCTATGTTTTGGACTTCAGCTCTCAGGGTTCCTGACTATTGGCCAAACTGGCTGGGACTCCTAGGAATTGATGTCCTCCCTGCAATTCTCCAATCAGTCATGGAATGGTCATGGGGTGCAGAGGCTCTGCAGTACACCTTGGAAGGAGTTGTTCTGCATTAAACAAAAATGACATATAGAGGCATAAACTGACATACGCCTACATATGCCACTAACAGGCTGCCAGACTTTATGTCCTCTGGATGTTTTTGGATAACACTTATTAGATTTAGCCTGCATGATCAATGTTCAGGATGATGAAATTTGTAGTAAAAAAAAAAAAGTAGGATCATTAGATTGCCTACTGCTTTTAGCTTCCCACCAGCTGGCCTCAAGTGCACCTCCATCTTAGTGCTTGCTGGGATTTCTCATTCTATTGAGGTACCATTTATGCACAGACATTACAGTGATATTTGTGACCTACTGCAAAAGCACTTTGATTGATTCTGAGGTGTTGAACATCCTCCACTTACAAGTGTTAAAATGCTTTCAAACACCTGAAATGCTTTAACTCCTCTAATGCAAATCAATCAAGAATGGTCTTTGTGAGGGTATGTGTATGCATGCACACATACCCTCAGCATCTGACTTCAGCCATTAACTTTGGAGAACCACCAAACATTGGTGAATAAGTACATTCATCCTTGGCCCATAAAGTGAAAAATGGAAAACAAAAACAAAACAAAAATCAGGCATTTACGAACAGGCCCTTTTGTTTAATGGTTTGTGAAGGCTGGGTGGGTGAATTGCAATCCACTATTATAACCAGAAACTAGGGACCATATATTCTGTAGCTTCACTGGTGGTGGGGGTGGGTGAACAAATAGTTGTGAAAGTTTGTCAGTGTAAGAGAGAAAGGGTTGATGTATGTGCCAGTTTTCAGGCAGTAAAAGGTAGGTATCCTGTTTGGGATTCTGGAAGCTATAGTTCATAAACATAATTTTTCCTAGCTCTAGTTTCAATGATGATGAGTGACCTTTGGTATGGAATAGAGGTCACGCTTCTCAAATTAGGAGATGACATTACATTAAGAGGGGTAGCTAACAACCCATATAACAAGATCAGAATTCAAAATGTTCCTAACAGTTTAGAAAGCTGGGCCAAAATTAACAAAATTAATTTCAATTGGGAGAAATATAAGATTACACTTGGGCAGTAAAAATGAAATGCACAGACCTATAGGTATAGAAGATAACCTGGTTTGATGGCAGTACGTGCTAAAGGGATCTAGGAGTCTTAGGCTGCTTCTGCACTGCAGAAATAATCCAAATTGACACAACTTTAAATGTCATGGCTCTATGCTATGGAATTCTGGGAATTGTAGCTTGTTGTGGCATCAAGAGTTATCTGACAGAAGGCTAAACGTCTCACAAAACTACAAGTACCAGAATTCCACAGCATTGAACCAAGACAATTAAAGTGGTATCACCCGGAATATTTCTGCAATGCGGATGCAGCAGGTGTGGTTCACAAGCTGAACATGAGTCAGCAATGTGATGCAGCAGCTAAGAAAATCAATGCAATTCTAGGCTGCATCAATAGGAGTATAGTGTCCAGATTGAGGGAAGTAATAGTACCACTCTATTTTGCTTTGTTAGATTTCACTTGGAATACTGTGTCCAGTTCTGGCCACCACAATTCAAGAAGGATGTTCACAAGATGAAGCATGTCCAGAGGAGGGCAACCAAAATGGTGAATGGTCTGGAAACCGTGCCTTATGAGGAGCATCTTAGGGAGCTGGGCATGTTTAGCCTGGAGAAGAAAAGGTTAAGAGGTGACATGACAGCCATGTTTAAATATTTGAATAGATGTCATATTTAGGATGGAGCAAGCTTGTTTTCTGCTGTTCCAGAGACTAGGACATGGAGCAATGGGTGAAAACTGCAGAAAAGAGATTCTACCTAAACATTAGGTAGAATTTCCTGATAGTAGGAGCTGTTTGATAGTGGAACAAGCTGCCTTGGAGAATGGTAAGGGGTTGGGCTGGTTTTTAAACAGAGACTGGGTGACCATCTGTTGGCAGTGCTTTGACCGTGTCTTCCTCCATGGCAGGTGGTTGGACTGGATGGCCCTTGTTGTCTCTATCAATTATATGATTTTACAAGAATTGTCTGTCCCCCAATACATGCCCACAGACTTTCTGGGATTGTATTTTATCAGTCCATTTCTCTGTTTGTACAGCACCTTCCAAGAAATAGACTGCTGTGACAGATCAGGAGGAGGTACAATTTGCTCTAGGATTTGTGTGATTAGCATGTACTTTTTTATTTGAATGGATTTACATCATCATCCATTAGCAATCGTGGTGCTCATGAGGTTGCTCTACTCCAAGTGCATGTTCATTGCTCTGTTCTGGAGTCTCAGAAGTGAAGAAATTTAGAATGTGAAGGAGTGTGCCTTGGTACCAGGGAGATAGACAGGAATGCAGGGGAAAAGTGTAGAAGGGTGTTGAAAATGAGGAATATTTCAGGGGGAAAAAAGGAAGGGACATTCCGAATTAACTGCATACATGGGTGAATACACAGGGATTAAAACATGGACTTTAAAAAATAAACACTGACAGCGCTGCATTTGGGTGGGTGAATCTGTTCCCCCTCTTCCATTTTTTGTTAAAGTATTAACCCTTTTTATGCTGAATATGGAGTGTAGTTGTTGGGGGTTTTTGTTCTTGTTTTCTGAAATATTGATAAAATCATATCAAAATGATCTCACTTCAGGACCTATGAACACTCCATGGAGACATTTTAGTGATCCAGGGGCTGCATAAGTGGATAGTAAGAGAAAGAGCTGTTGAGGAGCCCTGGTGGCACAGTGGTTAAATGCCTATACTGCAGCCACTCACTCAAAACCATAAGGTTGCAAGTTCAATACTAGCCAAGGCTCAGGATCAACTCGGGCTTGCATCCTTCCAAGGTCACTAAAATGAGTACCCAGCTTGATGGGGGCAATTAGCTTACAGTTATAAACCACTTAGGAACTGCTTTGTTCAGTATGAAGTGGTATATAAATGAAGCTGCTATTGCTACTGTTGTGTGATCAGCTTTGTTTGCACAGCTACAACCCACTGTTCATTGACTTCCTTGATGACTTTCTAAAGTATTCATAAGCGGAGAATATTTTGTTGATTTCATAGGATTCTAGTAAGCAGTGAATGCTTACATTTTGTATTTGTGCCCACACTAAAAACTATAATTGCAGATTGGCTTTCCAATTAATTTTGTCACTTCATCAACATAATGCAAGAAGGTCTTGATAGTATATGTTGGAGAAATCACATAATCTGAGGAAACACTGATTTTACATTTCCAGTAATTAAAAAGAACATATTTAATTCCAAGACATTGCCCCCCCCCCTTTTTTTTTTTTTTTTTGCCATGGCAAGCATTTGAGATTTTGTTTCTGTTTTCTTCCACATTGTAAACAGCTGCTTTTGGCCTTAAAACTTCCCTTCAGACTTATTTTTAATACGTGACTCTCTTGCCCTTGTCAGATTGTTTATCGAATCCTTTCTCCACTTTGCTGTGCTTGCCAAATATATGAAATACATGAAAATAATAATATACATCAAAGTACCATCCTTAAAAGAGCTTGGTGTGTTCATTTTTATTTATGGTCTTACTTGCTGCTGACCTACTATTGTCCTCAAAACCATTTGAGCTTTTTTAAAAAGTGTTTTGCTGATTCATGGAAGGCGCAGATAAATTTCTTTATAGGTATTAAAGGATCAATGTCTCAAGTGACTAAATGAGTGATATTTTGGGGAACTGGACTGGTATACCTCTAAAAATTTGCTTTGCTCTCAAACACAACCTGTTTGCCAAAAACTATTCTGTATGGATGATGTACTCCAGTCCAGGAAGCATGTGGATCCAGGCTCCCAAAATGTGCAACACTTTCACTCCCACAGACCTCCCCATAAGCCCTTAAAATCTACTCTGTAGGGCTGGATTTGCACACACACCCGACAAGCACACACACACACAGCAAAGGTGAGAGGGGAAAAGTCCAGTCACTCTAACTAAGGTAAAAAGTGCAATGTTAGATTTAGTCAATATTCTTTCATATCGTGCTAACATTTTACTTAAATTTTTATCAGAGACATAATCGAAATTAAAGGGTGTATCTCCACACTTCACAGTTATAGCAGTTTGATACCACTTTAACTGTCATGCCACAATTCTACAGTATCCTGGGAAATATAGTCTACTGATGTACTTAGAATTTTATGTTAGAGGGCTCTAGAGCTATAGTTTATGCATGGGACATGAATGGGAGAAACGTGTGGGAGTGTGATAATCTTCCCCCTGCACAATTTATTCACATTTTAATGATGCTTGCCTCTTGTGTGAAAAAGTCCGAAGTGCCATGTATCCCAGACAACTTCTCCCATTTTAACTGGATTAAATACAAATTACTCCAGAGAAAGCAGTGCCTGCATGTATCTTTATGATAAAGCACACAGCTTCATTTCAGCACTTGAGTCTCGTTGAAAAATAGAGCCAATGCCACAGAGTTTGTGTTCTTGTTACTAGACCCTCAGACACTGAGAACAGAAAGACGTTTCCCCCCCATGGAAATCTGGCTTACCAAATTGACATTCTCTATGCTTTTGCATTTGAGAAGTTGCTTAACAGTATGATTTATAATGGTAACACAATTTACTAAGAAGGAAGGGGGAGTATGACATTTGAGCTAACAGCTTTGAGAAGCAATACAGGTATACCTCAGTTAACAAAGCAGATTTGCTCCCGGGCATGCCGCTTTCCTCTGAAAATTTGGTACCAGAACCAGCGATAACATGGAAAGAACAGGGAGTCAATCTGAATTGTAGAAATAATGCAATTTGACCAGCATTGCCAATTTCCAGGGAATTCCCCAGAATCTGGGGAATTTAATTAATTTCTTTGACTGAATATTCTGGTAAATATTGGGGAATTCCAGGGATTTTGGATTTTGGTAAAACATTCCGGGGAATATCTTTGAGGCTTGCTGGCAACACCGAATTTGACACAATTTTCACTGCCATGACTCCATCCTACAGATGGAGACACCAGCCCTCTTTGGCAGAGACCTTGTAAAACTACAAATCTCAGGATTCCATAGGCTTCAAGTATTTAACGTAGTGTCAAACTATAATTTCTACGGCGCAGATGCATATTCAGGCAGGTGTCTTTGCTACAAAAAAATAAAAGTAATTAAATTTGCTTCAACATACTTTTAATTTAAAACTAACGATATACACACATGAAATGAAACAACCAGACCAGGTAAGCTTTGCATAAGGAAACAAAAATATGTTGAACTTTCTGGAGATTGCCTGAAGACATCTTCCAAGAGGGATAATTTTTCTTTGTTTCTTCAGCTTCCATTTTTCTTATGATTTTTGTGGTCATATCTAAATTTTTGTTTTAAAAACAAACATACTGCCAGAGCAATCCTGAGACAGGACTATCGGATATCCCTTTGACTCTCTGTTTTCCTGCTTGCACACGCTCAGCAAGGGATTCGTGAGACAGCTGCTGCTCATCTTGCCTACTGCAGACAGGCATACACTAGGATCAACTAGATCCTACACTAGGATCAACTAGAATAGAATCCTGCTCTTTCTCAAGCTTTGCTTATTGGATTGTTTACTGCAAACATTCTTCTGCATCCCAAAACTTCAAGGGAGACAGAACATGAGGAGAAAAGGGGCACTGAGGAGGTATAATAAAACTTTATGAAAAGGAGTTTCTTTGTCAGAGGCTTTGTTAACTGAGGTACGTCTACTGCATAAATAAAGATAAAATTTGAAACTGAAGTTTTCTTCTCTTCTTCCCACCACACTAATATTATCACAGCAGCCAATGAAGGAACTTGGTGCAAAATAAAGCAAAATTAAAGATACAAGCCCAGATCTCAGGTTTACTATCTAAGCAACTATGCTTACAGAGGATGAGGAACAGACAGCAAAGGCAGATAAACAGGATCAGGTGGAGAGTGTTATAGCAAAGAAGTAAATTTTTATTGAGACTTTCAACATCCATCTGGAGGAAGTAAAGCATCCCCACATTTGGGAGCACTGAGACAGAATGGGTTTATTTTGGGACTAGAATATGTAATTTGGAGTTGAGAGAAATCAAAGGGACTAAAGTAATGAAGAGAGCAAAACAGGACTATAGAGAGCAGAAAGAGAGCTGAATTACTAATTTGGAAAACACCTCCAGCAAATGGAAACATTTCCTTCGTATTTTATAAAATACAATCCAGATATGAAGTTAAATGTGTTGTATTCAGTCAGCAGAGTGGGGACAGTGCAAATAGGTACCACATGGGTGATCAAACAGGTTGTGGACTACAGCAGACAAAGGAGAAGTTTAGTTCTTTATTTCATATCTTTCAACTCTCCCAATTTACCAAGGATGGTCCCATTTTTGGTTGTCCCATTTTTTCCAACTGTTTTCAAAATGTGCCGGTTTCTCTCTCTTCCTCTCCCTTTCCTACTTTGTCCTCAGCCTACTTCAGTTGTAGAAGTGGAGTTCACTCAATCAATTCAGAAGGGGGAGAGAAGAGAAGGAGGCAGGATCCTGCCTTTCTTGACTGACTCAGGCAAAAACAAAAGACTTCAGCCTCTCCTAGCCTGTGTATTCTTTCTTATTAATGTCTTTTGCCGTCTTGACCCCACTGTGATGTTCCTCAGCCACACATGTTCTGATTTTCATCTGTGAAATGTCGGAGGGTATGTTTTCCCACTTTAGATTCTGGTAAAAAAATTGCTTCCCAGAGCATCAAAACTGGACATATTAGTCCTATTACAAATAGTAACATTTGAGGAATATATATATATATATATATATATATATATATATATATATATGGGAGGCAGAGAGTTAAACTTGTTATGTTTGATGATCTTAGCAGGCCCCATCCCCCCCATTTTTTAAAAAAAGACATGCAAATTAAATCCCATGCCTACTCTGACCCAAAAATTGGTTTAACTTTCAGATTACCACCTCAATCCACTGCGTCCTTCCCTTCACAAACTTACCCCATGCACCTGATGTCTGCAGATCAACAGACTGATATTTGATGAAACACTGCCTGTATACGTGTGTGTTTGTGTGTGTATAGATATATCACACGGATTTTGGAAATAGCTTTCGGATCAGACTAAATGAGTTCCAGTACAAATAAAGAAGCGGAGAAATTGCAGCAAGCGGCTGGCAAGATATTCCACGACAGCGAGACAGATGTGCTGTGACACTCCATCCCCAACAATTGATGCTGCATGTTCAAGAGCAGATTTAATAATACAGGTTCTGGCATGGACTTTGTACACTCAGTGAAATATGTCTTGTGTGGTGCAAATGGGGGGGGGGATCTAAAAAGAAGAAAATAAAATGAAGTTTGGAAGCATTCTTTTGAATCACTGCCAAACTCCAAGCACTTTCTATTCTAATCAATACCAGAATAGACATCACAATTTGTATCTTTAGTGCCTCGGTACATTATTTCACTATTTAACTGAGGCCCTTTACAGACCAGCCTGAAAGGTCAGTCTGGGGGCATAGTCGGGTCATAGCGTCCTCACGACACATGCCTGACTCCACCCCGGGCGCCTTGATGTGTGCGCTGCTCCAGATGGCATGCGGTGTCATGGCCCACCTCCGGCACTGCATCCAGATGATGCAGAGCCAAAGGAGTGCCATATAGCTGTGCCACCATGGCTATGGTGCCCTTTTGAGGGTGCAAAAAGGAGCCGCTTTTTGTGGCTCCTTTTTGCACCTTTGAAAGGCCAGATTGGGGCCACGGTGTGAGGCTGCTATGGCCCTGATCCAGCTAGGAAAGGGGTGGCTGCAAGCCGCCCTTTTGGGACAGTCTATCAAGCCCCTTAGGGAATTTTCTATCCAAAATGCAACTTCCTCTAGCTTGTTCAGTAGTTCTAAAAGAAAGGAGCTACTCAATATCTCTGAATCTCATTTCTTTAACAATTGCATTATTTGCATATATATAGAGAACTTTTGTTCCTTTGCTTAGGGGTTTTGGGGTGTGTCTGTGTCTGCATGTGTCTGTGTGTGTATGAGAAAGAGAGAAGTGCAAAGAGAGCAAAACTTTACTGGTATGTTTCTGACAGGGAAAAGTTTGTGAGGCTCAGTGGAGGTCCAAGCCCTTCACTTCACTAAGTTTGCCTCAGAGGATTACACAGACAGGTGTAGTCTATTCTCTGTTCAAGCCCTGCACACTCATAATTCATATTCATCAACAGTTCAGTGCCAATGCTGTAAATAAATTCCCAAAGATACTTTTCATCTTTCCTCCAGCTCCCTCTAGGCTAGCTGTCTGCAGCAAACACTCCTGCACCTGTTTAGATAATGGGGTCATCATAGTGTCCTAAATGAACACATCCAATACACCTCTCCTTCTCACACAGAAGTTGCTGAATTGCATCGCCTGGCACTCTGTACTACTGGTTATGTTGGAAAGGGCTTCTGGGAGTTGCTGTTCAGCAACATCTGAAGGCCCAGATAATTCCCACCACTGATCTCCATTGATGAACAGCAGCTCTCCTGAGTTTTAGACTGGGATTGAACTTGGATATTCTGTATGCAAGACATCGGCACTACCCATTTGCTATGGCTCTCCCTTTGAAGAGCTGTGTACCCCAAAACAGGAATTCAGTTAAAAAAAAATCCTAACACATAATAAAGCACTAGCATTTGATGCTAGATTTTGTATGATACACTAGAATATGTATATTTTGGTAATATCTATTGCAAAAATTTTTTTATTGGACTTGGTGAAGTAATGATTTGCAGAATTTATAGAACTGGGTATGTCAGCTATAAAAGCACATGGAAATAATTTTCCTTTTGTCCTTAATTCATAAGCCCATAATGAAGAGCTATTCTTTCCATAAGGTACAAACAAAGTAGCAAGATGTGTTACAGGAATATATAGTGGGCTGTCTTGATTTTTTAAAAGATATTTAAGTAGTCTTATAAGTAAAGCTATACTAGTGAAAACCATTATAAATTCACTTACTTAGCTAAGAGTGATGTAGGATCATTCATGCTATCTGATCAATGTGGGAACTGCTGTGAAAACATCTGGAGGAAACGATCATGATGATCAGGATGAGATTTCAGTAATTTCTAAACCAGTTCTACTAGACCCCATTAGGATTCATGGGCGAGGGAGCACTAGGAATCTTTCCTTTGGTACCAATTGGTTTCCAAGGTAGTAAAATCTGCAAATGAAAGGTTTACACCTTGGTTTCAGCAAAACTACTTCTTTCCCTGATGCAATAATATTGATTGTTTGTAGCTTACAGTCATTTCAAATGCCCATCTAGTTTAATTGAGGCGAGAAGGTCACTTCCTGAAGTGTTTACCACCTCACAAATGACTTTGGTGAGTTGTCCCTTAAGCTTCAAATATGCAGTGTTTTGGGAGTATGTTGGTCAAGCTGATGCTGGAATAGTATTAGTGCAATTGCTGTTCTAAACTCTACTGAGTAGTATATGACACATTAATCGAAGTTAATTAAGCACCCAAATATGACCTGAGGTAAGGTTATGATCCTTCTGCCATATCCTTGCTAGTTACCATTACAGTACGAAGACATCAATCAGGCTGTGGAGCTGTGGCCTATGAGCCCTGGTGGTGCAGTGGTTAAATGCCTATATTGCAGCCACTCACTCACAAACCACAAGGGTGTGAGTTCAATACCAGCCAGGGCTTCAGAGTCAATTCAGCCTGGCATCCTTCTTAGGTTGCTAAAATGAGTACCCAGCTTGTTACACAATGTAAACTACTTAGGGAGTGCTGAAGTGCACTGATAAGCGATACAGAAATGTACTTGCAATTGGTATTGCTATTTCCCATTCAATGCTATCACATTTCCTCAGACATGTTAATGGCTGCTTTGCAGGCTTCTCTTTAGGTGTATCCACACTGCAAAAATAAAGCAGTTTAACACTATTGTAATGCCATGACTCTATCCTATAGAATCCTGGGATTTTTAGTTTGGTGAGACACCAAACCTCCTTGACAGACCAGTCTGAATACCTCACCAATCTACAAATCCCAGGATTCCACAGGATGGAGCCATGGCAGTGAAAGTGTGCCAAATTCCTTTATTTCTGCAGCATGGAAGAGCTGCCTGTCTCCTTCTCACTCCTTGTGATGCGTTGCAGAAAACAGGATACGCACTTCACTTGCTCTGAACCTGCCGTTTGTGAGCTGTCTTTAAATTCTTCACTCAGAGTTTGACACCTTTCTCTCTACACATCCTCCCTTCCTCATTAGCTTTAAAATTCATATCCATGCCTAGAACAGACCTTCCATAACCCCCTCCACCGCTGCTTTTCTTACTCGTGCCTCATTCAGTGTTAATTCCACTAAGACTGCCAGCCTTGATGTGCCATTTGCCCTGTATATCCCTCAAATATTTCCACATGCTGAACTAGTAGCCTTGCAGTGTCTTCAGATATAATGGGAAGGTTGTAGATAGATCCAAAGTTTGCTGGGGGAATTGCAGTTGCCCATTCTGGTCTGCAAAATCAAGCATGTACACATGCACACACGTGTGCGCACATGCACATACACACACACACACACATGTGCTTGTGTATCCTTTAAAAATTGAGTTTTGGAAACCTAAGGGTTTCGGGTTCATTCATGTTCTGAACATTAAGTTTGCTTGAGTAATATGTCATTCAAAACCATGTAAGGGAATTCTCACCAATGGCCATAAGCAAGTACATTCCCTTAATCAAATTCCTAATGCAGTGGACTAAAAGCCATATACATTACAAACAAATCCCTGCAGGCAGTGATAGAGATGTGTGTTTCTCCCTGTGCATGACAACAATGCAATTCCATTCTCTTTTGCTTGCAAAAGTATGGGAAGAGATCTTAAAACTGTCCCTTTTGCCAAGCTGGAAAAATCTGTTTGGCTCAAGGGACACTTTTAAGACCTTCTCCAAGCTTTTACAAATGGAAGAGAATGAAAGTGCTTTGACATCACGTGGAGACAGAAATAGAAACATGCTTCTCTGTTGCTGTCTTCCAGGTTTGTTTGTAATGGAATAAGGCTCTACATTTTATTCCAAAATGATTTGGGTGGACAGGGGTTTATCTTTTCATAGAACAGTTAACTCATGGCTGATTTTAGCCATTTTCAACATGTTTGAGCTATATCCCTGAAATAAAGACACTGC
Source organism: Sceloporus undulatus (assembly GCF_019175285.1). NCBI lineage: Eukaryota > Metazoa > Chordata > Lepidosauria > Squamata > Phrynosomatidae > Sceloporus > Sceloporus undulatus. Next base: position 202,803,489 of record NC_056523.1, read on the forward strand.
ATCTCTCTGTCTCCCTCTCTGCTTTATTTATTTTATATTCTGTCTTTCTCCATGAACAGGATTCAAGGCAGCTCATAGACATTTGAGAAACAGCGTATAATATATATTTTTTAAAAATAATAACACAGAAATAAATGATAGTTCAGTTAATTTTAAAACAACATAATACACAATTAAAACATATAAAACATATTTTAAAAGGATAATTCAGATTAAAAAAATGAAAACAGATTTTTTAAAAAAATCTATCATGCAGTTCACCTTGATGATATCTATTCTATTAGGTTACAACTCTCTAAGATTTGGGCAGAGTTTTTACCCAACCTCCTAAATTAGGTAGGTTTCAATAGAGCTGCCAGGAGTTGACAGTCATGCATGTAAACATATGGGTTGGGAAGGAGGGAGAGTAGGATGCATTCAGAGATCCCAGCATAATTTGTAGTAGACTGCCAAGGTTAACCAAGTGCATCCAAGAAATTCAGAAGTTTATCATCATAGTGGATTATATCAAATGCCACTGAAAGATACAGGAAAATCAGTAGGATTCTATTTTCCCCATTCATTTCCCAGTGCAGCCTAAGAAATTTCTGTCCTCAAAATGGTGTTTAAAAAGAATTGGAAACGGATTCTATTGCTCAATGTTCTATAATACCAGGTAAGAATAAGAGGCCACCATTTGATTGAAGGCTTGGCCCAAGATGTTAAGATCGAAAGACAGTCAATAATTATTCCAGGTTATACAATCCAGGCCAGTGGGTTTGTTTCATTACTGACTGCTTTACATGCAGCTGGAACTACTCCATGTTTAAGATATACATTTGTTACCATTTAGCTCCATGTCTTTGATCCAGCCATGACAGATTTTAACAGCCAAGAAGGGCAAAAATCCAAAGCCCATACAATAGGTATCCATTCTCCAATTGGCTTGTCCACATCCTCAGGTTGCACAAGTGAAACCATAGCCATAACATGAACAGATGGTGCTCTCGCTGAATCCAACTCTGACGCTGTGACAACCAAGGCAGTGAAACAGATGCAACCAATTTTATCGACAGAACATAAAGACAGGTTTGTCAGAGTGACAATGAGCCTTTGAGGTTGCTACCATCTGCACCTCAGGGCAGATCTCTCATACCTGAAACATGTTGCAGACAAAATGGTGGCAGGAGATTGCATGTGGGGCCAGAGCCACACTTTGACCATGCCTGGCCTAGTAGAATGATAGTATCATGAAAAAAATAGCAGAAAGAATGGTGAGTTAAGGAAATAAAGAGGGGAAAAATCTAGCCTCAAACCTTTCACACTCACATTAACTCTACTTCGCTGTTCTTGGGCATGACAACTGATATTCCCGGAAGTGTTCTGCTTCAGTGATTTACATGTTTTTTCTTCCTTTGTCCCAAGGTGCTAGAGACTCGCTTAAATAGGAAAGCTGGTGGACTAATTGGCTTGAACTTCAGGGACCACAATTTGAGCTTGGAGTTTGGCAGCTTAACATCAGTGAGCTTTCCAAAGGCTTGTTGCTAAAGCAAATCCCCGTGAACTGAAATGAGGCTCAAGGATACTACCAGAGCATCTTGATTTTGATTTGATGTATCAGAGATCTCCAAGTAGAAGAAGGAAGAGGTAATGGTGGGGAAATGATCAGAAAGAGATTGCCTAGTGCCTTCAAGGGGTAAGAAGATTGTGTTATCAGTCACAACACTTTAGAAGAGCTGACTCCATTTCACAAAGGACAGCGTTTTTTTGGGTTTTTTTAAAAGAAGAATTATCAGTATTATAACTGAGGGCCTTTGGTATTATTTATTACTCCAACCACAAGTCTCTACTGTGCCAGTCAAGGACTGGAAGCATTATTATAAATGCAATTCAGTTCTACATACTCAGTCTTATTTTGCACTGGTCAGTGGATTGTCCAGAGTCATGCCAAAAGAAGGTGCAATGGCAATATGGTATGGAAGCCTTTTCTACTAAACAAAGCTTGCACTGGTTTCTCAAGTTCAAAAAATATTTCCAGCCATTGTGAAATGCCCCATGGCCTTCCACTGTGAGGCATTTAAAAAAAAAACTGTGGTATTCTGTAATTTTTTACTGAACATGAACAAAATCCACCAATGATGCTATATTTCTTTGTTGTTAAATTTATTTATTTTCCATATATACTTTTCTAATAACTAGAATAGCATGAGCATAAACAGGCAGAGTAATTAACAAAAATAATTACAAAATAAATTATATTTTAAAAAGTAAGGAAGAAATAAAAATTGCAGCAGGCAGTGGTGTCCTGATTTATCAGCTGTCCTGATCTGGCAGTCACACTTTTTCAACAGCTTTTAAAATGTCCTTCTCTCTCTCTTCCTCCCACTTTCCACACCTTTTGTCACTGGCTTACTTCAATTGCTGCAAACTGAGTTCAGAGTGCAAACACAGTTTACGTTCAATTTAGCAGTGGCAGAGGACTGGAAGGGTTGGAACTTTGTTGGTCCCTATAGACTCAAGCAAAAGCAAACTGCCACAGCCTCTCCTAACTTAGGTGTTTTTCCTCATTACTAACTTTTGCCATCTTGACCACACTCTGATGTTGCTTGACCACATATGTCCCAGTTTTCATCTGTGAAATTTTGGAATGTTAGTCCTATGAATTGGTATAACTACACTAGCATCAAGCACAACAGTGATGTAGGCAGTAACATGCCAGCAGGGGTAAAATGGCAGTTGGTGTTGTAATGACAGTGGGCAGAGCTGCAAAAGCTTTCTATCATTAGAGAAAGCTGCTCTACCAGATCTCAAGTTGCTTAGGATTCAGCAGGGCGGCTTTCTCGGTTGATAGAGACAGCTTTCTCTGCTGTCTCCATGCTGTTCTATA
>NC_056523.1:202806364-202904825 GCF_019175285.1 Sceloporus undulatus
GGTCACTCTGGAAAGCATCTTACTCCAGTGCAATATAACATTATACCAGCTTAAGGCATAAACAGAATTCCAGTCAATAAAATTAGAATCAAGTATCCAACTTGTTGGGAAACAATGGAAAATGCATGCCTTCTCATTCTATTTTAACAGTTGAGTATATAGATCCATAGGCACACAAAAACAGTCAGTAGCAGGAGGCATTTCTGCACATCAGTGATGCCACTGCATGAGTAATTCCTGGCAACATTGCTGGATGTTCCTAAACAAGGACGCAAATATTTGCATGAAAGAACAAAGATACCATTTGTTTTCTCCCTGCTGGCCCAGATTCTGCAAAGTTTTGCACATTTTACAAACAGTTTTCATATTTAGGGGCATTTTTGGCATCAAAATTACAGGCAAGGTATTTTTGCCGCAAAACCATTTTATTTTGTACAGTAAGATTTGAATGCATAAAACACTGGATTTTGCAAAAGTATACAATTTTTTTGCTGTGCACAAATCCCTTCACAGAATTTTTGCCCAGTCCTCAAATATGAAACTCTTTTGGCTGTTATGATGGTGTGTCTTGACAGTTGAGATATCCTTTATTGTCATGAAAGAGAAAAAAGTATGAATATTATTCCTCTCCTTACTCCTGAAACACAAGTGGAGGGGTGGCTCGCTACTGGAAACCTGTCTTGAATATCCTGGTGTTTTGTGTTCCAGGTGAATGGCTTTCTCCTGACCAGTGAGAAAATGCCATTCCCCCCCCATGGAAATAGCTCTATCACCTCCTTTCTAAAAGCTGTCTAGTCTTCTGCTAAGAAAATCTGCTAAGATATTGTGCCTTTGTCTGCCTTTTACATTTTAATGCAGAAGTATATCTCACAGTTGGGAGTTTGCAAAGCTGTTGGTACAATGGTTTGTGAAGAAGAATATTGATCTACCTTTCCCAAAAGTTCATATACATTTTATCACCAGCTTGATATACTTTGAACTGACAGCTTTGGTTTTGACGAGTATAGATCCTCACAATAATACCAAAGAAGCTAAATTTTGCAGCTAAAATAAAAGTGGTTATCCAATTTCCTTTTAAAATGGACAAATTAAAAACCTAAATGAAGAAAATAATCAAACAAATAATTCCACCATTCAGTTCCTGACACAGTTTAATGTGCTGTACTGTGAGACAGACAATAAAGACAACATTATAACAAAAGAAGAAAATCTAGGTTGTTTGGGAAAGGTCTCTGTACACAACCCTAGGTTTCCACACCATAAAAACACACTTTCTAGAGACTAGCACATTATGCTTTAAGTGAAACTCTTAATTAGATAGTGTGAGAAAATGACGCATGAAAGGAACATATAAAAGCCTTCTTAATAGTTCCTGTGCTGACAATGTAGGCCAAAGACAATCAATAGCCACGTCTCATTGACTTTATGTCTTTGAGCACTTAGAGGCAAAAAGCTAGCATTTTCTATATACTATTGGGCACCCCAACCTTCCAGCTTTAATGAAAAAACAGATTTACATATGAGGTACATTTCTGGACAAGTGACAAGGTCTTGTCAACAGTTAACAAAGAAAAGAATACATAAGATGTTCATTTGGCTCACTGAATCCTCACCTCCAATTATTTCTTTTGTCACAAAAACAAACAAACAAACAAACAAACAAAAATCCCACTGTAAAAATCAGCATAAAAATGGATAAACTGAACTGTCAGGTCTCTCTGATTGCAAACTACCAGACAAAAAGACTGCTGTCCTCGCCAGAGCTTGGAATAGCATGTTAATTGCAACAGGTTATTTTGTTAACTAGTTATGTTTTCTGTAGTGAACTGGAATGGTGTTCTTTTGGGAGGGATGGTGATGATGATGGGCTCCTCCTCCTATTTATTTATTATTTATTATATTTATTTGTATCCCCCTATATTGTTTCCCCCTATATTGTTTCCCCCTATAACTGGGACTCAGAGCAGCTCAACAATATGGCCAGGGCTATAATTTGCTGCTTATGAGGAGTGCTCTGATTCAGTCTGAAAATGGCCCATTCTGGACGGGCGTATAGTATGTCCCCAGGACGTACTAGGGTTAGAAAGGAGCGTCACGTCCTGACACCCCTAACCCTAGTATGGACTTGGTCCGTACAAAATGGCCGTGCCTGTTCCACACGGGGGCCACCATGGCTACTTCACGACTGCGCTGCCTCCAAATGGGGCGGCGCAGAAGTGACGTAGTGGGGCCGCGTGAGGGCATCTGGGGCGCCCTTTCTGCGGCCCCGGAAGGAGCTCAGTTTCAGAGCTCCTTCCACCTTTGCATCGCTGGGTGCAGCCTTTACATGGCTGCGCCAGCGACGCAGAGCAGAAAGGGGCCAAGCGGCCCCTTTCTCCTCCTCCCCCCCCCCCGCCGCCGGGTGTGCTTGGGGCTTGAAGCCCCAAGGACACCCCTTTCCAGGCCATGGGGAAGTGGCCTTTTGCCACTTCCCCACAGCCTGGAAAGCGGCAGATCGGGGCCTCAGAGGCTGCTGTTGTGGCAGCTGAGGCCCCAATCCGTCGGGGAAAGGGCTGGGTACAGGCCACCCCAAATGGGCGGTCTGTAACACGCCAATGAAACCCTAAATCTAATAGCCCAATACAACAACAACAACAACAACAACAACAACATCTCTTCTTTCCCAACTCTCCTTAAGGCTCAAGGGAAAGTACAATGTATTAAAATACAAAACACAGTTAAAAACACACAAACCCACAGTTAAAACATAACACTATAGAATTATAAAAAATATACTCAGAGTACATATATAGTTTTAAAAGTCATGATTTCAAATTGGAAAGTGAAATGGAGAGCTTTCTTATCTCTGGGTTTGGGTATCCAAGCAAGTGCAGTTTGAACAGAAAACATGATGCATGTTTGTTCATTTGCAATTCTACTGAAACAGCAGTCATACTTAAATAGGCCATATTAAACAAAAATGCTAAAGAGCACCATAACCCTAACAAGTTCACCTGAGGGGAAATGCTGATACAAGTTAACCTAGGCTTAGTGATGTTGCCTTTGAAAATTGCGCCGGAAGAGCCCTTGACGCGCCCCAGAAGAACAAATGGGGTGGGTGTCCATCACACACGCACGCCACCACACTGTTGTTTGCTGAGGGTGCGAGCCCCATTACTTCCAACGGGACTCCAGCATACACTGATCTCCCCTTATGCGGAGGGATCCAGAACGGATCCCTGCGTAAGGGGAGGGCCCACTATACTTTGATCTAAAATACTATTAGCGATAAATACCTAGTCAAGGCAAGCTTCAGACTAAGATTCATCGCAAACAATTAATAAAAGCCAATCCAGAAATTACTAATCCAAAAATGCTAAAATATAGGAATAATAGCACGTTAAGAACTAGCAATAGTATAACTGAAGAAAAAGAGAAGAAAGCAAATGAGTACTGGGGGGGGGGGAGTTCTTTCCTTTACATGCACCAATTTAACTAGAAATGTGTTTTTTTCCTCATCTGGCAGGCTAATATTGGTTAAAGTGGTCCTACAAATAACAGATACCAAACATTTAAGGCTTTAAATGGCAAACTATCCATCTGATGCCAGTTGAAACTCCACCTGAAAGTGACAGATCTTTCTATGTCTTTCAGAAATTTACCCTCCCACTGACATACACACATAGCTTTAGCAGTTTCTTCTCACATGGAAAAAGCTAAGTGGCAGATTCATAATACATGGGTAAACATCCATATCTATGCTATCTCTTTTATCTATATACTGAGACAGCTGAACAATAATATTTTGACAGTGGCTGGATCCATGCTTTATTCACATTTTCAGCAGGCCAACTGATTTTAATAGCCCTATTTTAAGCAAAGAGCATGAGCATGGTGTAGTGGTTTGACTGTTGGGCTTCAGGAAAATAGGGTTCAAATTCCCACTTGGCCATGGAAATCTGCTGAGTGGGCTTGGGCAAGTCATGCTTCAGCCTCAAGGGAAGGTAATTGCAAATACTCTCTGAACAAATCTTTCAAAAAAACAAAACAAAACAAAACAAAACAACCCATGATAGGTTTGTCTTATTTGTCATAAGTCAGAAATGACTTGAAGATACACACAACAACAACAACAAATTCCAAGGAGACCCACATCCAAATCCAACCTACAAATATTATCTGATTCTACCAATTACAGTATAATGTAATTGATGTTGGTTGGACAGACACATACATTTCAACCATACGTGTTGTTGCTGGTTAGTGTATCACCATTTCTGTCAATATTGTATTTGGTGAAACTGGCAAGAGGGGTAAATATATTCATATTATAAATATTCATCTCTTGAACCAGTAGTTTCCTTAGAAACAAGCAAGGGACAACCATTAGGCAAAGTAAGGTGGTTTTCTCCGGTAGCAGTTGCTGGGGCATGGCAGCACAAGCCAAATTCCAATTGTTTGTCACAAGTAGAGTAAGACCACTGAATCAATTGGGACTTAGTGAAGCAACACCTATATGCTCCATTGATTCAATGGGTCTGCTATACGTGGGATTAACAACTGAGACTAAGGCCAGGAGTGGAAAGCACATGGCTCTCCAGATGTTGTTGTTTATGGGCAGCACACTCAATCAGGGGGAAGGCTGGGAGTTGTGATTCAACAGCATCTGAAGGGTCACAAGAGTCTCATTTCACTTCAACTACTATTTATTTCTTACCCACCTCTCCCTGTGGATTTAGGCAAGGTACAACAACAATAACACAATACATGAATATCACTCTCTCACACACACACACACACACAAAACCCAATACATACCAACATCCATCAATAAATACTTTAAAATCATAATTAGGATAGGCTGGCCAGAAGAGACTAGCCTTTACTGATGATATGAACTCAGATAATATCTCATTGACAAATCTTTTCCAGGTGGTCATTCCTCAGTTTGGGGACAGCTGAAGAAAATGTCCTCTGAGTAACAGTCAGCTCCATTTTGGCTGACTGAAGTAGCTATCTCCCAGAAGATATGGTTGATTATATAGAACAAGATGATCCTGTAGATAACCTTGACCCAAACCACACAGGGCTTTAAAGGTAACCAACACTGGAAACTAATTTAAGTCATAATCTGAGGGGGGGAAATGAACTCTGTGGCATAGGGATTTTTTGCACCTCTTAATCTAACCCATAGCATTTAAGTCTAGTAGAGGACATTGCCCTATCATCAAAAAATGATCCCACTGTGAATCAACTAGTCTCTCTATGTGGAACAGAAGTGGATTAAATCTTATTCTTCGCTTCTGGCTGTAAAGTATCTTGGGTCACTCCTGGTTTGAACCACAATTCCCCCCTCCCCGGACATTTACTCTCAAAACCTTCACAGTAGTCAATGGATACTACAGAGAAGCTAATGCCTATCACCAAAACTCTTTAAGCTGCCTTAAATTCATGCAATAGAACAATTTCTCACTCTCTATATTGCTATGTAGGTTATGGCAACTTAGCAGGCCACATTGTGACAGAAAGAGCACTGTAGAGCAAAGGTAATAACTATCTATTTGAAATCAAACAAGGTCTGTTTGCTCTCTCTCTCTCTCTCTCTCTCTTGGTAATTATTCTGCTTTAGGGTTTTTTTTAATAGTTATGGTAGAAGCAGGGGAGCTACATCAGGTGGAACAAGATACAACAGCAGCTTACGCGCCGAGGGTGAAATTCAGATAAGCAATTTGTAACCTCCTGCATATGTATATAATTTTCTTAAATTTGTTTTTTACATTTACATTTCTTTATGGGTGGGCTAGAGGAGAAACATGGAATAACATTCTTCCTATCTTCTTTGTGATCATCAAAAATTCACGAACAACTATATATCTATGCAAAGATCTATCCATCATCAATGCATACATGCAAATATATATCCATTTCATTTTCCACATCCTTCTGCATTTAAAAATAAATAGTATGGAAATTCATATTCATTTTTGTATGTCTTACACCTTTCTATGCATATTTTCTTAATTATTAGGTATGCACTGCAGAATTCAGCAGTGACCCGGACCTGCATTTAGAAGCTGAGGAATCATAGGAATAGCAATAGCAATACCATGCACTGCTTCTCTGTGGACTAGCACTTCCTAAGCAGTTTACAATGTGTAAGGCAATTGCCCCCAACAAGCTGGGTGCACATTTTACTTAACTATGAAAGGATGGAAGGCTGCATCAACCTTGGAGTCCTTCAGAATAGAACTTACAATGTCATGGCTGCAGGATCGGGTTTAATTGAATTGGTCTTTATTTAGACTTGTTGGGGACTGAGGGGGGCTTTTACCCACCTTCAGCGGGGTGCGTGCCATGCCCAGCCCCACTCGGGGCTTGTGGGGAGTTGGGCTTGCTGTTGTTTCAAATCTTCCCTGCCACCTTGGTTACTGTGGATATTCACTGTGCCTTCTCATTTCTCCTCCCCATGTCACCTCTTTGAAGCCTTGGCTGCCAGGGCTCAGCTTCTGCTTGTGTTTCCAGAATGGCACCCACTGTTTTCAGATTGGGGCTGCTTCTATGGCTGCTTTCAGGGATTATGAACTCTGTGCCATTAAGAAGATTGGAAGCTGGAAGTTCTCGGCCTACCGCAAATATGTCAGGAGGTTATTTGTTTATTTGTTATCTTTGTTTTTCAGATCTCAATTCCTGGCCTGTGAGGTGTCAAGTACTGCTATGCGGCCACACCATGATCTACTGGGCAGTCCGTCAAACCAGGATGAGCCACTTCGGTACGCACTTGGGCCTAGGTGATATTGCCTGTTTCCATTGGATGGGAAGGTGGAGTCTTTGCTGGCACGGCCTGCTGCCAGTACTGTTTAAGGAGAGCCAAGAGCCTCTTCCCCATATGGTTGTTGGTCAACTTGGGGGCAATGACCTTGGACTGTTGAAAGGGAAGGCATTTATTTTGCAGGTGCTTAATTATTTTGATTTGATCAAATGGTCCTGGCCACTGGTTCAAATTGTTTGGTCTGCCATGCTGCGATGTTATGAGTGAAAGTGTGGTGGCAACCCCATAGCTATTGATAAGTTGCAATGGCAGGGTAATAGGGAGGTTCAAAAGGCCCTCGATGCAGGACTAGGTCACTATCTATCACATCCCCAGACTGTTTTTCAGAAGCTGGAGCTCTACAGGGCTAGCAGTGTTTATGTCTCTGAATCAAGTAATGCTATTTTCTTAATGGATATGCAGCAAGGTATTAAGGGTGTGCTTCATGCCTGGGTGGGAGATAGGGACTAAGATGCTTGCCCTGTACCTGCGGCAAGAGTAAATGAGAGTTATAGTTCATCAAGTACCTTGGTCATGGTTTGGATGGAAGGGACATTTCTGGAACCACCTCTTTAGGCCTCGCAACCTGGGAGGTGGCAGAAAGAGATTGCCCATCTTGTTTTAAAGGGACGAATACTCACAGGGGCCAAAGAATTCTTGCCAAGCCATCTTTGCTAAGCTCAGGCCATCTTTGCTCAGACATCCTATCTTTGCTAAGAATGAGACGCTGGTGAAATTTCTTCACAGCCCCAGTTCCAACTTGCAATTAGTCAAAGAGGTGTGAATTATGAAATGGGTTGGTTTCCATTAAATTAATATCCATAATTCAGGTCTTCCAAGGTGAGGCTGGACAATATCTACTGCATTAATACTACTGGACTGACTGGTACCTCATTGTATGATATGATGCTAAAACTGATCAAAGTTACAAGGCAGAAGTCCTTTTTAAAAATATTTGGAACAGATATTTCACATGACAAGATAAAATAAGTTATGTGGTTTCTAAATGCACCAAATATCTGCATATTACAACAAACATAGACATTTGTCTTCAGTAACACAGTTCTATCCATCAAAATCACCCTAAAAAGAATTTTGTGGTATTTCTTCCTCCAAGTAATTTTCTTGGTGCCTCATTGAGACTCTACTCTTTAATATGATAATACCTATTTCCATGCACTGTAAAAATTGGATTGTGAACAAAAGCAAATGACTGAAAATAAAACCAGAAATGATTTTCTTAGCACAGGAAACCTCACTGAAGAGGTGGACATACAACAACATCAACAACAACATTTTCCATCAACTGTCATATAGAGATTTGTGGAAGAATTAGAATTGAAGAGCCAGTGTTTATCTGGAAGCATGCCTCATGCAAATTGAAAAACTGATTGTATTTTGCAAATTACAGTGAACTATGCCCAGTGCACTTTTGCTAATGCACATGCCATCTATGGAGAGCTGTGTATTCATGCAGATGTCATGCTCTGCTAAACACATTTCTTATGGGGAAATGTGAAATCCATGTAAACAGATGTGAATGCTAGGCAGGAGAATGCTAAGATGTTAATGGTGAAGAAAAAGACAGACAGATGGTGAGATCACTTGTTGACAGCATGTCCCTTGAGTCAGTTTCTTCAAATGCACTTTGATGGCCTGTGTTGCCTCAAGTTGTTGGTAGCCACTGGAGATGATGGACTTCAGCAAAGGGATGAAGCTGTGTTAATGGCTCTGCATTAAGGGATGGTAATGCTGTCAGTTGTGGATGTCACGGGTTTTCCTCACACTTCATGCACTGACATTTCTAACGTTATTTGTTTATATTTGAATTTGTAGGCTGTGTTTCTGCCCCAAGCAGCCCTCAAAGCAGCTTTGATGAGTCAAGGATTTCACTATTTCAAACGTATTTGTAATGCCAAAAAAAGTGGAACAGGAGGGACCTGGGGGAAAACAGTATAGAACACAAGATCACTTATTTAGAAGTAACTGTGTTTCCCCAATATTTTAGCTAAACTGGAATACTGAAAAGAGAGAGGTTGTACTGTTCATGAAGCAGGAATCAATGCTTCTCCAAGGCTCTTGGTGTGAGTGGTAAAGACTGTTTTATATAACAGTGTTTTATATAACCCTAAAATAAGTTAGAGAATAGCGTGCCATTTCACAATGACAATTTATCACTTTTATGAAAATCAATTTGCCAGATTAATTCAGAATACTCAAAGAGGTGCTGACTATAACTATTTATACTATGAAATTTATGCAATGTGAACCATATTTTAAGTAGCAGAAATTTTATGTTAGACTAAAATGGTAGCATCCATGTACTATAGATGCCAACCTTGGAAATTCAAGTCAAATGTTTTGTTGAATTCATCTAGGGATAGTCCTCAGAGTGAAGTACACAGTGGGAAGTCTGCAAGGCCTCACACTTCCCAGCTCTACTGTATTTGAGGCTCTACTCTCTGGTAGCTTCTCACTTTAGGTTTCAAACAAGGAGAGGCGGCCCTGAAGCCCTTCCTGCCTTTTGGACTGTGTCCCTTCAGAACATGATAAACCTTCCCATTTCTCATTAATAATAGAATAATTCATACAAGTCCCACATGTCAGGCTTGAGAGAGTATAGGCCTACTAGATGTCTCAAAACTAGGGTTGCCATAACGGTCTACCTCCAAACCGGGACAAATGTAAAAATAAATGTGGGACAAATGTAGGACAAAATTTGCCCACAAATGTAGGACTAAAAAAAAATTCAAAAAGCATTAATATAAATAATAAATAATAAAAATTTTATTTTTATAACGCCCTTCCACAGATCAGGGCGGTTAACAACATAATAAAAATACAATACAATACAATTTTAAAACAACAACAGAATAAAACCCCCGTTAGCCAATCCTCTTTGCCACAGAAGAGGAAGGGAGGCCCACTGGACTTTAGTCGGGGAATGCAAGATGGAATAGAAAGGTTTTCAGATCCTTTCTGAATTGGGCCAGGGAGGTGGTCGAGCGGAGCTCTATGGGCAGCGTGTTCCAAAGGGCCGGGGCGGCGATGGAAAATGTCCTCCTCGTAGTGGAGGACAACCTAGCCCCTGGCCCAATTCAGAAAGGATCTGAAAACCTTTCTATTCCATCTGGCACCCTAAGGAGTTGCTGCCCAGATGTTCTGAGGGTGCGGGACGGAATGTACGGGGAGAGGCGGTCCTTCAGGTATCTTGGGCCCAAGCCATTTAGGGCTTTATAGGTCATCACCAACACCTTATATTGTGCCCGGAAGCGAATAGGCAGCCAATGCAGATCTTTGAGCACTGGTGTAATATGGCTGGCCCTGGAAGTTCCAGTGACCAGCCTGGCTGCCATATTCTGTACCATTTGTAGCTTCTGGGTTTGGTATAAGGGTTGCCCCATGTAGAGTGCACTGCAGAAATCCAATCTCGAGGTTACCAGAGCATGTACTACCGTTTCAAGGTCCCTCTGGGCCAGGTATGGGCACAGCTGGCGAATAAGCCGAAGCTGATAACAGGTGTTCTTGACCGTCGCATTCACCTGAGCAGTCAGGTGAAGCGACGAGTCAAGAAGCACCCCCAGACTGCGCACAGAGTCCTTCACAGGGAGCGTGACCCCGTTCAGGACAGGTGGAACTACCGCCATTCCTGGACCAGGGGGACCTATCACAAGTACCTCCGTTTTCTCTGGATTCAATTTGAGTCGGATTTCCCTCATCCAGCCCATTACTGACTCTAGACAGGCCACGAGAGGAGAGATGCCATCCTTAGTCACTGCATCAGTCGGAGACATAGAGAAAATTATTTGGGTGTCATCAGCGTACTGATAACCCCGCGCCCCATGTCTCCGGATGATCTCTCCCAGCGGTTTCATGTAAATGTTAAATAGCATGGGAGACAGAATGGCTCCTTGAGGGACCCCGGTTTTAAGGGCCCTCTCATCGGAGCACACGTCTCCCAGCTGCACCATCTGGGACCTCCCGGAGAGGTAGGACCGGAACCACTGGAGCGCAGTGCCCCCGATTCCCACCTCTGCCAGGCGCCCCAGAAGGATACCATGGTCTATTGTATCGAAAGCCGCTGAGATGTCCAAGAGCACCAACAGGGACACGCTTCCCCTGTCGATGCCCATATAAACGGTGGCAAGCATTCTCGAAGGCGGAGGACACTCCTCCGCCTCAGAGAAGGCTTCGCCCACCCAGGCTAGACTCCAAAAAGAGGGGCCGCGGCAGTGGCCCCTCTCTTCGGAGCCCAGCTGGGTTGGGAGCCAAGCCTTCTCAGAGGCGGAGGACACTCTCTCTTTGGAGCCCAGCTGGGCGGCAAGCCTTCTCGGAGGCAGAGCAGCTCAGGATCTAGCCAGTGGGCTCGCTCCAGAGGAGGAAGCCACATGGCCATGGCCTCCTCCTCTGGAGCCCAGACCACTGGCTAGGTCCTGCACGACTCCGCCCTGAGCCCTCCTTCTCAGCAAGGCCTAGCATTGGAAGCTAGGCCTTGCATTACTGCTGCTGCCGCACTAAAAGCACAGCAGCTAAGAGGAAGGAGGTGGTGGCTGGGAGTTCCGGGAAGGCTGCCATACCCGGGACGGGATATGGGAAGCCTACTCACAACCTGGTTAGGATAAAATGAAGGTACCAATTGTATGAACTCTTGAAAGAAGAACATACAGGGCTGTTGATTTCTAAGGCTTTAGTGTATTTTTCCAACCTGCCCAAATTGGGCATGCTTGATGCTATGAATAGCTCCAAGTGATTTATACTGATTCTTGGCCCACCAGCAACCCCACACAAATGTGATTACCAGTTATCCCCAGATCTTTGAACTGGACCAGTTCACAGTAGTGTCACTAGGAGGCTGTGACACCAGATGGGGGGTGACACCCGATGAGCGCTCCTGGCGAAACGTCAGGAAGAAAATCTTCTAGAACATGGCCACATAGCCCGAAAAACCTACAAAAACTAAGCCTTCGACTTCACAACTGGGTGACCTTGGAAGTAGTACCCTCTGTCACAGAGAAAGATAATAACAAATCCCCTCTGAACAAATCTTCCCAAGAAAGCTTCATGATAGGGTTGGCAGCCAAAAACAACTTGAAATCTCACAATTACAACAGAAATCCTCAAAATGTTACCTTGTTTAAGAACATGTGTGCTGATAGGTCAGAACCAAATCCCTTTCTTTATTAAAAAACAACAACACAGCAACCAGAAAGCATTGAATGGATAATCAGAAATTAGGTATTGTTCCACCAGTGTATTGCAATCAACTTTTTGACCATTTCCCCCTTCGGTCAATATTCCAGCGCATAAGTAATCCTTGCGTGTACCGTGATTGTAGCTATAGCTTTTAGAGGTTTATGCATCCTTCCATTTTCCAATCAACCTGTGCAATGCATGAACTTTTATGATTAGCTGGTTCGTTTGTTTCAGCTCAAAACAAAATGTCTACTAGGCTTCTAACTCAAGTAATGCGCTCTTGCTGAGAATTTTAACCCACCTAATGTGGCCACAGCTATTACTTTAGTCCAGAAAGAATTACTCATGATTCCCTGTCTGGCACTGAGCTTATCAAAACATGAAAATATATCAACTCGTAAAGCAAAATCTGAAGTGTATATATTTATCTCTGTAAGAACTCAGCTTTTTGGAGTCCATCAAAATGTGGTAATTACCAGACAGTATAATTCTTTGAAAATCTGTCGAACCAACCACTAATTTTAAAGTTCACTGTACAAAAATGTGCTTAAGCTGCCCCTCACCCTGACCTGATTGAATATAGACTATGGCTGGTGCCAAACTGCAGAAATAATGTAGTTTGACAAGGCTTTCACTCTCATGGCTCAATGTTATGGAATTCTGGGATTTGTAGTTTGTTGGGGAGCACCAGGGTTCAAAGAAGGCTATATATCTCACAAAACTATAAGCTGCAGAATCCCATAACTTTGAACCATGGCAGTTAAGTGGTGTCAAACTGTATTATCTTTTCAGTCTGAGTGCAGCCTAAATTTGCACTGTGAGCTCACTTTGCAGGAATGGAAGTAAGCTGGGGACAAAGGAGGAAGTTGGAGGAGGAGGAAGAAACCAGGACATTTTAAAAACAACTGAAAAAGTGGGATGACAGAGGATTACTCAGGATTGTCCCTGCCAAATAAGGATGGTTGGAACATACGCCGGTCATCTGAACACCTGAAAATACATAGGAGATTCTTAGGTATATATTCCTTTGAGTTATTGAATAATTAATTAGTTTAAATAAAATGTCTCTATATGTTTGAAGAGTGTAGTTCTATCTTTAGGTGGTTTTACTAAACAGTTAATACTTGCATATTGAGGAGAGCCTGAAATCAAAAGAAGAACAGTCAAAGGGATCATCTACATTGGCCAAAATACTCTTGGCTACTCGTGTAATATTTGAACTGATCCAGATCTCTCCCCCCCCCCCCGATACATGCACCTCATTCTCCTGCCCAGCACCATCACCACTGGTGTGAATCACTCCCTCTGATATCAACAACATAGCACCTAGAATTGACCACATGACTGGCTGCCTTATTGCGACCTCAGCACTGAAGAGTGCTCTGGATTTTCCAGCACCTTCTGGAGCAAAAGGTGAGGTTTTTTTTTTTTTTTTGGTTTTTTTAATGAACACTAGTTTAGGCAGGAATGAGCTAGATTCAGTATGGAATTGGCCATCTCTTGTGAAGACAGTCTGCACTTCAATCGGAGCTTTGGCCCTGCGTTGTGTAGACAGCTCATGGTGAAGGCAGGGGGAAACCAGTGTTTTGGCCCATGTAGACCTGCCCTTAGACTAATTGGATTGCTTGTTCCTACTACTGTGGTCAATTTCCTCTTACAGGTATGGAGTGGACAGACCCATCCCAGGTGGATCCATGGCAGTGTGGTCATTAGAAGTCCCAGACACAAAATACAGTCTGTCCAGCTGAGACCGCTCTTGCAATTTTGTGGAAAGGCCTTTGTATATCAAACTATTGGCTACTCCACACCATATGAACCTAGGTATTTTCACTAATGATTTAATAGAGCTCTCTTAGTAGTGTAGAGATGTGGGAAAATCTCTATTTCTTTTGTTGCTGTTGAGTTTCCCAAAATCCCACCTGCATTTTCTTTCAATCTTTGTTTTGTACTGCACTGTGAGACTTTTGTGTGTTTCTCCTCCCTGTATTGTAATTTGCAAATTTGTTTCATCCATTTCCCCTAACTTGCACATTTATTTCAACATGACTGTTAAACTCAATAGAATTTCTTTTTTCCCCTAGAGAGATGTATTGGGCCAGAAGTTTATAGCTTTAGCAAGAGTGTGGTTAAAGCTTTATTTAATAGTAAATGTGCATAGGTCTCGTAGTGAGAATGGGTCAATGAAAGTTCTCTGTCCTGGGAAGATATGGAAGGGAGGTGGGAGGACGTTCCAGAGTAAGGAGAGATAAGCAGTTTCCAGCTCATCCTGGTAGCTGCTGATCCGATAAACAACTTGGTAGTTGGTATGGGAACCTTTTCTTGGGCGCACAGGGTAGATGATGTGATGCTTTAGCAGCTTTGTAAGAAAGGGTATATAAGATAGTAGAGAACAAAAGCTGGCAGTCCTGCATGGACAATGTGTGAGTGTAAAGCGCTCTGGCATGGCATGTGGCTGGCCAGAGATGCTGGGGGTCTGTTGTCTTTCCTTTTGACAGGTTAAGCTAGAGTGTGTGATTGCTGTTCTTTTCCTTTATGTTATTTGATGTATGCTTTGTTTTCCTTTTGTTCTTTATATCCACTTGTTGGGAACTGGAAGTTGGAATTGTGAATCTATGTTCTTTACTCTTCTTTTTACCTTAAATAAACAACCTTCTCAAGACTGTGTGATTATTTCACCTGTTCATATCTAAATCCACAGACTTGGCAGCTGAATAGGCCATCGGTGTCACGCCTGACCAGCTAAAGGTTGAGCTGTGAGTGTGCATATGACTGCCGAGGTCACGGGTGTTGCATTCAAGAGCTAGTTGGGCACCTGCAGGCTAGGCTCAGGCTGCAAGTGATACAAAAGGAATGTCACTTTTCATCCTGCCCTCAGAAAAAACAGGCCCTGTAGAGGCTGCAGGCTCACTCCTCTGGAAATAAATTGAAGGGGGGGGGAACAGAAATTACAAAGAGAAAGGTGGTATAGAGACTACACTGTAAAAGTAATGCAGTTTGCCACAACTTTAAATGGCATGGATCCATCCTACAGGATCCTGGGATTTGTAGTTTTGTCAGGCAGAAGCACACATCATCAGAGAAGGCTAAAGACCTTGAAAAACTACAAATCCCAGAATTCCATAGGATGCAGCTACATCATTTAAAGTGGTGTCAAACTGCATTATTTGTACAGTGTAGATGCATCCTTAATGAACTGTGCTAAGATATAGAGGTGTTGACTTTGTTAAGGAAAAAGCCACATGGGTTATACAGTAAGAGAAATAAAAGATGTATGTGAGAGTCAGAGTGACTCAGCAGAAGCCAATTGAGAACCACACAGGTGTGAATGGTAATACAATTAACAGGTCCAGAGTGCCAAGGACAAGAATTGCAAAGTGGATAATTGAACACACCTGACAATTGTTAAGTGGTCAAGGCTGAGATGATGAAATCATTAATTGTGGGATGAACAAGGAGAACCAATGGGAATGATGTACACGTCTACTGGGTGGAAACAGACCACAGTAGGTGGTGCCATGATTTGGCTATAAGAATGACTATAGATCCCAATGCATTGTGTGGGTTGTAGTAGTGGTTGTTGAGTGGATTGGAGAGAGAGGAGTTGAGTATTGTTTGGAGCTGTGTATATAGTAGAATAAAGTAGATCTTTTATATAAGACTACTGAGTTGTCTGGTGTCTTGGGTGAAGCTACAAGAACCAGCAGGACCCTGGTGAAGAAGGGTGAAGACTTCTGTGGAAGCAAGAGTGAGAAGGCTTGGAGAGTTTGTCGGGGTCTTCAGCCTGTTCTCTGCAACTCTTGCAAAGATATAACAACTGGCCAAAACTGGTCAGCGTGGTGCACAACCAGGTGGTGAGTTCCAGGCCAGGTGAAGAGCCACAACTCCCATCATCCCTGACATAGTCCATATGACTGACTTTTCTCTGAAAGTCAAAGTACCTGTATAGGAAAGCGCACCCATAAGATCCCCCCTTCCACTTCCAAAAGGTGGGAATGAAAGGAATATAATTAACATTCAACAGAAAGCTACTATGACAGAATCCTGTTTTAAGCAGGCTTTGAAGTGCATAATGTTAGGTGTGTTCACAACACAATTTATAGATAAGCTAACTGATCACTACATCTTCTGCTTTTGTGAGACAGTGCAAAAATAGTTAAGCAGTAGGCTTGTTGATATATTAATGCATGTAATAATCTATACGATCTTATCTTTGTTCTGTAAATTAATATAAATATGTAATGCCAATATGGCTGCCCAAATGGAATATCCAATTTTTGTTATTTCCCAGAAGCATCTTTCAAAGCCTCACATAGCATTTAGTACAGTTTAGAATCCTATAATCAGAATTTATAGTTGTCAGCGAAGAAGAAAGTATATGAATAGTCCATATGCGTGCAGTCTACCAAGTTTCTTGTGTGTAAAAAGAATCTCTTGTTGAAAATCTTGCAAGTAGTAGCTCATTATGGACGCAAGAAATCAGATAACCAAATCTGCCCCCATTTGTTTGATAGGAAAAATAGAAAAAAGAGTGAACAGTGTCAAAGAATAGAATAGAACAGAACATAGAATAGAATAGAATAATAATAAAGATGCCCCAAGCTAGGAAATGATTAGTTAAAATTAGGGCCCATACAGGAAGGCCAAAATAAAGCTGTTTCGGATCACTTTGGAGGTATGCTGTTTACATGATGCATGTGTCCTAAGAGTCTGGAAGCCACGCCAAAGCCACGCTCTAGTCTTAAGGACTGGAGCATGGCTTTGGAGTGGCTTCTGTACTCTTAGGATGCATGCATCATGTAAACAGCATACTTCCAAAGTGACCTAAAGCAGCTTTATTTTGGCCTGTCTGTATGGGCCCTAAGTGAACACAAGGCGGGACCAAAGATGGAATGGGAAGGATCTGATCTATACATTCTACTTGCCAAAGAGATCTTTGCAAATGGCGATAGAAGTGGCTTACATAAGAACTGGAAAGAATGTGTCTTATTTAAAATGCTGTGTGGAAGATTAATGAATATTGCAACTGCTATATATTTCCATTACTGACATGTAACTTCATACAGTATATTCTAATTAATGGTCTTAAATTGCTGCAGAATTTATTATTCAGCAGCAGACACACAACAAAAGAGAATCTTATCACTTGACAATAAAAACAGAACTGCACAAAGTTAGAAAATATATTTCCCTATAGTCTACGCAAGCTTTAACCCTGCTTCATTCAAAAGAGACTTCTTCTAATGTAGGTTGTATAAGATTGTGGGTTGTTGTCATGTTTAATTACCTCGTAAAGTAAAAACAAAAAAACACAATTAAAGCTAGATTCTTTCCTCTGAACAATAATGACAACAGTCTTTATTGCATGCATATTCCTAATTTGGAGAGCCACAAGATGGCAGCACACAATTTCATTCAGTTATTGGCTCCTTTCTTACATTTTCCTACAATATTCTAGATCTGAGGAAAAAACAGTACTACATTATAGCTTAGGAGAGCCAAGATCTTAAAATAAAATTAAAACAATTTACTGTGCAGAAGTGAAGGAATTCTTTCAATATTTAATGATTTTTTTAAAAAAAATGTGTTATACTTTAGAGTTTTTATTCATTATTAGACATCTTTATTCCCATTTGTTTGAATGAGAAGATTTAATGACCTACTTAACATTGGCTGGATAAATGCTATCTGCCCTAAGGTATTTTGGAATAGAATAAAATACAAAACCTAAATTAAAACATGAGTGATGGTATTTGGGATAACGTTTCCAGCCTTGGTCACACAAATTGTGATGCTGAGAAAGGTCTCCAATAATAGGGTAGCAAGAAATGTATTCCTATCTCCTGACACTTGTTTGTCTTAAGAACCAGGCAACCCTACCTGAAACATGGTTTATAATGACTGTCATGTATTCCCAGCTGATCTCCTGTTTTTGTGACTGCAAGCTTGGAATTCATCAGACAAGAGCTGTTGCCATTGTTGGCAGACAGAGCTCAGTTCCTTTCATTCAGCACTGTACTGGCATATTTGGAAATGCAGCTGCTCACCAGAAGAGCCCCCATAGCTACATATCCCAAAGGAGAACAAAAAATACAGGCACCATATTGATCCATTTGCCACCCTCAGCACACAAAAATAAACACCAGCCCATGATATTACAGGAGATCCACTACCTGGCATGAGGGAGAAAGATTATGTTGAGAATCCTGCTGGCATTTTACACTGGTGTAAACATCTTCATGCTAGTGTTTGCATTTTCTAGGCAGTTTTTGGAAGGATACATCCTAATCATGGTGGACGTAACTGTTGCACACCAGATGACTATGAAGCAATATATTATCCATTGCATGCTCAGCTACACAATGGTGCAGTCCAGCAAAATTCCAGGATTGTGTCACTCTGATGTACGGTATCTATGTTGGTGTAAAGGTATATATAACCACTTAATAAGTCCGTAGCTGTTGTCTCAATCTAGTTCTAGCTGTTTAGCACCCATGTGCCAAATGCATCTAAACTCAGAGAGAACAAGGAAGGTTGAGACAGGTGGCAAATGAGAGTGTCATCCCCAATGGCACATGGTCTGGTATTTTGATCCAATACTCCTGGTTCCACTATCAACACTCTTTTTTTGGATGAGGGTTGAGATGAAGCAAAGAGAGATGTTTATGATAACACGCTAGTGCCTTTATCATTATATTTCAAGTTGATCTGAGAAGGTAATATAAAACAAGCCTGCAATGTAGCTCATCTCTCTCAGGTTAGAATGCTGTGTGGAATGAAAATAACATTCAACACCCCTGCAATGTAACTCACTGTTAATATTGAAGGACAATGGTGATACTTCTTAAATTGTCTCTTCTGACCTTTCCCTCCCTCTCAAATCAAGTGATCAGTCCCATGCCCCACTCATGTAACACTGATTGCACTTTTCAATGTTCAAAAAATAAATGAACCAAATCAAAACAAAACAAAAATCAAAACCACAGAATAAATGAATAATACGCAGGAAGAAATATCTTCTACACTGAAGCTTGGCTTTGATGAAACCTCTCCTTTCTCCCCTCCCCACCAAAAATACTCCTCTGTGACAGGCTCAGCTAACACACTCTTTTCAGGACACACTGCAGTCATTACACATAAAAGCCTACAATGTTTTGGAAGAGAGTATAAAGAAATAGGCCAAACAGGAAAGGAGGAGGGAGAGCATTTGTCAAGAATGTGTATACTTGTGAAGAGCTCCATAACGTACAGCATGGAAAACAGGTTAAGAACATTTCAGTAAAAAATGAAAGGGGAAAGAAAGAGAAGTGGCATGACCATGCAGGTCTACCATACTCCCTCAAAATAGATTAGGATGATACTGTCCTAGAACAGATAAAACCTGCCAAATATAATCCAAATAAAAGGGGTTTACATTTGTTGGAGGCAGAGATCTCAAAGAGTTAAGCCCCAGTCCATTAGCTCCTATTTGTTACCACTTTACCTGTTGCTGCAACGGCGGAAACTTTTAAATTTTACCTATAAAAACCTGACTTTTTTCCCCCAGAGACTTCTTGAAAAATTCAATGTATTCTGTCCAAGAAAGGGGAAGTTAGCTTTGCACAGGAGAGAGACAGCTTGAGTCTCAAGGAATGTTATTGTTTCTGTTGCTACTGGATCTGAAATTTTATTACCTGTCTTTTATTACACTTTGTGCCTGGTCTTCACATGGCCAAGAAGGAGTAGCCTTTGCCCGCAATGAGATTCCTCCAGATCAACTTAACTGACAACTGAGTTACATGTGAGACAAAATGTAGGCCTATGACTCTAGCATCATAATTTTTCTTCTCCTTACTGATTTTTAATATCTTTGCCTGATGAAGAGACCAGCGAAGTTTCAGAAGCTTGCATGATGTATTTTGTGCATTTGGTTGGCCAGTAAAATTATTGGTCTTTTGTGGATTTTGAAATTTGTTGCATTTTACTTTTGAGGAGAAATAAAATAAAGAAAAAATAACCCCAAAGTTCAGAATGAACTCAGTCTTGTCAGAGAGGTTAAAAATAACCATATTTCAGAGCAATAATGAAAGTTCAGAATATTGATTAAGTTCAGAGCAAATAGGAAGAACAAGGAAATGGAAGGGCTACTGTGCAAAGATATGAGAACAGAGGAGACAGAACTGTTGAACACTTTCTTTGTGTTGATCTCACAGAAGCAAAATGGTGTTCAGGTTGGTGAAACCAGAACAAATGATGCAGTAAGGGGACTGCAGCCCAGAATATGTATGATATGGTAGCCATAAAAGCCAATGCAATTCTAGGCTACATCCATAGAAGAATTGGTCCATAATGAGGGAAGTCATAATACATAATAATGTTTGCTTGGGTATCACCTGGGAAACTATGCATAGTTCTAGGCACCAGAGTCCAAGAAAGATCTTAAGAAGCTAGAAAGTGTCTACTGGAGAGTGACAAAGAGAGTAAAGGGAATGGAAACAAAACCCTATGAGGTATGGCTTCAGGAGCCAGTTATGTTTAGTTTGGAGAAGAGAAGACTGTGAGGTAATAAGATATGATAGCCACACCTAAATATCTGAAGGAATGTGTGATATAAGATGAAGCAAGCTTGTTTTCTGCTGTTCCAGAGACTAGAACACAAACTAATGGATTCAAAGTATAAGAAATCAGTAAGAATGACTTACTTACATTAGGAACTGTGCAAGAGGGGACTATCAGAGGGTGATACAGTCTCCTTCTTTGTAGGTTTTTAAACAGAGGTTGGGCTGTCTTTTTGCTGTAGTGCTTTACTTGTATCTTCCTGCATGGTAGAGGGCTGTATTAGATAGCTCTTATGGTCCATTACAACTCTTTGATTCTATGTTTTGTTGATCTTACTGTTCTTAGCAGCTACTCTTTCTGACAGCTGCCACCCCCTCTAGAGCTGTGGTCTTAAAATATATTAACACCCCAGATGTTTTTGGACATCAGCTCTCAGATGTCCCAGCCACATGGCTAATGGTTGGATTATTTCTGCAGTCTCTGAATTCTACCCACTTATTCAATAGGTACAGCTGTTCCCTGCATGAAGAGCATTGTGTTGCATTTGTCTGCTGCACAAGCATGCAAAATCACAAACAAACAAATTCCTAATTCAATACCAAATGTATGGCAGAGATCACAGGGATTCAAACCGAGTTAAGTACTTGGAACCCTAAACCTGTAGGAATTAATCTTCATTTGGCTTCTCTCAGTTTTGTCTATTAAAGTTGGAGGTTCTTTTCATCACAGACATGCGAGAGGGATTACAGTTTGAGCAATTCTTAACAAAAGTCAATTAAAATGAAAATTCTCACCCATCCTACTTAGATTCTGGTGCCTATAGTGCAGCAGGAAGAATACATCTGCCTGTTGACCATACACAAGACTAGAGAATGTCTTTCATATCATGTCTGGCCAATCCACAGTCTACATACTACCTGCCAATCCCAGTGACCAGTGTTTATACACTCCTGTTTCTGTTGTACAGAAACTGTGAGATCTGAATACACCGTTGATAAACTTTCCAGGCTAGGTTCCACCAGCACTGCACCTTGCCTTCTATTCAGCAGCCCCACACATTAATGTACTTTAATGTTTCTGTATGGGTTGCATATTCTGTACATAAAGATAAGACATACTACAAGATATATTTGTCAAAATGAAGAAGCATAATGTCATATTGACAAGTAGAATCTCACGTGTTGAGAAGTTGACATTTTAACATATTGTATCTTTACTTTTCAGAGTATTTCCAGATTAAAAAAAAATCATGTAAAGGGGAAAGGCCTCCTAACCTGATCTTAATGACTACTTTTGTAGCCAGGGGCAAAATTTTTACAGCTCAGAGACAAATGAAGTAACGTGATGCACGGGCTAACAGTGTTCAATACAGAATACAGTTCAGTGAAGGCCAAAGCTTGAAGGTGAAAATGAAGAGTAAAAATATAATCAAATACAGATGATGAGCTCAGGGTGGAGTGAAACATGCCATTTCTGCATTGAGCAGCTAGAAGGGATGAGTTGCTTGAGAAATAAAATCTAGAGCTTTTTATTTTTTTTCCTGTTGTTCCTCAGGAAATACTTTTGAGAAGTCAGGTTTGTGCATATCAATGAGTTCAGTTAATATAATGTTTGATTATGTATATGCAAAGTAAGATTTTATACAACATACAGGCAAATATGCATATGCATACAAATGTGGCACAGTGACAGGAGCTTCTAGCCATGGATAAGATAGGTAATTCAAGACACTGGAATTTGGTTTCTGGACTTACTAAGGGTGAAGGTTATGGTTGTGGTGGAGTTTCTTTAGATGACAATGTATATCCCATTACCCTTTGGGACTCAGTCTATTAAGTAAGGCCATGGATTGTTGTTGGACTACAATTCACATCAACTCCCATCAACAGCACCAATGTCCAGGAATTATGTTGATTGTTTGAGTGCACCAGGTTGTCCTTAGCAGAAAAGTGTTCCCTTGTATAGAACCATCCAGCTTGGTCAATTGTTGTCATCACACAAAGGGCTATAAATGTTGACAGTTTAGGCTCTCGACTCCTGGTTCTGAGTCCTCTTGGATTCACTCCCTAATGTCTGGTACCAACTCATTCCTTCTGACATTATGAAATCAGCAAATTTCTAGGTGGGAGATCAGCATAGGCCAGCTCCACATCAAAATGGAGGAGGGGGGGCAGGAGCAAGAGATTACTAAAATGGAACAAGCCTACCATTAGGCAGATTGTCACAGATAACAAAGTTAGCATGTAATATAAGTAATTAAATAATTACTTATTTAATTTGCTGCTGAAGCTCTTATACATTTAATGTCAGGAATGTGATTTTGGATTTTCTTTCTCATATGTAAAAACAGATTCGCTCAATTTGGATACTGTGTACCACACAAGGTCCATATGATATTGAAGTGGAGAACAGTGCATTTCAGTGGTACAACTTAATATGGGATTTTAATTGCTGCTTTGTCTTAGAGTGCAAAATGTCTTGGGACAACCTTGGGAAAGCTCAGTCCCTTTAGTCTTCTCTCACGTTGCTAAGATTCACACCCTTTATAAAAAAATAAAATGTATTTTCAAAATGTGCTCTATATCTGAGAATAGTGGAGACTCCACAACAAATCTCTACCAGCTGGCAGGATAAAGGATAAGACGACTATTTTATATAGCAGTTTTGCTTAATTTGCACGTAGAGCAAGAAATTCAATTGCTATAAATATTTGGTTCATTGATTAAAACCTATATTCATTTGGCTGTCAGGCTAAAGCCACACTCAGCTGCAAGCAAATGCACACTTTCAATCCATTTTATGTGTCTATGCTGGGATAGGCTTTTATTACCAAAAAAAAAAGGTAATTATTCCCCACTTCAGGTAAAGAAAATATGTGCTAAGTGCTGTGGAATAATAAAACCATTGTTTAGGTATTGATGACCCAGTCGAACTGCTATAAAGAATTAAGCAATAGAAACGTAAACCACATATGGGAAGGTCATTCTCTTTCTAAGAGTAAGACAATAACACCCTCTCTCTTGGCTTCTGGCTGTGTTTCAAGTTATTTCATTTTCAGGGTTATAACTACTGGTGTACTCTGAAGTGTGAAAAGCCAAACTACAGGCAGCTAAGTTATAGTTCAGAAAATGCAGGCACATCATTGGAACCTTTTTTCAGGCTAGTCCAGATGTGAAACTAAAACGTAATTTAGACTTAATGAAAATGAGCCACTGAGAACATCAGGCTACAGTCTGGTTTTCAGTAAAGATCTTCGAAGACAGAAAACATGTTGCCCTCCAAATGTGGTAGGACAATCATTCCCATCATCCTTCATCATTGGCTGCTGGCTAAAGTGGAAGTGAGTTGACATTTGGTGGGGTCACAAAGCACCCATCCTTGCTTAAGATATCTAGTTGAGTACAGGCTGTGAAGAAAGTAGGAAAGTTTTGTGAGGCTGATGTATCCCAAACTCACATTGTCATAGTTTGGGAGAGAAGCAGCAAGGCAATTATATTGCCTCCATACAAGCCACTTTGGGCAAGACTCACAGAGATAGCAAACCTGCAATTATACCACTTCTTACTGTGGTATGATGATGCTTCCATTAATAAATGTTTTTTTCATGCTGTAAATAATCAGACAGTGAATGAATCAACGCTTGATATGAAAGACAAGTATACTAAGGATAATACAGTACTCTTACACACAGAGGACTTTTTTGGTTTGATCATGTGAGTCCACCTCAGATACCACCATTCCAGAACACAAAAAAATGGATATATTTGTTTTTATGGGTCTGTTGTCTTCAAGAAAGTTACTATTTTTGGTGAAATTATAGTAAGTTTCGCACATCTCTTTGAAAGATGTGGTTGGCACAGTTAACAAAACACTGAGGACATTGAGGAAGTATTTTGGAGTAGTCCATGAAAATTTTGCAAGAATAGATGTTTGTTTTTGTTTTTGAGAGGGAAAACTTGGCAAACTAATAATGAAAATGGTTGTGAACCTCAGATTTATCAACTAGTTTGGATGATTTTAATACAGATACAGAATATATGCATCGTGGGGAATGGTTTAGCTAAATCCTTAATGTTAAAGGACAAGGCGATCTTCAAATTTCATTTGCACTATGGTTATGTTGCTGTCTCCTTCATATGCCTCAGCAGCATCTGGTGAGCATGCCCTCTGCATTACAAATTTATCTTGGCTGTAAAATTAGCACAAGTTCAGAAGACAGCAGCAGCAACAGCAACAACAACAGGGAAACAGTAATAGAGCTAAGTAGATTTATCAGCACAGTTCTAGCTTACTGAGGCCCTCAGCTGAAAAGTATCTCCCTCTGTCAACATCTAAGTTTTCAAATGAAGAAAATGTGGTGACTAGTGAATGGCAGAGAAGTTCCAGTATAAGATTCTTCCTTCCTTCCTTGGGACATATGTGGGATTCTTTCCAGTTCTACCAGTGAAGGACAGGAAGATAATAAAAGTGAATGGCTGGCTACATGGATAATATGGAGAGAAGAGGTTTAGCTTCTAGTACCATGGTCTTTACTTGGACAAAAAAGGCAGAACTGCTCAGTACCTATTTTGCTTCAGTTTTCCCCCCTTGGGAAGGAAAAAAAAAACACACACAGAGAGAATTGTGTGTATCCATACATCAGCAAAGACCTTGGCATGGGATCCAGGCTGCAAAATGGAACTGACAAGGGGATAGTCAGGAATCACCTAGGCCCTCAACAGACAGGCCTTTATGGTGCCCTCGTTATGTGCGAGGGTTGCCTGGTGGGCGGAGAGCCCACATGCCCGGCAACCCTCGCACATAACGAGGGTGTCGCAGCTGCGCAGCACCACCCACATGGAACGCAGCAGTGTCGCACAATCTGGTTGCTGCGGTGCTACTATGCAGCGAAGAGGCGCCTCCCTGGCGCCTCTTTCTAGTGGTCTGTATCCCACCCTAGTTAATCTAAACGAGTTCAAATCTGCAGGGCCAGATTATCTGCATCCCAGGGTACTGGAGGGACTTGCTGGTGTACTCTTTGAATCATTTGCATAATTAAAAAAAACAACCATGGAGAACAAGTGAGGTTCCAGAGGACTGCAGAAGAGCAAATATTGCCTCTCTCTTCAAAAAGGGAAAAAGAAGATCCCGGAAATTGCACACCAGCCAGCCTGAACACAATAGCTGTTGTTGTTATTGTTGTGTGCCTGCAAGTAGTTTCTGACAAATGGCAATCCTAAAGTGAACCTATCAAGGGGTTTTCTTGGCAAGATTTGTTCAGAAGAGGTTAGCCATTACCTTTTTCTGAAACTGAGAGCATGTGACTTGTGAATCACATCCTGGTCTCTAGAGTCATAGTCTGATGCTCAAACCACTACACCACACTAGGTCCCTGGAAAAATATTAAAATGGATCATAAAATATGTTTTGAAGAGTCGCTAAAGGGTGAAGACAGTAAACAACGGCAGAAGTAGCAGCAGGAGACAGGCAACCAAATGTGCCAGATGTTTAGCAAGAAAATGTATTTTTTTGGTAACTTGACTGTGCTATTTTCAAAGCAAATATTGAAATTCAGCAAAGTTGTATATGGAAGAGAGTGTATGAATGTACATTGTTTGTTTTGCCATTGCATCTAACAGAGTCCATCCCTGAAAACTATGAAACTTAATTTCTTGAAGAGCATGGCTATATTCACAACTGGAGTCTGAATTAGATGCTACAGTGCACTTACTTTAGCTGCCACTGGCAAGATGCGCCATGGTACCACCACCGGGCTTTCTCTTGACCCAACCACCATTACAGACTCATCTGGTGAGAACATGGGAGAACGTCTTCTCAATAGCTGCTATTGGGTTGTGGAATCCCCTTTCACAGGATGCTAGGCTGGACCATTCTGCTCTCCCTTCTCCAGCAAATACCATTTTTGTCTTTTAATTCAAAGAGGCATGCAATGATAGATCAGTTGTAAGGAGTCTTTTTGCATATCCACCAACATCTCACAGATTAATTCCTTATCACTGTAAGCACCCCGATATCTCCACAATGAATGTTGACACCTCTATATTTTTATATGGCACATCTGGAAGCCAGCATGTACTTTTCAAGTTGTGACAACCTGAATGAGGCACGTAGACCCAAGATATGCAGATAGCCTAGTGAGAAAAATGCAAAGGCTGGAAGGGGTTTGCTAACATATGCAATCCTCTCTCTCACTCTCTGCATTTTCTACCAAAACAGAAAGCAAAGGATGAGTTCTCACCAACAGATCAAACAAGACCACATTCCCCCTTCACTCCCCACTGTGTTCCCAAGTTACTGTCCACACCTTTTGGGTGCCCCAGATCCTGTCACTGCTTTGTTTAGTTAATGATGGCAACATCAGTGAAACTGACCTTTGTTCATTTCCTGGATATGAAAACAATCCATCGCTTTGGAAGCTCCTTTTCGGTCATTCTAAAAGGCTATTAAGTCTTTGTTTCTCATGAAATCACCTTTAGGCTGGGACTAGTTTTAAATATGTATAGAAACCCCTGGCCTCTTTGTATACAGTCCATCTGGCACAGTCCACTCAGTACAAGGTCGACACCCTGTCTGTGTTCTGTGACTGTTGCACTCAGACGTTCGGTCTGAGTTGCTCCCACTTTCTGTGGACCAGTCTGCAAGACAGGTAGATATCACCCTCAAAACTAGCACTCAGTCTCCACTATCCCCATTCATGTTTTCTTTTCAGTTAGCTCTGAATGCTGTATGTTAGTTATTATTATGTGTGTGCTCTTTTGTTTTTCCTCAAAATAAAAGCTCTCTTATTTCACCCATGTCTGATTTCTCAATCAGTTAGTACTGGCATAGAAGGGTGCTTATGGTCCTTGACCCCACATTTTAAAGATAGATTGCTATTGTTAATGGAAGCTCTTCAAGCCTCACCTTTATGGTTAACAGTCACATATGGCCAAACAATATAATGTGGAGGAACACACAGGCTAGGAGAGGCTGCACCAGTTTGCTTTTGCATGAGTCTACTGGGAAGGGCAAGACTCCTTCCTGTTTTCCCTTCTCCCCCTGCTGAGTTACTACTTTATAAACGTTAAAACTAGCAATGCTAGTAGTAGTAGTAGTAGTTCTCATCATAGTAGTAAAAGTTGTAGATTAAGCATAGAACTTACAAAGTGCTTATAAAGTGTTTATATACTAACCTTTTTCATGAACCTAATTTTTAACATATAAGCTGGTAAAGTTCAAGAATATCAAAGATTCTAGGAAGAATATTGTGATTAGCATAATGCCTTCTTTTGGCAGAGAGCCTAAAGCCTGCCTTTGCCAGTTATTTTACTCTTATCCAGAAATTTGCTGAGATCCTCAAAATGTTCAAAGGTGTTTGAAGGTCATATGATGTCTTGAACACTTGACTTGACTGATGTCTTTGCTGAGCAGTGGGCCTTGCCTAATACTCCAAATGGTGAATTAATGTTTGATTTAGGACTCTTTGTAGATGAAACTAAGAATAGTTGTGCCAATGTGGAATAGTCACACATTGTTGAATCAGTTCTCAAAATAAAAGATGTATTAAATGCTTTAAGAAATCAAATGTCAAAGAGAATTCTTGATAAAGGTGCAACACATTACTGACTGGTCCAAACAGTGAGTTCTATGAGGGTATGCTATACTTGATACAGGCTAATTTAGTTTCATTTTTATCCCCTTTTCCTATGGGGTTAGCAATTCCTTACTGGCTTGTAACTACCAAATCATAAGCTAACAACAAGAGAAACACCTCAACAACAACAGAGCATACAAGGCAAGTAACACTGAGATCAATTTAGCACAAGCTAAATGACGTACTGAGAAGCTAGTACTGTATGACATCTGTCTTTAATACACAGAGCTACAGTTTTAAAATTAATCTTCAGGCCACCCATTGCATACAATATTTATAAAATGGCCCTAACTTGTTTTTGAAACAAAAACAGGGAAAAAACCAAAACAAAACATTTTCATGATAGTTCTGTTTCCAACACTCCCAAGCAGTTAAAAAAATGAAGCTAATCCCGGTGAAATCCAATTGTTCAGCTCATTCATAATACCTACCTGCTCTGATTTCTTTCTTTGTATGATATATAAAAGAGGGGGGGGGGGAACCCTCCGTAATTGCAGGGTTAAAGTAAAAAGGAATGAGAAAGAGAAAATATATGTTGGTTACCCAGATTCGGGGGGGGGGTCTCTCTCTCTCTCTCTCTGTATACATGTGTGTTAGAAATTGGAGAAATTTGTTCAGCTTGCATTTTAGTTCAATCACTTACTTTTGCACTTTTGAGTCAATATGCAAACAAAACATCCTTGGAAAAGTGCACACCTCCACATTTTGCAAAAGAGTTTGCCAATCAAACAATGCAAACAAAAATGCACATAGTGAAGTTGCATCAGTTCTTCTGGATTAAAGGTCAGGGGCAATTTGAAGACCCACTCCCTTTATGAGCTTCAAATTAAGTACCATGGCTCTCATAATCCCTTGGGACTTCCTGCTCTTGTGAGAGCTGGCATCCATAAGTCTTATATAAAGCCAGGATGACATTTTGCAATTCTTATTTGCTTCTTATTTGCTTCAGTCCATATGGACACTTTGTTGTTGCTGTTGTTAAAGACAAAAAGAGATTCACTGCAATATTAGGAAGAACTTCCTGACAGTATGAGATGTTTGACAATAGCAATAGCAATAGTAAGTACATTTCTATACTGCTTATCAGTGCACTTAAGCACTCCCTAAGCGGTTTACAAAGTGTAAGCTAATTGTCCCCAACCAGCTGGGTACTCATTTTAGTGACCTCCTCGGAAGTTGTACTTACTCCTTTATTATCACCAATCAGCAAGGATTTTTGCTCTACAAACATAACTTATATCTTCTACATATTTTCATTGGTTATTAACATTTGAATGGCATCTATATAGAACATATAATTAGAATAATTTGTGGCAGAGTATCAGGTCCTTTTTATAGATTTTTAAATGTAGAAATAGCTTTCCTGTTTTATTCTGATTAATAATAATAATAATAATAATAATAATAATAATAATAATAATAATATCTTCTGGTTCTTTTACACTAACCAATCGTAACACTGTGATTTCTCTTTAACTGCCTTGGTTTCATGCTATGAAATCCTGGGATTGGCAGTTTAGGGAGGTGTATTTAGAAAACTTTGCCTCAGCGAACTACAAATCCCATAGGATGTAGCTATAACACTTAAAATGAAACCAGTGCTATATCTGACAAGAGTGGAAGGGCCATGGGAAAAGTGAGTTAAAGCACCTTCTGTGAGCAGATTCCTTTTATCCATGGAAAGTAGAGTCTGGATCTAACGCACTGAAATTCTGACCTGGGAATAGCTTCTCCTTTTGGAGCTTTGAACAAAGAAGTAAGTGTAGACATTAGAAGAGCATTAGAGCTTTGATTGTGCAAGTCTTGACTGTTCTACATTACTACCTAATTTTCTAGTAACAGTGTGAAGTAACCAGATTGCTAGTTAAGTAAACTAATCCACCAGCTTTCAGTTCCATTCAGTTACTGTTTCTATACTCTGCTTGAAGATGTTGGGTTACTCGTATACTGATAGCTTCATAACTTCACAGTTTGCTTGGCTTTTAATATTATATGGAGAGCTTTGCTTGTAGTATCACAAGCCATGAACTCAATAGATAATGGACAAGAATATTTAGCAAGGGCTCAGCATTGTTCCTTAGCAAATGCCTCCTGAAACTACAAACATCAGGATCCCATAGGATGTAGTAATGGCAGTTAAGATAGAACTCATTGTACAAGGTAAAGAGTCCTTAGATTCAAAGATCTTTCTGGCTGTGCAGTAGAATGCATTTCCATTGACAAGAGTGAAGGATTCACCAGCTCCCCCCATATTTGCTGTGGTATAAGATTACTCAACCTTGTTGAAGACATTTTTAAGAAGGCAAAAGACTGCAGATGGGGAACAACTGATGTTCTGCTTTGGAAAAGGAGAAACACCACTTACTCCTGTAACAAAACATTTCCATCCAACCCAGAGCACTAGAAAATTAGACTCTGAAGGTTATTCCTGCCCATAGGATTTGATCAGGTTCTAGAAACAAAACAAATCAAGAAAATAAGACATATTTTTAATTATTTGCTTTCTTAAGTAGAATAATCATTTATTCGTATGATGTCATATAGTTCTTTTTTAAAAATATACTGAACTCTTCTCAAGTTTAGTTTTTCACTCCATTACCATCAGGTACAATATTCAAATATGTCCTCATATTTGACTGTCCAAAGGCTCACAGTGCTTCCTTTGGGAGCCTTCCCACTGTGAACTTTGCCCATCTCCCATCCAGTAGACCCAAGTTATAAACTGGTAGGGATTGATCCCCTCTCCCACCTGAAGGACCACCCAAGAACCCCTGTCAACACGTCATGGGTTCTAAACTAATTTATTTCATTTAGCACATGGGCAATGGTAGAAATGCCCATTTGTGCTGATGTGACTTTGGGTGGGAGAAAATGTGTGGTTTTCAAGGCCAATTTGAGTTTGGATAAAAACTGGTGAGTATGGCATTAATGAGGTCAAGCAGGATACTGTGGAGGGGAATTATTTTGCAGTTGTGGATTCAGCCCAAGTTACAGAAAAATAATTTGAAAAACCCTTCTGTAACATTTAGACATTGTGGAATTTGGTAGCATACTATTTTGAATACACTTAAACGCGATAGCATAATGATAGCTTAAAGGCGATAGCATCTGAGTATACAAGCCACACATCTTTGGCCCAGGAGTAGTTGCCCAACTGGAAAAATACTTTTCCAATCCTGGAGAGGTAGCTTGCCTTGCTTTAGTGCCTGATCTGTCTTTTGCCTGTCTTGTTTGAATTTAGGTTATTTAAAAAAAATAAAGAGCTACAAAGTCTTCCAAGGGAAAAAAAAAAAGAATAAAAGCTTAAATCAGTTAAAACCTCTCACCCTCATGATAGGAGAAGCAAGAGAGGCATTAGATGTAACACCAGAACCAGAACTTGTGATCCATGGGGCCAAGGCCAAACAAAAACAATGAACATAAGGGACACTTTCCTTCCTTTCTCCATTATTATCTGTTAACTAGCAGTGTGAACTAAGAAGCTTCTTCAGAAATGTTACCTCTGATGTGTGTTGACAGTTCCCAGGTCTGGGACTCAGGTTTGTGTCATTGTGAATGACTGTAGCCTTCAAAGCAACTGAAAATATAAATGACAGCTAAGCATCAACCTCCCACTCAGAAAGTCATTTAGGATTAACCACTATCCATCCCTCAAAGAAGTGATTAGCTTACATCACTCTTATGGTTTATCATCAACATTTGTTGAAGCTGAATCCTCCCAGCTTTTAAGATCAAAACTAACAAAGGCGTTTATAATTTATAAATTATATTTATTCTATATGCCCAAAGATTGTAGCAGCCACTCAGCAGGGTCATTGTGTTCTGTGACTAGTGACTATCTCCTCATTTCTAATTTATGTTGAAGCTTTCAGAATGATCTCTAGGCCATTTCTGTTTCAGGGGGAGACATGTTTTATGAATTCCTTGTTACTTGACAGAAAGTGAGGACAGAAGTTGTTAGAACTCACAGGAAAAGCACAAAGCAAGCAATTATTGGGGCAACTGGATGCAAGCCTTTCCGAAAGCTTCACATATTCCATATCCCAATTTTGTGATATTTAGAGGAGGCTTCAAACAATGGTGTTTGACATTAGGGGAATAACATTAGGGGACATTAAAGGAAGGAGGTGGAGCTGTAAGGAGTGAAGAATCTGCATTCTCTGGGGGAACATTCATATGGTTGCAGCTGCTGACTCTCCATTGCAATGTCAAACTCTTTCCTCCCTCAACAAGCATTTGACTCAAATATGGTTGTTTCTCCTCTCCTGCTCATCTATAACAAGGGGAATATGATAGAGGAAGCATAGCCATTACTCTGAATTGGCTCTGATTATCAGCTGTGACACTCTCATAATCAAAATCTGACTGGCTACATGGTGTTTTCATGCTATTACATGCACAACATGATCCACGGTTGGCTGAGACCACATTGCAGTAAATATGAAGCCTGGGGAATTTTTTTTCTTAATAACTGCCAACAAGTAACTAAAGTACTAAAGTCAGGACTGTGATGTGATGCTAGATAACAGTTTCGTGGGCACCGTGTATTGCAGAAAAGATAAATAAAATGGGCCATAGAGCAAATCAAGCCTGAACTCTCCCTAGAAGCCACGATGATTAAACTGAGACTGTTGTACTTTGGACATATCATGAGAAGATATGCCTCACTAGAAAATACAATAATGTCAGTTAATGTGGAAGGCACTAAGGAAAGCCAAAGACCACATTACAGATGGATAGACTTAATCAAGGAAGCTATGGCTCTTAATCTGCAAGTCCAGAGCTGGACAGTTGATCATTGGGCGAATTGGAGGTCTCTCATTTATAGGATGACCATAAATCAAAGTTGTCATGATGGCAGTTCATAACAGCAGCAGCCACCAAGAGAAATAATGATAAATACAAAAGCAGCCTTGTCACAAAAATAAGTACAGTCGGCCCTCTGTATCCATAGATTTTTTTTACCCACAGATTCAAATATCCGGAATTTTAAATATTCAAAAAAATAATAATAATAAATTCCAAAAACAAACCTTATGCCATTTTATATAAGGGACACAATTTTACTATGCCATTGTATTTAACACTTGACTTGAGCATCCACAGATTTTGGTATCCATGGGGGGTTCTGGAACCATATCCCAGCAGATACCAAGGGCTCACTGTATTCACCAAGGAAAATTCAGGGAAGCCACATTCAACATGCACATGTCTTGTCATATACTACCATATATTAGCAAGAGGCATACTGGTTGAATGCACCTTCCCCAAATACATGATTGTCCATTCTCCGGCAACAATGGCTGGTGACTTTCATGTCAGTAGGATAGTACATCTGCTCCAGGTCTTAGTGTGAACTTGAAAGGGATTATCCAAAGTGCTGGCCCTTATCTTTTGTTGCTGAATCTTATAATTTGTGAATCTTGTCCTTTGGGTAATGTAGCACACTTTTAAGTTGCACAACATCATTTGAGACTACTGTTTGTGATACTAAGGGCTACAAGATGGAAAGAGAGAGGACAGATGGAAGAAAGAGTGTGTGCTTGTTGCAATGGCCTTGCCCATGATTGGTTTTATCACTGACAGTATCAGCATGCTGTATCCCCAAACAATATACCTCAAGGTATTTTGGGCCCTGACAGATGTGCAGGTTGCATACTGAGTAAAAAATGCTCAAGTTTTGAGTAGTTAAATCAAAACTACTTATTGACTATGAATCTGTTCAGGACAGAATGGCATATACCATGTATACTCCATTATGTCGACCTCACGTATAAGTCAAGGGCATGTTTTGGGGCCAAAATTATGGATTTTAATATGACCCGTGGATGTGTCTAGAGTAAAACCTAGGGGCATGTAGCAAAGGATGTAAAAGCTGAAGCAAAGGGGAAAATGCCAAAGAAAATTCTCTTTATGTTCATGCTAAAGGCTAGATGGATGAGAGAATACAGTTGATCGGTGCTTCCATGACAGTTTGCACTCTTGCCTTTTGCCAGGGGAGGTTCCTTTTTTCTTTTTCTTTAAAAGAATTAAAGTACAGTACTTACATTGACAAGGATAAGTTGGCTCAGGTTTTTTGGTTCAGTTTTTTGACTAAAATTTCTAGACATACATGGATATATACAGTAATTCATACCTTGGGGTAGGTCTTCAAACAAAAACACCTGTAATTATAGATACAAAACAATCTGATGGTCATCACAAAGAATCCAATGACATGCATTGTTGTGGTGTTTTCTTGGCCTGGTATGGAATGGTTATGCCACTTTTCAACAAGCAAAGAAGAACTGATTGCAGAAACATTCAAGAAACAGATTTGAAAATATTAGGGACAAGGGAACAATAAGCAGTGTTATGATACAATATCAGAATCATAGCTACTCAGGAACCCGAAAGTACAACTGAATGAACTCTAGGTTTTGCTATGAGAAGCACCTGAATTGCACACAAATATGACTTGGATGTATGTTTCTCATGTTCCTCAGAATCTGGTTTGATACCATAATGGAGCTGATATTGAAAAACTACCAGATACAACACACTGGTTGAATGGCAAGGAACAATAACGTATTAAAACTGCAAGGAGAAGCCTTTCTTTTGCCCTTTGCCCCTAACAGCTTTCTCAAGTCCAGCCCCCTATCAGGGCAGTTTAATATTTAGTCATTTCGCTGTGTCTGCAGCTCTTAAAATCCTGAAAGAAAATCACTGCCTGTTTGAATGACTTGAAATTACAGCTTAAAGGTTGGCACAAAAGACTGATGAAAAAACTGCTGATGTGTCTATTTCTCTCCTTCTCCCCTCCCCACATGTATCTTTAGTTTTCAGAAAATGAAAAACTATCTGTACTATCTTTTCCTCAATCTTCTCTCTCTCTCTCTCTCTCTCCTAATCTATAACAAATGATATACTTTCTTTCATTTCTAATTTCCTCCTTTAAAGACTCCCCAGCAGTCCTCATATTAGCTGTCTCACAGTAGCCCCACATAGAGGCCATTATTATTTCCATGTATAGAATGAGAACACAGAATGAGCTGCAGGTGCTTTCTCAAGACTAATAGTATGCTTAGCAATGTACTTTCCCCACTGCTCAAAACCAACCCAAGATCCACTGTTGTACTTTTCTCTGATAAATATGATAACACAAAACAACACAATCATCCCATGACACGTTGCTGCTTGAAGCAGAGCAGCAAATGTTGTGACACATTCTAAGACTGGAGATGCATAGTTCTCCTGGTCAGTCGAGATATTTTGACACCTGAGATCTCACAAGCATCTTTGCTCCTTCCTTCCAGTACAAATATGATTACATTAAATCAAAAGATTAACAATTTGCTGCCCCAAATAGCAGACCTCAAATCTGCCATCTGATGTAATGTTGTAACTACCTAAGGGCTGATCAGGCAACAAGTGGCTTTAATATTAGGGTGGTAGTGAATATACTGAAATTTCATTCTAAATTTTAAGAGAGTTATCCAAAGTGAAGCTTAGCTTCCCAAAAGGTGAGAGACAATGCACCAGAGGAATAAATGAGACTCATTTTAATGGAGGAGGACTTAGCACAGGGGGATAGTCCATCTTTGATAGTTGCAATTCTTCACTAATTTTCTGTTCGAAGGAAGCAATAAGTAGTTTTAGGAATTTTCTTTTACAACAAATT
Source organism: Sceloporus undulatus (assembly GCF_019175285.1). Taxonomy (NCBI): domain Eukaryota; kingdom Metazoa; phylum Chordata; class Lepidosauria; order Squamata; family Phrynosomatidae; genus Sceloporus; species Sceloporus undulatus. Next base: position 202,842,173 of record NC_056523.1, read on the forward strand.
CTTTCTGCAAGGAAGCCTTTGAAAACAGCAGTTTTCAGACTGTTTGCAGCTTTCTATTTTTTTTTTTTTGAGCCAAATTTGCATCCGATTGTTTTGTGCAGAGAACAGCATTTTCTGTCTGACCTCAAGGAAGCTTTTTTCCAGTGCTAAACCAGTGTCTGCTCACAGTAATAGACTGGATAACATCAAACAAATTGAAGGTTGATTCAGACAAGACAACTGGTGCTCCCACTCAGTAGGGAGGCAGATCAAGGAAGTCAGCCTGTATTGGACACTCCTGAAATTTTAGGTCTGCAGCTTGGGAGTACTTCAGAAATCAGATCTGAGACTGGATGCCCAGGTTTCCACAGTAGCCAGGACTGTGTTTGTTTATGTAAAACTAGTGCACCAGCTGCACCCATTCCTTGAGAGGTAGATCTGGCCTTGGTTACACATACCTTCATTATACTCTGGTTGGATGCTTGTAACACATTCTACACAGGGCTGCTTTTGGAAGCTGATAGAAACTTCAGCAGGACCAAAATGCTGTCCAGGATGTTGACTGAAGCTTGTTGCATGGAATATATAACAACCCCCCCCCCTCCCACTGAAAATTTTTCACTGGCCACTGCTCCACTTCCAGGCAGAATTCAAAATGCTGGTTTTGACCCTTAAATCTTTATATAGCTTGGATCCAAAAGGAGCTCTGGTGGCACAGTGGTTAAATGCTGGTACTGCAGCCAAAGAATTTGATCCTGCAGAGCTCCAAGGTTGAGAACCAGTCATCCTTTTGTAGGTTGGTAAAATGATTACTCAGCTTGTTGTGGGCTATTGGCTAACACAAAGTAAATCACTTAGAGAGTGCTTAGAAACTGTTTGGAAACTTCAGTGTGTTCAAATTGCTGCAGCCGGAATGATGACCAGGGCCAGTCGCTGGCTTTCGATTCATTTCTGGAAACAATTCAAAGTGCTAGTCATGACCTATAAAACCCTATATGGCTTAGGTCCAGGCTATTTGAGAGACCATATCTCCCCATAAGAACCTGCTGTGGAAGGCTTTCCTTTGGTCGTGCCACCATCACAGGCTCTCTTGGTGAGGACACCAGAGTGAGCCTTCTTGGTGGCTGCTCCTATTCTCTGAAACTCCCTTCCATGGGAGGCTAGGCTGGTCCCCACCTTGCTTTCCTTTCGCCGGCATGCAAAAATGTTTTTATTCAGGCAGGCTTTTAATACATAATCATGTGATGGATTTTATATTGTATGTGTGTTATATGGGGGGGGGGGGTTGTTGTTATGTTCAGCTTTGTTGCTGTTTTTAGTGCATGTAATTTTATATTATTTTTATTGGATGTTTTTAATCGTTTTTAAAGAATTTATTGTAGAGTTTTTTTTAAAATGTTTTTATTTGTGAGCTACCTTGGGTCCTCTTCTGGGAGAAAAGCAGTAAAGAAATGAAATAAATAATAATAATAAACACTAATAACCATCTTATTGGCTGCTTTCATGTTATGGGATTCCCTCCCATGGGAGGTTCAGTTGGCTCCCTCTCTTCTTTCCTTTCACTGAAAAGCAAAGACGTTTTAATTCAGGTTAATAATTTATGTGGCAAAATGAACTTTTCATGGGGCAATGTTATTTGTTTTTTATTTTTTAAAAATGTGTACGCCATGTTTTAATTGTGTATTGCTCTGTTTTAACCTTGTGTTTTTTAACTGAAGTGTCATTTAATTGTTTTTTTTTAACTTTTCTATGTTTTTTTTTAAACTTGTATCCTGTTTTTTAAATATTTGCAGTCTGTGTTGGATCCTACAGAAAGAGAAAGACAGGATATAAAATAAATAAATGGGGTTTTCAAGAGCTCTAAATCATGTGGAAGGAAACCTCGACAAAGGAGTTTATCACATGGAAGGAATTTCTCTTAATTTCGAATGAAAAGAAAGTGGGACAGAATTGGAAGCATACTTATCAAATTTGCAGATGATACCAAATTAGGGGGAATAGCTAATACCCCAGAGGACAGGATCAAGATTCAAAATGACCTGAATAGACTAGAAAGCTGGGCCAAAGCTAACAAAATGAAATTCAACACGGAGAAATGTAAGGTATTGCACTTAGGGCGGAAAAATAAAATGCACAGATATAGGATGGGTGACACCTGGCTGAATGAAACTACGTGTGAAAGGGATCTAGGAGTCCAAGTAGACCACAAGTTGAACATGAGTGAACAGTGTGATGCGGCAGCTAAAAAGGCCAATGCTATTTTAGGCTGCATCAATAGAAGTATAGTGTCTAGATCAAGAGAAGTAATAGTGCCACTGTATTCTGCTCTGGTCAGGCCCCACCTAGAATATTGTGTCCAGTTCTGGGCACCACAATTCAGAAAGGACATTGAGAAACTGGAGCGTGTCCAAAGGAGGGCGACAAAAATGGTGAAAGGTCTGGAAACCATGCCCTATGAGGAACGACTTAGGGAGCTGGGGATGTTTAGCCTGGAGAAAAGAAGGTTAAGAGGTGATATGATCGCCCTGTTTAAATATTTGAAAGGATGTCATATTGAAGAGGGAGCAAGCTTGTTTTCTGCTGCTCCAGAGAACAGGACCCGGAACAATGGATGCAAGCTACAGGGAAAGAGATTCCACCTGAACATTAGGAGGAACTTCCTGACAGTAAGGGCTGTTCGACAGTGGAATGCACTCCCTCGGAGGGTGATAGAGTCTCCTTCCTTGGAGGTCTTTAAACAGAGGCTGGATGGCCATCTGTCAGGGATGCTTTGATTTGGATTTCCTGCATGGCAGGGGGTTGGACTGGATGGCCCTAGTGGTCTCTTCCAACTCTATGATTCTATGATTCTATGATTCTATGGGGCCAGAACGCATTCACATGAATTCACTAGTTCAGCGAATTTACGTGAATTCGAATTGCATTCAAACTGACTTCCCATTGCCTGAAAATAGCTTGCCATTGCCCGAAATTGTGTGTGATCACCTCTCATGCAATAACATGAAACCCCATGATTGCGTTCGGACTGCCTTCCCATTGCCTGAAATTGTGTGTGGCAGTCTATCACGCAATAACGTTAAACCCCATGATTGCATTCAGATTGCCATTGAATTATACTTCCAATTTCCTTGTCTGATAAACTCCATAGAGATGTAGCATTCAGTCTTTGAAGTGTGAAGACCTTCAGAGGCAAGAATTGAAATGACCATTGAAATGGCAAGGATGACCTGTTCATCCCACTCTCCACATAAGATGATTCTAATTTTGTCAGAGTGAACTTTAATTCTTAACAGGGCTTCCATGCTTCCAATAGCATTTTTTTTTTATTCTAGAAACTATTCCCTCATTTATTTTAATAATGGCATGATATTTATAGTGCCACAGTCACCTAGCCCTGTGCCAGATACCTCTATTTTATTTTAGGCAAGTCATGTGGTTTGGGGGCAATATAAAGAGCTAAAGAGGTTAGGGTCGGGGGAACATTTAAAAGACATTTCTAAGTGGGAACTGGGGAATTGGAAAAGGAGTCCAACTGACTTCATTGAGCATATGAGGTGGTCAAAGGATCTGCTTTTTTTCTCTTTTTAAACACCTTAAAACACTCTATGTACATTTTGCGGATAAGAGTTTATCTTGGGACTAGTTCTTGGAATGCCCATGTGCTCATGTGCTATCAGAGGAACTGCTACTGCTTGTGAAGAGACCACAATGCTGTAAACAGGGCTTTTCAGATGCATAGTTAAACCAGGGTTCGCTTTGCATTACAGAATCATTACAGAAACTGTACACATTACAAAATCACAGCATTGTCATTCCACTTTCATTGATATGGTTCCATCCTAGGAAATCCTGGGTTTTGTTTTGGTGAGGCACTAGAGGAGTTTTCTGGCAGAGAATACTAAATGCTCCTGCTTAAACAGAAAATCACAGGATGCTATATAATGATGGAACCATGGCAGTTAAAGTGGAATAATAATGCTATAATTCTGTGGTGTAAATGCACCCTAGAGCTTTGAAACACTTTTTAAAAATAAAAAGTAATGTGTAATCTGTTGTTCATTGTTTTGAAAGTGACGCTGTTATTTAGAAAGTAGCATATTAATAATATAATGCTAGACTGTTGCTTTGCACTTTTTAAAATTATTGTTTAAACAGATTTACAAGTGCAAAAAATAGCCAAAAATCTCTGGCAATGATGCTAGGAAACAAACATTTTAGAAGGACAACCTATACATCACTCATCACACCAAAATAGTAACATTTTAAAAGTAAAAAAAGTAAGCATCACACGAAAAGAATACCAGTGTTACCAGCTGATACATTACTTTGTAAAATGAACATCATTATGGCTTCATTACACCCAAAGTAATGTGTCATGCAAAACATTCTCACTTGTAATACATTACTTCCAAGCTTGGACCTAAAGTACCACAATCTTTACTCCAATACATTTTTCTGTCACCAGGGAAGATATTCACACATGATCTCACTAAAATACGAATGGTTCAGCAGTTCTGCAAAACACTGCATATAGATTCAACCATTTATTTGATGGGGAAAATTACTGTAAGGAAAAAAATACAGATTATAAAATTCCAAGGAGACACCGACTAAAACAACAATTTTAAAATTATGCTAACTAAATTTGATTTTAATGGAGTCAAGCATTTCTTCTCCCATGGTATTATGTTTCTAGTATAGTACTTTTAAACAGATTTTTTTTTTTAAAAAAAAAGCAGTATGTTTGCTTCTGAAACTCACAATGTTATTTATAGGTGCTAGTTTCCAACAAAAACAAATGCTAATGGCATAATATTGGAAACCACTAAGGATGCACTAACAATATAACATTTATGGGTATCTAGTTGTTATTTTTTAAGATGTCCTCACAATTTTAGCACATTTCCTGCAAAGGGATCTAATGGTGACATCATTTCCAGAATTATTTTATAAACAAATATTAATAGTATGGCTATATCAACAAGCAAGCATTACCTTACAAACATTGCTATTTTGAGGTTGGAGGGTGAGGGGAGCGGAGAACGTCTGTTGCTCCCTAAAGGAACTGTACATTGGTATTTAATATGCAGCTAACAAGTGCTGATGGCCAAGGAAAATGAGATCAAAAAAATGTGGCTTCAGCAAAGACCTGATTCTTAAACTAGAGTCACAAAGGCAAACATCTCAGAAGAACCACAGCGTCCTAGGTAACAATAAACTATGTGTGGAAATTATGAATGGCAAGCTAAAAACAAGGCCGACTAACTCTAAAGACCTAAATGTAAACGATACACACAAATCTATCCTTATCTGCAATTACAGTGATTATCCTATAAGACCACTGATTTAATAATTTTAACAGACTTTTCAGTTGCACATAAACATTGTCTGGGAACGCAACATTTGCCTTGCTGCATAGGCCCATGCTGCATCTAACCCAGCATCCTCTTTCCAACAGTGACCCACTAGGTACCTTGGAAAGCTCACAAGACAAGGCATGAAGGTGAGAATTGTTCTTCACCTGTCCTCCCTTAATTTATCTAACCCTTTTGGAAAAAAACAGCAACATATAAACTGCAAGACAGTGCCATATTTAAATGATGTGAACTTTGTACAAGTTAACTCCATATGTGCTACTATGTTATATAAAACACTTCCAGTATTTAAGAACTGAGAGCCCTGCTTCTGGAGAGATGTCATCTAAGACCCAATCCCTATTAAGATGGCCCTGTGTCCTATGTATAAAGGACCATGTCTATCTGAATGGTTGTCTCAGTACTATCCTGAGGAATCACATAGTCTTCGAGATTTTTATGGCATGCAACCCCCTCTATTTCTCAAAATTGGCTTTGCCAGCTAAGCCTGCTCATACTCAAAACTCCCACAATGTCTGATTGATTCCCATCCCTATTTTGTGTGATGAACCCCCCCCCCCCATATTTGTTGTGTTTAATTCTTTCTTTGTTATTTTTAATAAATAGTCTTCTGCATCTATGTTCCCACCAACCATCTGAAGTGAACCCAGAAACAGATTTATCAATTCACCTGCTTTTTGTGGAAAACTCAGCTGAGGAATCAGGAAGCCATGAGAAGGAGAGAAAACCATTTGGACCAAGGGAAGGTGACAGAGTATGTATAAATTGCATACATTTAACTTTTATTAAGAAAAATTGTGAATGCTTAGCTCCTTAACTTCAAGCAATTGTGTAAAGAGATGCTGTCAGTCTCTCAAAATATTGCTATCCTTTCTTATCAACACAATTTGCCCATGGTGGACCTTCTTTGTAGCTTTTTATTTATTACACAGTCGCCTGTGGCATTTATTAGGTGATTAAATGGATCATAGCATGGAGACACCGGAGGGCATTCATGTTTCTTTTACTGCACAATATAGTTATTGTCCAATAATCTACACCATCTTCCAAGGCGATAAAATAGCGTTTTAACAATGAGTGTGTTAATATTTAACGTGGAACAAAAGGTCACTTTCTTGGTAATCCACTAATCTAGAGTGTAGTACACTGCCAAAAATCATTGCAGAGGACATGCTTCTCCACATGGCTGTATGTTAGGCATTCGTGGCTTCTTTAGTAGAGATGCCAATTCCTGTATCTTGCTCTCTCATGCAGGAAAAGAATATTAAAAGTTTTCTCCTCATTCACTGAGTCTATACTTTTTCTCTTTAATTTCTCAGTGCACTCCCCCCCCCCCCCACACACACACATTTTGGTACTTTCTTGTGAAAATAGCATGCAGGACTCCTCACATGACAATGTACAAGTGTGTGCAAGAACATTTACCCACCACAAAATATACACAGAAAATGTTCAAATATAAAAACTCTCTTGTCGTTGGCTTTTTTTTTCTGATAGGGTTCTGTTTGTCTTTATATATCAAGACATTTTTTGTTGAGGTCAAGAACATATGTGAATATATATTTTAATCCTCAGCCCATAGGCTATTGTGCTGTAATGTGACTACCAAACACAACTTTAGTGTGCATCTTAGGCTATATAATATTTGAGCATTCTAGACAGGGAACCTCAGAATACTATGCCCTTCTCCTAGGTTCTGAGGAAGCCATCAGTCTACTCTCCCTTTTCTTTTATTGTCCTCTTATCAGGTCATGCACTTCGAATGGGTTTGTTATGAAGCTGGGATGGTATCAAGGGTGGGTTCCAGACCACCAAAAAGTACGTACTCGGCACATACTAGGGTTAGAAAGGGGCGTCCTTTCCGGAGGCCCCTAGCCCCTAACCCTAGTACGTGCCAGGCACGTACAAAATGGCGGCACCCATTCTACATGGGCGCTGCCATTTTGATGTAGCAGACACCTAGTGTCCGCACGTTGCGGAACGGAAATGACGCCGCAAGTGTGCCATTGGCACCTTGCAGTGTCATTTCCATGCTGCAAAAAGAACCTGCTTTTTGCGGGTTCTTTTTGCTACGCCAGGGAATCGCACAGTTTGTCCACTGCGATTCCCTGATGCAACAAACACCGGCGCCGTCAGGTAAAGCACCTAAGTTAGGCATCCTCAGGTCTTGAGTACCTGCTGGGTCTCACACCCCTGAATGGGTTCTGCTCCCAACATTCTGGAGTCTCATATACAAATGATACTTTTCTGCTGCATCCCATTATATTCCCTCTCCTCCTTTCCAAGCTCTGCTTTTGAGACAGTCCCATTTCCATTTCTGTGCTACCATGTAAAGGTTTGATTTCAGGCATTGAAGTAAGAAATCCCAGGATCACATGCTCCCTTTTCCCTTTCTCCTCTCCCTTAGCAGTGGGGCTCTGAGTCACTTCCTTTTTGCACACCACCACGGATCATTTCACCTGAATTAGGGAAACCATAGCTTCTACAGCCAAATCCTGCCCAGTTGAATGAAATCAGCAGCTGTGGTTTAAACAGAACTGTGTGAGGGAATCTAAAGAAATGATGGGGGCAGGAAAAGAAGAAGGGATGAATCACCCTGAGAATCTTTCACAAAAGGACAAGCACTGGCCCTTCTATTAGGCAGAATGAGGCAGCCGCCATGGGTGGAGCTACTGGGGTGACAGTAGCACCAGCAGCTGACCAGCTCTTTCTCCTGAAGTCACTGGCTGTTCTCCTCTACTGGAGGAGTGTGTGTGTGCATGTGCTTGTGAGTGTTATCTATACAATAAAACTGGGCTTGAGCCCCTGAACCAATACCACTGTCTCAGGTGTGGATGACATTATTATATTATGAAAAAAGATTCAGCAGGTCAGCTGAAGATTCACTCCACATCGGCTTCTATATGTGGACATAGAAAGGATTGCCATCTTGTCTCTCACCTCAAGAAGCAGAATGCCCTGGGATGGCCTATATCCCTAAAGATCTTGTCTGATATTGGAAAATGAGCAGGGTTAGCCCTGGTTAGTACTTGGATGGGAAACTGCCAAAGAATACCAGGTCCTGTAGGCTATATTTCAGAGGAAGAAACTGACAAAAAATCATCTATGAGTACACCTTGCCTAAGAAAACCTTATGAAATTTATGCAGTCATCAAAAGTCGATCTTGGTTGTAATGGTGAATCATACTGTGGGACTACTTCCCAACTGAAACAAAGTATTGGCAGGCTGGCTTAGCATTTCTTCATCCCTCTTCTCCTTCCTTGGAGTTGTGGTATGCTAAAAACTTATATTTCAATAGCAGCAGCTAGGACCCATGTGCTAGCACTACATGGTTCACTTCGGTGTAAATGTTTTCAGCTCTCTATACTTCCAGGGCATAGTGGATTCAATCTAACATTAACAGCTCTCAGAGACAGATCGGCTGGAGTGCAGTCAAAGGAGGGGGAAGTAAAGGAGGGGGAAACTATTGACCCTCAAGCTATTTTGGACTGCAACTTCCATACTTTGGATCTCTTACCATTAGCCATGCTGGCTTGATCCTCTGGGATATGAAATTCAAAACACTACTGCCATAGAGTACACACAGACAAAAACAACCTTATCTGAACCACTTCAGTTCTGTTATTTGACTGGTAGCCTCCATATCTGTTGGGTTTTGAATCCATTCTGAATTACACTCAAAATTTTGAGGTAGCTGTTCATAGTGCTAAACCCTACTGCCAAAATACGGTCAGCACTCTGGACACCTCTCTTAAAATCTGGAGTCATTCCACAGTGGATTTAGCACCCAGCAGACATGGAGGCCACCAACCCCCAAGAATCCTGGCAAAAGAAACATAACAGAGGGATAATGTTGACACTTATAAAAAGCTTAATAGTACAGTCCTTTTGAGTCACTTAAGATATATATAGACACAAATGCTCCTTGAAATTACATAACAAGTCTGGCATCCTCAAAAATCAATGCTCCTATTAATACACATTTCAAGTTTTAAATATGCTGTTATGAAGCTAACTATAATACTCTTGGTTTGCAGGGTAAATACTACATTTGTTTTTCTATTGATTTCACTTCCAAAAATGCCTCCAGGTTACTTTGTGAAGAACATAATACACATGCCTCTTATTACAATCAAAGCTAACTATAGCTGAGTGATATAAACTCTGGTAACATGTAGATTTTTCTTTTTAATACTGTTCAACTCTCAAAGATTCTATCCTGGTTGCTTGCATACATGAGCACCAGTGAAATTGTGATAGGTTTAACATCACTGCTGAAAAGAGAGCATGTTTGCAGGGAGATGCAGGAGAGAATTTTACAGTGAAGCAAACAAATCCGAATACTGTTCTGAACATATATGTCCATGTGATATATTTTCATCCTGCAACATGAAAAATAGCTAAGCTCAAAACCCAGAATGGGGAAATCCGCTCTTTAAAAGGTCCAGGAGAAGCCCAAATCAGGTAAATGATGAGTACTGTTCGGGGACAGAACTGTGCGATAGTATCTGTCCCCATGTGTTTACATTCTGTGCCTAGCATGGGAATAAAGTCAGTGTGATAATCTCCTAACAGTACCCAAATCAGTTTTTAGGGAGTCTTTTTTTTTTTTTAATTAAAGCAATGAGGCAGTATTTTCAGGAGACCTTGCCAGTCTGGATGGAACAATAACATCTTTACAACTGCAAACAGTGCAGTCCACAGAATTCAATAGGAAGTTCTGAGAGCATCCAAGTCCAAGCCCACCACAAAAATGTCTCTCTAATCAGGCTGCTAAATATCTATTCAGAGGTAATGGTGAGAACCTGTGCAATATAATAAAAGCAAAAATAGAAACAAACTTAATCTTGCTTAAATTCCCCTCTAGCTCTCCCCATGATTTTTTTTTTGCCACGGAAAGCCATTGGGTGATCTTGGACAAGTCACACTCTCTCAGCCAAAGGGGAAAGCAGTGGCAAACCTTCTCCAACCAAATCTTGCCAAAAAAAGCCCGCCAAACCATCCCAGTGTCTCCATAAGTTGGAAACAATTCAAAGCAACAAGAACAGGGTCCTCCAGAGGAAATCAAGCGAAGCCATTGCAGCAATTGCTCATAGGAAAAGCATGGTCCACCACTTGAATGCCTGCCTGCCAGTCTGCCCAGATGCTTTTGCTTTACTTTTCTTTTCTTTTTGGAGAAGGAAGGTACTCTGTTATTTCCCTCTGACTATTAAATATAATAATAAAATAATTTTTTATTCATATCCCGCTTCTCTGTCTTGGACAACCATAGATTTACCCTGTAAACCAAGAGTATTATAACTTGGCTTACAAATTAAAACAGTAGAATCCTAATCCCAGAATCCCACCCCCTCTTAAATAGTAATTAAACAATTCACAGTTTAAAACATACCTTAAAATAAACAAGATAAACAATTCCAACAGTGGCTATAGCTGATTTAGAGGGGTAGCAGGTTCCAATTTTGGTGGGTGGTTATCTATTCAGGAAAGGCCTGCCAGAAGAGATCTGTTTTAACAGCTGTTTAAACTGGTAATGTGATGGATCTCCTCTAGCAGACCGTTACATAATCTGGGAGCGATTGCCGAAAAGGTCCTCTGGGTTGTTGCAGACAGCCTAGTTTTCATAGGCTGCAGTAAATTCCTCCCAGAGGACCTGAGTGAGCGGGGTGGATTATACGGAAGGAAGTGATCCCAAAGATAGGTTGGACCCTAGCCATTTAGGGCTTTAAAGGTCATAAGCAACACCTTGTACTGTGCCAGAAACTAATGTGCAGCCAGTAGAGCGATTTTAAAATAGGTGTTATGTGATCGCTTCTGACTTTACCAGAAACCATCCTGTCTGCCATGTTCTGCACTAATTGAAGTTTCTGAACCAAGCACAAGGGTAGCCCCATGTAGAGTTCATTCCAGAAATCAAGCTGCGAGGTTACCAGTGCGTGCACCAAAGTTTCTAGGTCCCTTACTTCAAGAAAGGCCACAGCTGGCATATCAGCCGAAGCTGATAACAGGCGCTCCTGACCATCACATTTACCTGATTTGCTATGTGGAGCGATGGGTCTAGGAGCACCCCCAGACTGCGAACACAGTACTTTGAGGAGAGTGTGATTCCCAACTAGGACTGGAGGTTGTACCATAATACCTGGGTTAGGGCCCCTCTACTGTAAGTACCTCCGTTTTGTCTGGATTCCATTTCAATCTGTTTTTCCTCATCCAGTCCATTCACGCTTTAAGACATTTATTGAGAGGAGAAACGCCATCTGAAGTCAAAACTGTAGACCAAGACATGGAAAAATATATCGGGGTGTCATCAGCATACTGATAACACCCCGCCCCATGTCTCCAGATGATCGATCTCTCCCAGCGGCTTCATATAAATATTGAATAGCATCAGGGACAGGATGGTGCCTTGAGGACGCCACAATTAAGCTCTTTTTTTGCTGAGCAACTGTCCCCAAGCATCACCCTCTGGAATCTGCCCAAGAGGAAGGAACAGAACCATTGCAGTGCATTGCCTCCAATTCCTAACTCCCTCAGGTGTTCCAAGAGGATGTCATGATACTCACTGGATGCTAATAAATGAACTCTGTCTCTGTGAAAACCTCCATGGCTCACCCTATGAGAGTGGGAGAGGAAGGACAGGGGAACAAAAGAGAAGGGGAACGGACTCTAGGCTATGAGTAAGGAAAGGAAAAGTAAGAACCAAGAAGGCCTGAAGTAGTTGAAAGCAGTTGACTTCTATAGAGGCAAATGGGGTAAGCTGAAACAGCTTGATTTCCTAGACAGTGACTGGGTGAATGGCTTGGCTTTTTTTTTAAAAAAGGAAGCTATAACTCAATGCCTTCATTTTATTCTCTGCATCTGTCCAACTATATGTATATTCATATATTCTTTTAAAAATGCGGGCAACAAAAACAGGTGGAAGGAAGGAAGAAGTAATGAGGTTAGATCCCTCCCCTCCACTTTAAACTCTTGTTCAACAGAATTACTGATCACAGAAACAGGCACTTCCCATTTTCCTTTTAGGACAAATGGGCAGCAACACCAACAGAAGAAAGATATATGTCATAGAGGTGTGCTGTGATCCTTGATGCTCTGTCCCATCCCCAATCCTACCATCTGAGGCTGCAGGGATCATCACTGGCCAGCCCTGTTTAATGAAAGTGAGGGAAAATTCTTTGGCAAGGGAATCAAATAAAAGTGGCATTCAAATCCCAGGAGTGTTTCCCAACTATTCTAGACTATTAACAGGTTGTAACAGTATTAGCCTTGAGAACGTAGACAGCCTTGAGCCTTATTATGCAAAAGGAGATGAGAGAAAGAGAGATTGATTTACCTATCCATAATAAAAGAGGCATAACTAGGTTTTAAATGACCCAATTGAGGCCTATCATGGTCTTTTTTAAACCTTTTAACTCTCTTTTTATTCATTGGGCATTGTTTCAGGGTCTTGATGGACTGAAAAGTGTTAAATAAGTATTTGAATGAATAAATGATATTAATCTGCAGCATACCCCCCCACCCACCCACCCAACTGCAAAATATCATTGCATGTAAAATAGCAGGAATGGTCAAGGTGGTTGCTAGGAAATTACACAGGCAATCCATGAAGGAAAAATCTGTCAGGATTGAGTATTACCCAACTACAACAGCTCAATGGAACCACCATAATCAGAAGCAGTACATATGAAAATAACAGCTGATATGGAGGGAAGGGAACAGTTGTTGACATATTACCAATAACGCAATAGAGGTAAGAGGAGAAAATGGGTGGAAAATGAATGCAAAGTGGAGAATCTTTGCGTTTGGTACCGGGTAGGCGGGCATGTGTGAAAAAAAACCATGTGCTAATTTTGTGTACAATAAGTCTGAAACTGCAGTGATTATTCTCAGTTGAGGATTCTCTAGTCCAAAATCCAAAATATTCCAAAATCCAAAATTGTCCACATGGGTGTTTGAGACAGTGGCACTATACTCTCTGATGGTTCAATGTACACAAATACTGTTCCATATAAAAATACGGTGTATAACCTTCAGTTTATGTGCATACGGTGTATATAAAACATAAATGAGTTTCATGTTTAGACTTGGGTCTCATCTCCATGATATCTCATTATGTATATGCAATTATTTCAAAATCTAAAAAAACCCCAAGTCCAAAACACTTCTTGTCCCCAGCATTTTGTTTAAGAGAAACGCAACCTGTAATGAGAAACGGAACATCCTTACATTTGATGTCTTAAAAATTACTGACTCTCCCACCACTGCACTCCCATACTTTTATGAGGGAGATAATGGCTTGCAAAAATTTGATTCAACTTGAATATAAATGGGTTTGATCATCTTCCTCTGTGTTGGATTCCTTTTTGAAAAAGGGCCCATTGTTGAAATCTTAATGCCAACCACAACGTTATGCTGACAGTCATGTTTTGATTAGGAGGTAACTCAGTCCCTCAACAGGAAAAAGAAATACTGAATAGTTCAGTCCATAGACTTCAGTAATGATACACATAGGGACATTGCTATGCTATATCCATAACCTAGAGATCTCTACAGCATTATGAAGTGAGCATCATATGAAAAACCTTCAAAACTGAAAGCAAAAAGAACAACAACACATGCCACCAACAAACTAAAAATAGTGAACAATCTGCATGTTGGCTTGAGTATTTTCTTAAAGCCTCTAGAGGAAAAGGTGAGAAACAGCAGAAAGGCAAAAGAAAATGGAAACTTTTGAGAATTGGAGTCTAAATCAGTTCTCAGAGCAAAGCTACTAATCAAAATGTGTCACAAATCACAGAATCCTAAAAATTACTTAAAGAATTGTCACTTTACAAAAGAAGGGAAGGAAGAATAACTGCATTCCTATCTTTCTACTGTCAGTTTAAGAATGAAATAAATTCTGTTGCACGCAACAGTGGCATATTCACACCTTTTGAGATTTGTTGTGAGAAAAGGCTTGCCTTGTCTTGAACAGCTGCACTTTTGCAAAGGATGTTTCTGAGAAATAAAGACTGCACAAAGCAATGTGAATATTTTCAAAACTGAAGTGGCTAAAATGGAAAGAATTGAAAAAAAAAGGGCACTCAGATAAACTTTAGTTCATGGCGAAATGCTGCAGCGGCTAGGCCAGCCTTTTTCAGCCTTTTAATCCTAATGAAATCCTTGAAATAATTTTCAAGTCTCAGATAACCCCTGCATAAAGTGATTATATCTACAGCTCAAAAAATCATTTCTAATAATAATAATAATAATAATAATAATAATAATAATAATAATAATTTTTATTTTTACCCCGCCTTTCCAAATGCATGATCAAATCCCTATCAACCTCTCATGGAACCTTAGGATTCTGAGGAACTCTAGTTAAGCAACCCTGGACTTGCTAAGCTATGCAAATAAGTGTACACATTAGGAGTATGTGAGTGTGTGTGTTGGAAAATGTGTGTAAATTTTAATAGAGGGAAAAATACAAAACCTTGCAAACTGATATATGTCAAGGAAAACACAGGTGGGATTCAGAAGAAAAAAAAACTTCACAAGATCAAAACTGAAAGATTTCCATATCTATATATGACAAATGTTAGGTTTGCCTTAGAGTCACTATAAGTTGGAAATGACTTGAGGCACACAACAGTAACAACAACAAATATATTCAGTCAATGTATCTGAAGAAGTGGATGGAAATCCATGAAACCCACGATGAAACAAATCAGTTAGTCTTCAAGGTGACATTAAATCCCTTCCTTGCCCACTTCCCTTTCATATTGTTACTGCCCTGGCTCTGAATGACAACAAGGCTCAGGAGCTTCAACCAAACCACACTAGCAGCCACTTCTGTCTGATTCTTTTCAATTGGAGATGACGTTGACCTGGGGCATGTGTAGAAAGCATGTGTTGTACTGCTGAAGCATGGTTCTTCCCTCAACTGTGATGTACTCTCTAAATGGAAAATATTGGGGAGGTTGGGAGTTTTGGGGGATGGCGAAAGAGAAGAGGATGGACAATAACAGTAAGGAATGATCACCAAGGAGGAAAACTGCCTTATCCTAAATGGAGGACAGTCTTCTAGAAACACTTAAATCAGTAATTACCACCCTCAAAGACTCTTGAGAAATTGAGTGTAAAACTGAAAAGTATAAAGGGGGGGAAAGGCATCCATTTCTGTTAGTGTTCAGTTCGCTAGCAAAATAGTCCCATCTCTTCCCAGAAGATGTATGATGTGTTTCAAAAACGAACCAGAGATTACACTCAGAGATGGTGGTTCCAGGTGACTGAGATGGCGCTTCCAATCTAAACCCTAATTTTCAGTCACTCATACAATTCTTTCAGCACGGACTGCAATGTCTCCTTCTGGATGGCTGGGTCAAAGTTCAGTTACTTTGGTAACCTTTTAGAAAATTGTTCCATCTATTTGAGTCATTTGACAAAGTGGATTGTGGGGTTTGGGTGGGAGTAGTTTTCATTGAGGTTTTTTATGTTCTGTTTATGGATTTTTCCCCCTGATACTCTTCTCCATTCAGATGTATCACACTGAAGTCTGACTTTATAAACAACTATACAGCACTGACTGACTTGAATGACTTGAGGCTAAAATATGAGGATGATTTAAATGCAAATTTACCCACAGTCCTGTGGATGCTGTCATATATGATGGGCAATGGCTAGGTGGTAGAGCGCAAGGTGAACATGCAAAAGGTCCCAGGTGCAATCCCTGGAAAGGGTTGAGGGAGACTTCTGTCTTAAGCACTGAACAGCTGCTGACAATCAATGTAAACCCAAGGTAGGAAATGTTTGACCTTCAGATGCTTTGGGCTACAATTTCATACTTCTGCAGCACTGGCATCCATTTTAGGAAGAAAAGTGGAATATACATTTAAATAAATAAATAAATAAATAGTACTCTAGATCGGGATGAAGGAAGTTGTTTGTTAAAGGATCTGAAGAGTCAAAGATTCTGTACATCTCATGTAAACAATATATTTACACTGTGGAATTAATGCCGTTTGATACTGCTTTAACTGCCATGGCTTAATGCTATGGAATTCTGGGATCTGTAATTTTATGAGATATTTAACCTTTTCTGTCTGAGCACTTTGGTGCCACAATAAACTACAAATCCCAGGTATCCAAAGGATAGAGCCAGCTAAGTAGGTGTCAAACTGCATTAATTTTGCAGGGTAGCAGCAGCATCTTTAAACAACCCAATTGTCTCACTTAGTATAAGGAAGCTTCCTATGTCCCTAACAGTGGACCTATGCCACATGGTTACAGCAGTTTGATATCATGTTAGCTGCCATGACTCCATTCTACAGAAATCCTGGGATTTGTAGACCACTGAGATGCTTGGAATTCTCTAGAAGAGAGCTGTAGTGTTGCTTCTTGGTGAAGTGCATTAAATCTTTCTACCATAAAAACTTAAGTACCTAACCAAACGGTATGTCAGAGGATTCTGTAGGATGGAGCCATGACAGTCACAGTGGCATCAAACTGTTTTAATGGTGCAGTATTCCTCCCCCCACCATCACCAAAAGTAGCATTTTATAGAAGCAGGAATGAAACCACTTCATGGTTAGGCAATCTATACTTCTACCACTGCTTTTAATGAATGGGAAAATCCCATGAATAGCTGTCAATCCCTCAATTAACCCATTACTGAAGTATGTGTGATTGGTCATCCAGGGGTAATTCAGAGAGAAGGTGATTTAAACCAGCTTCACTGCACAGACCCCATTCCCAATAAAGGCAAAATTTCTTACTCATGAAGAGGCAGGAGAAAGGGGATTTAAACTGGTTTCAATGGTTTGACTGCATTCCCAATGAAGGCAAGATTTCTTACTCATGAGGAGGCAGGAGATTTAAACCAGTTTCACTGCACAGACCCCATTCCCAGTGAAGACTTACTTACCAAATCTCAGATAGATGACCCAGGAAACAGAACAGTAATGTGATAAGTTCCATCAGCAACCTGTAATCAATTCACAATTGTGTGATAATGTGAAAATAATTGTTGCTGTTTTGGATGTTTAAAATGCCGCAACAGCATCAGGAAGGAAGCTTTGTGCAATAATCTCCTAAATCTATTTGTTTTTTAGGCCCAACTAGACTAAATTCATTGAATTAATGGGACCTTGCTATGTCAACAATTAGGCAAGTTTCAATGATTCAGTGGGTTGACTCTAGTCAGGATTAGCAACTGGATTTAGACCTACAGAAAAAATCAGTTTTTTATTAATGTCATATGCTTATTTATGTCATATGCTCATTTATGCTTACTTGTAAATGCCTAGAGCTCAGTCCCCAGGGTGTGCAGACAAGCAAGTGTGAGCTAGAATTAGACAGTCACAGGTGAATGGCTGGGTGAGCAGCAGATTGCCAGTCTGGGACTCTTGACAATGTTATGCTGTACATACTTAGGTTCACTCTGAAATTAAATGCTGCTAGCACTCTAAAGAGTTTATCACACTGCCCTTTTCTGTCCTTCCCTCCTGACCTAGGCATGGGATGAAAACTTTTAAGCACGGATTATATAGCATGCCTCCATGCTCAGGCCAGAGGCATCCCATACCTGATGATGGCATCCCATACCCAATCCAGACTTCTCCTACACTTTTGGAAAGAACGGGATATTCCCGTTGTTTGAAAAGTATGGGAGATGTCTGGATTGGGCACAGGATGCCTTGGGCATGGAGGCTAGCGATAAAATCTGTGCTTAAAAGTTTTCATCCCACACCTAGGTCGGGAGGGAAGGATGGAAAAGGGCAGTGTGATAAACTCCTAACATTTTCAGAAGGATTCGACTGAATTCAGTTCACCATATAGATTGGGACCCTAGCATGGATCCCTAAAACACAACTATGCTGGGCCCTAAGGAGTCATCATTAGAGATTCTAAGATTTGGTAGCTGACTCTCAGGGAAAGGGAAGGTTTTAAGAAAGAAAAGAGAATGCATAGAGCATATATGAATAAAAACATCAGTCTTTAGCCAAAGAATAGCAGGTAATCAAGAGTAAATGGCAGTCAATAACTTGATTCTAGGGACTTCAATATTCAACATTTTCATTTTGGCAGAAGACAAATAATTCTTGCAGTGAGGACCACAACAACAATATCAACAAAAACAACAAATCAATTCCCTCACCCCACTGTGGGGAAAACAAATATTTCTGTGCAGTTCTTAACCAGACATTCACATATTGCAAAGTGTTTTGGGAAATCATCTGTGCAAGAATGCATTGAGACTTATGCAACTCCCTTACACATTATTTCCTGGCAACCATGTGTTTTGGGTGTGTGGAAGATAGCTATTTTCTTTGCAAAATAAATAAATAAATAAATAAATAAATAAATAAATAAATAGCTAGCAATGTTGCAGAACAAAAACTTTGCACAGAAAACAGCAATCCAGCACCACAAAACTATTTGCCTGTTTTCTGTGCTTTTGTACAAGACTTTCGTTGTACGCTTTTTTTGTTGTGGAAGATTTTTGTTGTGAAATATTGCTTATTTTTGTGTAGAAAATGATACAACCTTCCCCCTCCACGTGGCTGACAGAAAATGGTGCTTGTTGTTCAAACCCCCATAATTCTCATGTGAAAAGAAATTTGTAATTCTGCTCAGAATAATTCCATGAAAAACTCTTCACATATTGGATGAAAAATATGCAGATTTCTCACCACCATATTATTCTTCACAACTAGATTTTCCAGGCATTGCGGAACCCATTTTTTAGCCAGGAAACGAATAACAGTAAATATTTTTTCAATCTCTGTTTGAATCAGTAGGTAGCAGCTTCATTTTTCTTTGCACTACATTATTTCTGACCTTACATTATGTTTTCTGTTCCTCATATCAGAAGCACATGTTCTGGCCTCCTCTCTTAGGAAAACAAGCAGAGGGGTGAGGTGCATGAAAGCCAAAAATGCAGCTAGTGGGAGAAAAAATGTTTAATTACAGCTGTATATAGGGTTGCCCTAAGTGTGGGTCTGGACCCCAGCATCGACCAACCTGGTGTTGATCAACGATATAGCCATGCTAGTCTGTAGAATCAGTATGTAGACAGTTCTTGTAGCACCTTTGAGACTGAAATAAAGAAGTGGGCAGCATGAGCTTTCAAAGTCTTCAGTCTGTTTCCTAAAATGGTGTTGCTCAATTAACCATTCACTCTGGCCAGCAGCCAGACCTCTGTTTTGACAGGTGGAGGGATTCACTCTGTAACAGCATATCATGATCCCCTTGCCATTGAGGATGGAGGAAATGCATCCACCCTGCCTGGGTACTGCCATTTCTGCCCCACACACCTTGGCTTCCCCCTGAGGACCCCCTTCAGTTGCCATTGCCATGGGGACAAATACTGAGCACCTTACACAAAGTTGTGATAAACGAAAAGCTTACAGATATGTAAATTAAAACAAACAGCAAGGGCATGAAAGAACAAACACATGCAACAGGGAATACTTCCAATGCAAATAAGGAAAAAAGAGAGTGGGAGGATGGGGCAATGCATCACAAGGAACTGCCTAGCAGGAAGGTAGGCAGCTCCTTATACATTTACTTGCCTGACCAGAGGGAAGTCCACATGCCCACTGTAGCTGGGAATCCACCCCCACCCCCAGCCAATAGGTTCAAACTGGTGTTTCTCACTCTCCTGCTGTGTGACACTGTGGGAGATAGGAAGCTGGCATCCCCCATGGCAATGGCCACCAATGCTCCGCAACATCCCAGGACTGCAAATGGAGCCACAGCTGAATTATTTTACCATTATCAGATGGTTTTGTTGCAGAATAAACAAGCCAATCAAATCAAAACAAGACAAAACAACTTAGGGCATCAGCTTCATAGACTGACAGTGAATACAATGTTTGAGAAGGCCTCATTTCTATTTCAAAACTGACTAGCTTATAACTGATGAGAAAGTCTTAGGATCAGAACAAGAAAGCACACCACTTGGGAGAACAACAGAAATAAGTCTCCAGCTATTTAAACTGGTGCAGAGCCCATGGCAAATAAACAAACATGCTCTTTCCTGGCACCCTGCTTTCTGCTTATCCCACATCTTCTCCCCTCTGAAATATGAAACAAACATTTCATCAAACAGTAAGAAGGGCATAACAGTATGTAGCCCCTTCTCAAAATCCTGCATTCTCCCCCTCTCTCTCTCACACACACACACTTCATGGATATATACTTTATTGTCTCAATTTCTGTTGGCAACACTTCTCACTAAGAAGTCGGGATGTTCATGAACTCTTCCATGACAACACAGTCATTTTAGAGAGAAGTCAAGGGGTCATGAACAATCAAATTGTACAGATTTGTTGTTTGTCTCATGCCCTTTCAATGTTAAGAGAAGAGAGGACAGGTATTCTTAATGCCAAGCATCCAGACATTGTTGACTCCGAGCAACTCTAATAATGGGCAGTCAGTGGTAGCTAGGGTTGCCATTCATCAGGACCTCCAAACCGGGACAAATGTAAGACAAAATGTTCAAATGTAGGACACATTTTTTGTGTCCTACATTTGAATAGGAGCCTCCGAGGCTTTCCTTTTGGGCCTGGGCCCCGCCCTCGGCGGAGGCGGAGCCCAGGCAGGGAGGGACTCCTCCCCTTCAGGGAGGCTTTCCCTCTCGGCCTGGGCCCCGCCCTCGGCGGGGGCAGAGCCCAACCAGAGAGGGACTCCTCCCTTTCAGGGAGGCTTTCCCTCTGGGCCTGGACCCCGCCCTCGGCAGGGGTGGAGCCCAAGCAGAGAGGGACTCCTCCCCTTCAGGGAGGCTTTCCCTGCAGACCTGGGCCCAAGCGGCAAGGGAAAGCCTCCCTCAGCTTGCTATATCTCGCCAGGGAGCAGGGGCAATCCCAAGGGCGGGGCCAAACCGGGCCGTGACCGTGCGGCCCTGCCTCAAACCGGGAAATTCCCGCCCCCAGGCGGGATATGGCAAGCCTAGTGGTAGCTGGTGGCTTCCAGGCCATTAGAGTATGAGCCTGATCTGAGATTAGGGTTTAGAACCTTGGGTTCCCTGTTTAATGGATCAAATCCTGGAATAGATTCATGATCTTACTGACAGGGAATTCACTAATAACCACAGCTAACTTTGCTGGGTAGAGGTGATGGCAATTGCAGTCCAATATAATCTGAATAACAACAAATTGTTCTTCCCATTTAAGGTACTCTCAGAGTACATATACACCGTAAAAAATAATGCAGTTTGACAGTATTTTAACTGCTATGGCTCCACCCTACAGAATCCTGGGATTTTGTGAGGCGCCAACACTCTTTGGGAGAGAAGGCTAAAAACCTTAACTACAAGTTCCAGGATTCCAGAAGACAGAGTGGCAACACTTAAAGTAGTGTGCAACTGCATTATTTCTCCAGTGCAGATGTTTTCTCAGTGAAAACAAGCTGGCTTAGGTAAATACTCCACAAGATATTTCCCAGTGGTATTACCTGGGTTTTAAGGTCTTCAAGGGTAGGGAAGAGGTTAGACCATATTCAGTTAATCTATCATCACAATATCTTTAGATCACCTCCTTTTCAGTGGCAGAAACAAAATGTAAATGTAAACAGTGGTCAGAGTTGAGAATCACATAGATGGGAAAATGCTTCAAATTCATAGGCTTCAATCTTTGCCATTCATAGTTAGTACTGTATACCTCTAGAAGGATGTAAATTTACAGCGCTTTATAAATAAAGGATAATAATAATAATAATAATAATGATGATGATGATGATGATGATGATGATGATGGGGAAATCTGCAAGTTTCTCTTTTCCTCCCATTTGAATTATTTTAACATTCAAGTTCTTTGCAACTTGAATACAAATAAATGTGCAGTAAAGTCTTTGAAAGCAAACTGGAATGAAATTCTCTCCCATTAGCACTGGTGAGATTCAATAGATGCAGCTATTCCTAATATGGAGGGAACCATATTATACCTGCCTGCCACACCAGTATCAAAGAGTGGCATTTCATAACAAAGAGGTGGCAACTCAAATTCAGCATGGTTATGTTTGAATAGGCAGTGGTGTTTGTTTAAAAAACCCTCAGATTCCTTCCATCCCAAATGTGGGGGGAAAAAGGCTTCTTCTGGAAAACTGATTAAAAAATAAATTGGAACAAAATGTTCACCTATTTCTAAATGCCAAAGGTAAAGGGACTCATCAGAAATCCTGGAGAGCCTCTACCAGTTAGAGCAGACAATGTTAAGCTAGGTAATCCAAAGATCTGATTTGGTACAGAAAATATTTCGAATGTTCAGATATGGGGCCTTACCAAGAACACAGAAAAAAGATTCCTGACACAGAGCAGGGCAGCTTCCCACTTTCAACTATCCCTTTCAGCACTGTATTGCTCTTGTCCACATAGCCTGACAGCAGCATTCATGCTTGTTCACCTCCTTGAATCCCTACAGGATTTCAAAGCCATTGGTTCCAGTATGAAAGACCCAGCAGTGCTATAAAAAAGAAGGTACAAAGACCAAAGGTGACAGAGTCATAGGTGGAGAGCAGGCCTTTAGGAGAAACTCAAAGTAGGACATTCATAGCTTACAGAATTTAGATACTGTACCTGCAGATATGTTATAATTGTTTTTTGAGTATTCAATCTTCCCGTTTTTTAAAAAAATCAAACATATGCCCTTTCCTCCTTTCAAAAATACTCCCCTTTCTCTCTTCTCTTTGTCCCACCAGACATCTCATGCTGTGCCACTTTGCTTGAGTACCAAGGAGGTTTGGCCTCTCTATGGCATTGTAAGCAGCATGATTCATGTTTTCTCTAAAAGAAAAGTTCACAGTCACTCAGTTGACTAAAAAGCTGAAGAGAGGGCAGCAACCATGGTGGAGGAGAAGCACATCACTTTCCATTTGAAGTAAAAATGGGCTGAGAAATGCTGACACCACATTTTGGAAATGTGAAAGGCAAGGATTGTATTTTTCTCTGTGCTGCTTTAACATGATAAAAAGACCCATTCCCTTCCCCTATTTGCACAAGTGCTGTTTAGTATTGCCCAAGACATGTAGTGAGGCAAAATACATTGCATCTGAACACAGGAAAATGAACCGGAGGTGGAGCATGGGAAACCAAATCTCGGTGAAGTCCTGTACAACGTAGGAGGAAAAGTCCACTTCAATGCTTCTCCTTTAGCTTGCTCACAAAAGAGAACTTCACAGAGGCTTTGGATTCCTTTCTGGCACACACTGCCTGCTCAAATAACCTGACAGATAGTATAAATGGCATTTGGATTAGGAGCACAGTCTGCAGCTGGTGCACAGTGTGTTTTGAAAAATGTTTGATACTGCCTGCACAGCTTGCTCATTCAAGAAGACTGGCAGTAACCCTGACCTTCTGGAGCAGGAAAGTCTTCAAGGAAGCAAGATCACTGGTGCATGGAATGGGTGACCACCTGCCTCCCAGCTTTCTCCTAGCAAGGCTGGCATTACTGTACAATGACAGCAGAGCTGTTCTTTCTAAAGCACTGTGGCTCTTGAGGGAGAGGGAAAGAATGAAGATGCTGAGGCTACATATGAAGTTTCCAATCCAGACTTCTGTGAGTTTGCAAGGTTCCACACAGAATGCATTTTTAAAAAAAAACTTATAGAGAGACTACACAAGCAACACTGCCACACAAGACTGAATCAACAGATGTGAGAGAAATGTAGCTCAACCAAGTTATCCCACCCATCTTATTCAGCATGTAAAACATGTATGAGAATTACAGTTTGTGGTGACGCCGTGAAGTCCAGAAAATGCAAGGTCAAGTTGAAACAAGAATGCTAACTCACCAACCACACTCTGCGCCCCAAACATCTTTTGTTTAAGGATAGTGACCTTGAGGTCAGAGACTTGAGTATGTTATCATTTATTATGCTTAGCTGCATCAAGTCTGCCTCTAATACTCCCATTTGTCCTAAGTAAATAAAAAAAAAAGCTTTCCTGTTTCAACAAAGATTGTTGCCGGTTATGATAGCATCTAATAGTTTAGTGGATTGATATTCTATCGGTGTCTAGCAGAACATAAGGGATCTATGGAAGGGTGTAGGGGAGGGGGGGAGAAAGGGAGGAATGCAATGCTAAGGTTTCTTTTCATTTCATCTTTTGACATTTCATTACTGATACCATGTTTCCCCCAAAATAAGACACTGTCTTACATTTATTTTCCTCAAGAAGACACACTATGGCTTATTTTTAGGGGATATCTTATTTTTATTACAACAATCTACATTTATTCAAATATAGTTAAGTTGCCTTCTTCTGGAACATTGTCATACCTCTCCAAACCTGAAATTCCATCCTGAATTTCTTGTGACTCCATTTCCTTTAGATCCATTGGCCCCTTCCCGTCCTCTTCCATTCTGCGCTGGGCCTATCACTATTTTTGTTTTCAGGGGATGGCTTATATTGCGCAAATGCTTAGAAATCCTGCTATGGCTTCTTTTATGGGTATGTCTTATTTTCGCGGAAACAGGGTAATAGTGATAATCCCCACCAGTGATAAAAATACATTGATTAAAATTCTGCTTCCTGTGCAGAATGATAACAAAGGAAATTACTAAAATCCAAATCTACACACAATCCATCAATCAGTAACAATGGCTGAAAGGAGCCACAGAAGAAGCTATAACCAATGTTAACCAGCCAACACGGAAGAAACACACATAAACACACAGGCAAAAAGTAATAACTATTAGGAGACATCAGCATGTTGCAACTTCATAGCTACCTTTCCCAACAAAGAGCTAAGAGACACCTCATCGAAGACTTCTCCTTGATGTGACACAGTCGTCAGAACAATTAATTATAATATATCTTAAGAGTTAACACATTTAAATAAAATTTGCACATTTAGGTTGGGGGATGTTTATCAGAAGGGCCATCTATTTGGCCAAGCACTGCTATAGAGCAAGATGTTCTTCCGACCACTTCCCCTCAGGTTTATTTCCAGCAGAAAAGTAATTTATGGGAAGAAATACTCTTCTAGGGAATGAAATGCTCTCAGAGGTCTCTGAAGAATTGATAGTTCCAATGGAAATGGCTTCTCAAGAGTCTTCAAGTGGAAACTGCATTACATCCAGGTTGGCTTGAAAAGAATTGACCAATACTCACATTTTTGTTTTACCTGATCAGAGGAGAGTGGGGGTTGATCAGGCAAAAGCAGAGGCACATCATGAAAATGATTTTTAAAAAGGAAAGAAAAATAAAGGAAGAAAACAAAACGAGAAGCGGGAAAATACTTCCAAGTATTCTGAGAGAACGACAGTTGTGTTGCAGCAATATCATTCCCTGTTTACAAGCTATGCTTGTAGCTCACAGTAGTAAGCAGGAATATGGTAGGCACTCCCCCCCTATCTAATTCTCACAAGTCTTGTGACATTTCATAGGCCTCTTGGAAACCAGTCACGTGGTATTAGGACAGCTGGTGAGCTCCAGGGAGGCCAGGCATAGGCTTCATGCCAGTCTTCCCTCTATTTATTTAAGCAAGGATCTATCACTTCTCTTTTCAGTTCACTTGGGAGCTTCATTCCCATCCGCTCTCCCTTAATATTGATGTAATGGATGTTTAGTCATATATTCATTCATCACAAATTTCAGTTGCCTTAGCATGGACACAGATTCATTAGAAGGGGACCACTGGATCTTGCTGAGAGGCAACCTTAAAGGACCTTGGAAGAACAGGAAATTGAGACATGTTAAGCTCATGGGAAAATAACTCTGCCTGTCTTCCAGGTGAGAGGGGGATTACTCAAAGGTGTTCGCTCATATAGATTCCCATGGCTATCATTCTAGAGTTGCTAAACAAATGGTTCACATTGATCTGCAGGTAAGTCAACCATGATGGCCCCAAACCCATGCTTGTGTCAATTTCTTGACAACAAATGTGGTTTGTGTTTCTTTAATGTGGGTTAAATGGAACCTTGCTTGCTGTTGAATCCACAATAACAATGGAGAGTCCTGTGGAAGCCTAAAAATTAAGAAATTTCACTTGACATAAGCTTTCAGGGACTCTTCAACCCAGGTATTGAAGTGGCCTGGAACCCACAAGAATTAATGGCAAATAAAGCAGGTCTTTCAGGTGCTTCTAAGTATATGACTTTAGGTGACAGATGGGGAAACTTTGGTTGCCCAAAGGTTTTGGACATCATTTTATCCCTGGACATGCTGGATGTGACTGATGGTAATAACCATGAAGGCAAACAGGGAAAAGATTGCCCACCATTCTGTGGACCCTTCTCATCTGTAGAGGTTCAGTTCCAGATCACTTGTGAATGGTAAAAAAACATAACTGGTTGGACCACATATTATTCAGTGGCAGCAATTTGTGCATGGACACATCAGCATATCTACATGCATTAATCACTTGTGTCTTTGGCTGCACCCACACAGCATAAATAATCCAATTTGATATCATTTTAACTGTCATGGCTCAAAACTAGGGAAATCTGGGACCTTTTTGTGAATTATGTGAGACATTTAGCTTTCTCTGGCAGAGAGGTCTAGTGCCACAACAAACTACAGTTCTCAGAATCTCATAGTATTGAGCCATGGTTTTTAAAATGATGTCAAATTAGATTATTTCTGCAGTGTGGATGCAGGCTTATCAAATCACTTGAATACAGATGGTCTTCCATATACACAGATTCTGCATCCATGGATTCAACCATCCAGAGCTTGAAAATATTAAAATGTTTATTATATCAAAAAGCAAAGCTTGGTTTGGCCATTTTACATAAGGAGCACCATTTTACTACCCCATTGTAGACAATGGGACTTGAACATCCACAGATGTTGGTATCCACAGGGGTCCTGGAACCAAACCCTAGTGGATACCAAGGGCCCACTGTATTATGTTCTGCTTTTCCCCTTTCAGATCCAAATAAGTTCTTCACAGAAAACGGCAGTTACAGTTTGGCTAAGAGAAGTGACAATACTAATTTTCTTAATCCATCCATATTAAAAAAAATTCTGCACTTGTTAGACTGTTTTTCAACCTTACTTTTGTATGTTAATTGATGCATTGCTTTCCCCCCCTTTAGGGTTGTTGACCAGATCAATAAAATAAATTGAAGATAATATATGAAACAGGCTACCAAGTTCTGCAGAGCTCAAAATAACACCAAGCCTGCAGAAATTGTATGCATGATAAACCAGTCCTTAAAATTAGTTTCATTCCATTTACTAAAGATAAAAGGCATATGCAAAAAGGAAACCTAATGTTTTGCTTTCAGCACAACAAAGATTATAAAGAATACAATGCATCCTATCCTTGGAAGAGAACACATAATATGGCAATTACGTGGCAGGTTTTATCACCATGGCAGCCACAAAATGAACCAACACAATTTCTGAAAACAATCCTAACTCACACTAAATATTTTTGTTACCAACTGCTATTTTATAAAGCTCTCAATTGTGCATCAAATACATGCTGCCAACAGTATAACAGGATGTCAGCGGTTTTGCATTAAGTAAGCACAGCTTTCCTTTGTTTGTGAAAGTATGAGTGGTTTAGTTCAAGCAACATACTTGGAAAGAGATGTGGGTACCAATGTGGGGTACTAACATTTTGGAAGGAGATGCCACTAAAACTAGTTAAAGCATTTCTATTACAGTAGTCCCTCGGGTTATGAAATTAATTCATTCCGCCGCTCCGTTCGTAACCCGAGTAATTTCGCAACCCGAAAAGGCTAGCGGCTAGTGCTGGAAAGCCGCTAGCCGCGCTTTGCGGTTTGAATTTCGCGCCGAAAAAAAAATTCGTAACCCGAAAAAAACATCGTAACCCGGAACAGTTTTTTCCTATCTATTTTTTTCGTATCCCGGAAATTTCGTAACGCGATCAATTCGTATCCCGGGGTACCACTGTATTTGATTGACTAGATTTGCTGATCTAATTTTGAAGTAAGCCAGTGATGAAATTAAGAGCACATGTTTCTGGTCTTTAGAAAAATTCTCTGGCTGACCACTTTAGTGCCAGTGCTGAAATAATATTCAACTAAAATAATATTCAACTAACAGTCAATTTTGCTTCTATGGCAAAATTACTATTATTATAGCAAAATTAGTAAAGAATGTCAAAGAAGAAGTTAATATGGTATGCATAATGATGAATATTAAGAAAACAGAAATAATGACCTTGGAAGATCTACATGAATTCATCCTAGATAATGACAAACTAGAAATAGTCAGAGTTTCCATACTTTGGATCACACATTCATCAGAATGGAAACTACAGTCAAGAAATCAAAAAAGACTAGGAATGGAAAGGGCCGCTGTGAAAGAACTAGACATGATCCTTAAATATGAGGATATACAACTTAACACTGAAGTTAGAATTGTCCAATCCATTGTATTCCCCATTACCATGTATAGATGTGAGAGTGGACAACAAAGAAAGTGAATAAGAAGAAAATCAAATTATTTGAGATGTTGTGCTGGAGAAGAGTGCCAGAATAGTGTGTACACGCAAAAAAGACCAACAAATGGGTCCTAGAACACATAAAACCCAAACTCTCCTTCGGAGCCAAGACAACTAAATTGAGTCTGTTATACTTTGGCCACATCATGAAAAGGCATGACTTATTAGGGAAAAAAGTAACAATTCTAGGAAAGGTAGAAGGCAGTAGAAAGAGAGGAAGACCTCATGTCAGATGGTGAGACTTAATCGGGGAGGTTACAGGCCTAACCATGCAGGAGCTGAGCAGGATGGTTGAGAATAAGGAGACTTGTAGGTGTCTCATCCACAACAAACCAGAAAAAATATGTTGGAAGATCTTCTGAAAGTCCAGTTTGTTACACACTAGGGGAGGTTATAATTCAGGTAACCTGTCCCCACAACATTTAGGACTTTAGAAGTTAACAGCAACACTTTGAACTGAGCCAGGAAATGGACTACAAGCAGTTCATGAAGACTGATAAGCAGTGAATATACAGAAAGCTCATATGGTGGTACGTTTATCTGCAAGTACAAGGCCTTTAGAATAACTGAACTATTATTACTGAACCTTTCTCAAAGAAGTCCATCAACCCAGCATTCTGTTTACTTTCAAAGAGACTTAAAAAAAATGTTCTTATTTAACAGCCTCTTCTGGAGGCAATGGTTGAATCAGATTACTTCTGGTCCAGCATCCATATGCATCAGCGTTTAGCCAAAAGTACATTTGAGGCAGTTTCTGCATTAATCTGCAGATTATTTTTAATTGCAAGTGTATATTTATATAAGTATTTTACAATGTCTTTTCTCTCAAAATATAGGATAATTCAAAAAGAATGATGCAGAAGTAAAGGTGTTCTTATGCAGTTTTGCACCATTCTTTTTGAACCACCCTGTATTTGCTACCCTACCCCTGGAATAAAGAGACCAGACACAAGATGAATGGGTTAAAAACAGGCCATTTATTGACCTATTTATTAAGTTCTTAATGGAACTGCAGCTAGTATCATAACCAAAACAAATGTGGGAGAGGGAAAGCTGCATACCGGTGTCTTACGGCAGACTACCTCTGCAGCTTATCAAGGACGATAACACCTGGGCCCTCAATGCCAGTCCATAAGTTGGGTTGCCGTTGGACAGCTCGCATAAGGAAGCCCAGCAAGAAGTCCCCTTTCCCAATCTGCGAAGATTAAAGTCGGGGTATACCTTCCAGCCAGACCCAAGGTCCATTCCTTTCATCCACCCCCCAGGTCGCAAGGCCCATAGAGGTGCTTCCAGAAATTTACCTAACACCCAGTAGGGTGTCCAAAGTGCTCGCCGAGATCAAATCCAAAGATAAATAAATACGTCCAATTGGAATCAACAAATTGCAAACCAAACCATTTATTATTGTGACACCACCTCAGCCAATCTCCCTTATGCCACTGGAAACAGTGTGGTGTAGGCGAAAAACCCCATGGAAAAGGGGGAAAATTCCTACACGGCCCCTAGGCAACCAAGTGAAACTTCACACTATACCAGCGGTGGGTGGGTGGGTCAACGGTTAATCCAGGAATGAAACACCCAGGGGATGACAGGCAAAGCATGCCCTTAACCACATGCCCTAAAGCCTCATGCCATGCCAATAAGCCATGGCATGATTTTAACTGCCTTGGTCTCCACCAGTAGGAGGGCAGCAAAAAGCCCATCCCAGCTACACAGCCTCCTGCGTGGAAGGGGGTGGGATGACCAATATATTTAAAATGGATTAGAATGAATTCTAGAAACCGTGGAAGAATGTTTGAAAAGTGTGAACCTTGATGGATAACTAAGACCAGGATAGTATTGTATATCATTCTGCAAGTTGCAAAACATATCAATAGGTATAAGAATGTGCAGATTGAAACTTTTAAAAACAGTTAGATCCTATATGCTGAGACTATTGCTGATGATTTTCTTCTCTGTATGGTGGTTGGTATAGCTTCTGCCCAATTTTTTTTTTAATATTGACTTGGGATGGATGGCAATGAGAATGCTTTTACTATAGCCTTTACTGGTGCTTTTAATGCAAGTTACCATTGAGGGCTTGCTGTGCCATGCAGCAGGTGCAGATTTAAATTTAAATAAACAAACACGAAAGCACCAGTGTGCAAAGACTCATTTGATTTATTCTCTCTGGTTCTTGCTTTTTGCCCTCATAATATGGGGTTTTCTTGCATCAAGGCAGACTATGGCAGATGAATACACCGTTGGATGTCTTCTGTTCAGCTCTCCTCTTCTCCAATGGATTGATTTTCATGCCACTATGTTTGCATCCTTGCTTTCTCTCTGCATTAAGCCCTACTGAAAGGGAAGTATGACAAATTGCAGGTGCACTCTCTCTCTTTACAGTCTCGGTGTGCAAGGTGTTCCAATTTTACATTAAAATAATTACAACCCCATGAAAATTGCTGGCATGCTGGCACTTATTACACATAATTTGGGGCCCTACAATGGGCAAAGGTAATTTTGGTTCTATTTCAGAAATATCTCTAGGCATGTGATAACATTTGACTACTAAATAATTTTCTAGATATTCCATAAAATGTCTTTTACAGGGGGAAAAACAGAGCTAGTGGGCTATATTAATTTGGGTGCTTTTGTCATATCCCCAGTGACTACAGAAAAGCCAATTACAGGAAAAATCACTCCACCAATTTAGGTACAATTTGTCACGTTCATTTTGTATCTAAAAGGTTTCTGTTGTTTTTTTGTTGACAAAGGCTAGCCTAGTATTGCGGACAGTACATTTTGCATAAAACTCCACACCCACAGTGAGCTGATTTGATATATGAATAAAGAGCCTTCTTGAAATTCAATACTGCCTGTTCCAAATTTATGGGAACATATTACTGTTATATGGAGGGTTATAGAAATGTACAGATCACCCCCACAGAGCCTAGATAAAGCCTTTTTTTCTCTCCTTTTGGAAAAAAAATCCATGTTTGTTTAGAGGAATGCGTAGTTTCAAAGGCATTCCAGGTAAACTGTAAAAACAGCAATAACACACACAAAAATCACAATGTATGTTAAGGGGAGCTGTTATGAGTATTTCATATTAGACACATAAGTATTCTAGATGAATAAACAGATGTGACATGAAACATGGATGGGAATAGTATCACCCAGTGTACAAGTACCATGTCTTTTGGTGTTTGTATTATTTCCTTGTTACATTTACATCCCATTTATTCTTGTGGTATGTGTGTAACAATAACATTATTGTAAACGAGTAAGTAAAATGTGGTCTACATGGTACTACTGCTAGCTGAATATGTAATTAGTTGATTGACCAAACCCAAAGTATGCTCCCTAATGGATCCTATCCATCATGGAGAGAAGAGACTGGGTCCAGTGCTATTCAACATCTACATCAGTGACTTGGATGTTAGAATAGAGGGCATGCTTATCAGATTTGCAGATGAAACCAATTAGGACAGTAGTTAATACCCCAGATGACAAGATCAGAACTCAGGATGAGTTTAACAGATTAGAGAGCTGGGCTAGAACTAACAAAATGGATTTCAACAGGGAGAAATGTAAGGTACTGCACTTAGAAAAAAATGAAATGCATAAGTGGGTGACACCTGGCTTGACAACAGTACATGTAAATGGGTCTAGAAGTTTTAGTAGACCACAAGCTGATCTTGAATCAGTGGTGTGGTGCAGCAGCTAAAAAGGCTAATGTGATTCAAGACTGCATCAATAGAGGTGCAGTGTTTACACTGAGGGAAGTAATAGTACCACTCCATTCTGCTTTAGACAAGCTTCACCTGGAATACTGTGTCCCGTTCCACAATTAAAAAAGGATGTTGACCAAGCTGGAGTGTGTCCAGAGGAAGGTGACCAAAATGGTGAAACATCTGGATACCATGCCAAAAGAGGAGCAATGTAGGGAGCTGGGTATGTTTATCCTGGAGTAGAGAGGTGACATGATAGCCAAGTTTAAATATTTGAAGATATATAATATTGAAGATGAAGTAAGCTTATTTTCTGCTGCACCAGAAAATAGGATCCAGAGCAATGGATGCAAACTACAGGAAGAGAGATTCTACCTAAACATTAGGAAGAACTTCCTGATCATAAGAGCAGTTTGACAATGGAATATGCTGCCTCAGGATAAGGTGGAGTCTCCTTCTTTAGAGGCTTTTAAACAGAGGCTGGATGGCCATTTGCCAGGAGCACTTTGTGTACTCCTGCATGGCAAGGACTGGATGGCCCTTGTGGTGTCTTCCAATTGTGATTCTATAACGTGATGAATCATGAAGGAAAAATATCAACAGAATAATTTAAGACCACCTTTTTTATGTAAAATGAGACAGAACAGACAGTTGCAATCATATTAAAACATAAATTAAAATTAGTGTGTTTGTGTGTGTATTCTATATAGAATATAGAATTTTTTCTAATATAGAAAATCTGAATTTTAATGTATGTCTAAATATGCTTCCAACTATCTTTTCTGCCTTCTTTTATATAATTCATGTTTCATATAACCCCTTGATCCATGTTTTTGAACTTTACTTCACATGTTGATTGCATGCATAAAGTTTTATTGACAGCTGTTGACTGGATAAATAAATCATATTGAACTTTGCTAAATATCAAGCAATAAATGAAATAAAGCAAATATTTGAATAGAAACATGACCACAGGGGTTTTTCTGCCAATGTTTTGAGGCTTTTCTTTTACCCCAGAAAATCCCCTGACTCCTCAGTCCTGACACTTGTCCCACTTTTACCCTTAATACATTTCTCCTTAAATGAATTAGGGTTGAGGTCTCCATGTGTCCTTCTCCCATATGTGTTTTATTATTGGTAGTGTGTTTTTGTGTTGTCATTCTTGTAAATTCATTCATCTGGTACTCTTGTATAAAACAAGGAAACTTTGACTTTATTTACAAGCATACACAATTTTGTACAAGCATATAAAAAGATACAAAATGTTAATATTGTATTTTTTCAAGGACAATACACAGATCGCACAGTTACCATTTTTACAGCATTTCACTTGTTGCAAATTATTTCCTCTTTGGTTCCTTCGCTCAATCTCTTTCAGTTCTAAACTGTTCCCTGCTTCTTTTAAATTACACTCTCTGTTATAACCCCTCTTTGACAGAAGCATAAATTCTGCTAAGGTCTGTCCTGAATCTCAGCTGACAACCCAGAGAACAAAGCAACTATGAACTGCTATGAACTGATCTGTTAACGGACTCATTCAACTCTAAAGTGAAACACTCTCCTCAATTCTCCCTTGCGCCTTCCCTTTTATAGTCACTCCTCCAGCATCCCCCACCTTAGCAGCCATCCTGAACCTGACTGGCTGTTGGGGAAAACCATTCTGCCTAGTGGCAAATATCTGAACAGAAAGGCTATTTCACAGCTCCCTAAAAAGGGGTGACCCTGGTAAGCAGTCCGTAAATACAGAATGAAATATGACGAAATTATCAGTAACACTTTCTAAACAAATGTTTAAAAAAGGGAGGGGCAAGAAAAAAGAAGAACTAAATCGTCAGTCTGATGTGGTAAACATATGTGTAAAAAAAAAAACAGATCTGAAGGTAAAGCTGGACAGTAGCAGCTACATTGTCTTTCCTTACTGTACAGAGGCCCAGTGTAGAGAATGTGGATAACAATACCATGATTGTGAAGTCAAAGGCTTTCATGGCTGGCATCCACAGTCTTCTGTGAGTTTTCCAAGTTATGGAGCTGCATTTTGGAAGAATTTATTCTCAATGTTTCACCTGCATCTTCAGATGCCAGCCACAGATGCAGGTGAAACTTTGGGAATAAATTCTTTCAGAACGTGACTACATAGTCTGGAAAAACCACAAAAAATAACATTATTGTTGAAGAAGGTGGGTGGGCTTTAACCTCAGCACCCTACTTTGATTCTGACTAAACCCTCTTACTTTACTGCAGAAATGGGTGCCTCAGTCATTTTAATTAATTAATCAAAGATCCCACCTTTCTCCCAGCATGAGACTGAAGCCAGCATACAATGTTTTGAAATCACAATACATTAAAAAAAAACTTTTAATGGAAAAGTTAACATACAGTTAAACTAAAATTCTATTGAAAAACCACATGTTAAAAACAGCATCAGAATATGCTTAAAACATAATGGAAAAAAGAACACCACATCTCCCATTAAAAAAACTTATCTGTTGCAACACAGTAAAAACCAAATGTGTCCTTAAATAAAAAGGTGTCCTTAAACGTGCCAGTGGAAAGACAGCAGAGTGAGGGCTGCAAATCAGCCTTGTGTCCTTAACAGATGTGTATTGGGATGGTGGTGGGACTAAGAGAACGCCTTCCCCTGCAGATCCTAGAGGACATGCAGAATCATACAGGGAGATACTGCCTTTCAGATAGTCTACATCCAAGCTGTATAGGGCTTTAAAGGTGATAGCCACCATTTTAAATGTGCTGGTTGTGATCTTTAAATGAATGTTCTTTATCCCATAGGGGAAAACAAAGAGTCAAAGGCTCCATACAGACAGGCCAAAATAAAGCTGTTTTGAGTCACTTTTGAGGTATGCTGTTTAAATGACACATGCATTTTAGGAGGCCAGAAGTGGCGCCAAAGCTGTGCTCCAGTCCTTAGTACTGGATCGTGGCTTTGGTGCGGCTTCTGGACTCTTAGGACGCATGCATAATTTAAAGAGCATACTTCCAAAGTGACCCGAAGCAGCTTTATTTTGGCCTGTCTGTATGGGGCCAAAGCCCCCTTTGCCTGACTTATATTGGGTCTTCCTTAGAATACAGAAAAGTGAATATAGCTGTTCTAACTACATTTTTAGCTTTTGTTGTTGTTGTTGTTGTGTCCCTTCAAGTTATTTCTGACTTATGGTGACCCTAAGGCAAATCTGTCACAGGGTTTTCTTGTCAGGATTTGTTCAGAGAGCTATGGCCTTCCTCTGAGGCTGAGAGAATGTGACTTGCCTAAGCTCACCCACTGGGTTTCCATGGCCAAGCAGGGATTTGAACCCTGGTTCCAAAGTCCTAGTCTAAAATTCAAACGGCTACTGGCCCTCACATTTTTAGCTGTCTAATTTTGTCCTCTTTCTGAAAGCTTGTTTATACAGCCATTTGACTGCCACCACTAGTTTAGATTTTAAATCATGCTGGCAACTGTGGAGCAGCAAGAGATTGTCCAAATGTAGCTCGTAGTTTGGTTGTTTGTTTGGGATTTGTGGATTTATCGGGAATCCCTAATTTAGGAACATAAATAGAAAAATCTGTGCTGCATATCCCAAAACTACCCTCCTTGTAGCCAGTTTGATATTTTCACTTCATCCTATCATGTACTTCATTTTTAATACAGCCTATTAAATATGGAACATAAGACACTCTAAGCAGCATGGAATATTCTATGACAGCATTGCTCTCAGCCCCTTGAAAAAGCATCTGCAGAGACTGTTGATGTGAACATTTGGATCCAGGCACACGCTACTTGGAAACTGATTTCATTTACATCAGAGGCACTGAAGCTGGTTTTGAACATCATATTCGCTGTTCAGTAGTTTTTGAGAAATGAAACCATGTGTGAATTCTGCTTGCATGAAGTGGCTCTCTATCTGATTTGCACACAGTGAGAGCCCTGCTGCGTTCGATCAAAGGACCAGCCAAGTCCAGGATCCTGCTTCCCCACATTGATCAACCAGATGCTTCTGGGAAGATGATACTTCTAGAGGCTAGATATTTTTAGGCCCTCTGTAAGTACAGACAGCAGCAGTAGCAGAGGTCCCCTTCATAAAGCAGGATTAGAATATTGCTTTATTTTAAATATTTAGAAATGAAAACGTGGAAGCTGACATTTCTTTAAATACTGTCTTGAAATAAGACACATCCATAGGTTTACCAGCTCCAAAGGTGAAGAACTCTCAGAAGTCTCTGTGTCTCTGGCATCTCCAGGTAGGCAGCTATATCTTTGACTAAAAGAGGAGAATGTTTGTTTTTACTGGTTGAGGTAGCTTTAACACAGGAATAGGATTTGTTGAATAGCAACTCCCAGCAGCCCTACTCAGCATAGCCAATGGTGAGGAATATTGGAAGTTGCAGTTCAAGCAACATCTGGAAGGTAATCTAATTCCTACTTCTGCTTTAAAGCCTGTGCACTCATTTCCTCCCTAATCCTTACTAGCATTGAAACTCACTGGCTCTGTGAAAGTGTCTGTGTATGAATTGTGCATGCACAACATTAGCATGCTAAAAGCCAGGAGCAATGGAACAGGAAGCCTGCATGGATCTATGAACAGCAATGCTCATAATCCTCAGCCATATATGTCCAACATACTGAGGGATCAGCAAGCTGGGGAAGTCTATGGTAGATGCCCAAATGAAAAGCTCTTGGCTGTGCATGCTAAGGAGAGGGAAAGGCTAGTGTCACAACTTGTGGGCCTTTCATGTTGCATCAGGCCTGAAAGGAATGGTGCAGAGCCTGGCCAGAACTATCCATGGACTGGTGGTGAACCTTCCCCAACCTTCATTGGTCATAGTAGGTCTAGATGTTATCCATATGTTGTGTGTGGCTGTAGGTAAGTGCACTTAGGACATGACTCACAGCTGGAATCACTGTAGTTTTCTGCAACTTGTAAGTCATGATTTCCTACCCAAACAGTTCATTTTTTTCCCTTTTGATCTCAATTACTGTTGCCATATTATTCAGTTTCATAGGTTTCACCTAGATTCTCAGGCTCATTTATCAAAAGCATACAATTGTGTAAACACAAAACATACACAGGAAGGAAGGAGTAATACAAATATAAAATGCAATACAAATGGAAGCAAATTATGTAAATAGAAATGTAAAAGCAAAACAAAACAATGCAATATAATATAAAGCAAACTGACAAATACATATAATTAAAGTATACAAAAAAACAAGAATAAAAAACAGTTTCTTATCCCTAAAATTTGTTCTTGGGGCTGAGGAGATGTTGTAACTATCTCAGGGAAGAGATGTACAGAAGTCTTGCTAACTATCTATCATTACTAGTCCCTTTCATAGCAAATGAATCAAGGGAAAGCCACTATTACAATAACTTCATCTCTTTATAGCCCAGCTTGAATGAATCCCCATGCCTGCTTAAGACAATGGGTGTAAATCATTGACAATTTCATCTTCATATGTGAGAATGAATAATTATAGTAGTTTTCTCCATGCTGCAGCTGTTTCCTCTGCAATGAGTCAATCTGAATGACTCAATATGTTGTAAAGGAATTATTCTGCAGAGGAAAATGTCCTTTTGTACATAGAAAACAAGAAGTCCATTTTCAATGTAGAAAATAGGTGTTATTGTTTTTTGCATGAAAAAACTGTCTGCACAAAATAATTTCTCTGCAACAATTTCAGACATTAAACTACCGGAACAAGAATGCACAAAATTTTATTCTTCTTCCTGACAGGGATCCCTGACTGTTGGGAAACTCTATTTTCCACCTATGGATAAGTAATTATGTATATTCTTTGCATCTCTACTTAGGAGAGCTCGGGCATAAGTGGAGGGGAGGCTTATGTTTTGCAGTAACCAGGCTTACAAGTTACTTACTTCCATGTTGTAAAAAGCTTTACTGAGACAATAGGGTCATGCAGACATGCCCAAAAGAGTGGTGTGTGGCTGTGTTGGCAGCAAATGAAACAGGGCCACAGTACCACACACACCTGGCCCTAATCCGAGCCACCACTGCAGTCCTCAACCCAGCCAGTAGCAAGGAGCGGCTTTTCAATGCTCCTTTTTATTCCGGCTCTTCCAAGTTGGGGAGGGCTTGGTATGGCTTCTGGCTGCATTCAGGGTGTGCATAGTGTAAACACCACACCTTCAACGCAGCGTGAAGCTGGTGCTTTTGGTTCATCTGCTTTGGGCCACTGAAGTATATCCATTCGACATTAGCAAACATTAGCAATGTGATTGAAAATGAAACACTAACCTAGATATGCCTATATCCTTACATGAGCCATACATCCTGACAATAATCACCAAGGTGATCCAGAATGAGACAGACCGCAAGGGTGTATCTGTGCCCCTCCACTTCTTCTAATCTCTGTCCACAACTGGGAGAGATAAAGGCAGTCCTAGCCAGGGAAGATGTCCCTGAAACTTGTTCTATGGCATTGAGGTTTAACTGACCAACCTCTGGCTCCATCCACTTGAGTCAACAACGTGTAGTTTATGAATGGCAGACCTTCTCAGCAGATGAGCTTGGATGAAAGCTGACAGCCTTTCTCCCCCCCCCCCACCCCAATTTTTTTCTTTTTAGAAAAAGCTTCCAAGAAACAGAAGTAATCACCACCACTTAGGACTTATCCAGATCCAAACAGTAAATATATATCACTCCTTGCTCCATGACTCCTGCCGCTTGTTTATATTCCATAGCAATGGTGTTTGTCTTTTTATCTATACCAAACTTTTCTTCTATTTCTTTTAAGGTAATTACCTTGAAGAATAAATAAATGTGTTATCTGGAGACACATGTTCTTTTTCAGATTCAAACAGATCTGATTTCTGGTTGGTTTGTAGTTGAGAGGCTTTAGTTTCAAAGCAGCAGGTATTTTCTAACACAGTTCTTGCCCTTTCCATAAACTCCTGTGTATTCTTTGGGGAGAAAGATGTAACCAATTCTCCCCAGCTACACTACTCGTCTTGTAAAATCTATGTCTGGAGCTATAATGTTCTGCATCATTGCACTTGGGTGGCACCTTAAAGTCAAAATCACATGCAATCCTAATCCTTTGTGTGATGTTGTCTTTTGCTGTGATTTAGAAGAAACATATCGTGCGTTATAAGAACTACAGATGCTTGAGGTCTATCATCACTTTCTCATAAGTTACTTTCAAAGTTTTTGATACAAAATTACATGGGAGTAGGTCTTGTTGAATTCATTGTGATATCTATATCAATAAAGTTACAATGGATTTCGCTGCCCTTTGAGGTTTACTTTGTCTGAAAATCACTATCTTTTGGATAATCAGAGTACCTTTGCAGAATTTACTTTGCTTGCCATAGGCAGTTGAGCTCTTAATTTCATGGTAACTGGACTGGCCCAAGAAATGTCCATGCAATTTAAAACTAGTATCCAAATTCTAATGGGATTTTTCCTGCATAATCAAAGTATTGCCAAATTAGATAAAAGAGAGCAGGTTTCCATTTAGAACTAGTAGAAAAGATGTTACATTTTGCTTGGAAGTGGCTAAATAAAATCAGAATATGCCTTTATTTCATATATTCAACAAGATATGGTGTTTGTTACTGATATTTCATCTGATGTTTTTGATGTACCAAATACTCTCAGATTATTATTCTGCAAACTTAGAACTTGCTCAGAGTTTAAGTGGTTGATCAGTTCAGATACTTTATTGCCTAATGTTTTGTGAGAAATTTACTGTGTGAAATTATCCTACCAGTAGTGAGCTGCTCTGGATGCTTTAACTGTTGGTGGCTCTTAATTTATTTTTCAGGGGTGGTTTCGGGTTGTTTTAAAAAGTTTCTATTTGTGTATTCAATGTTCAAATATCTCTCCCCCCCAATTGTGCATCACTTGGGGGGTTTTGATTGGTTGTGTGGTGTTATATACTTTAAACAAACAAACAAACAAACACCCTTTAAAAAAATCAATAAGCTACTCCTAACTTAAGAAAGGCCACCTCCTCTTCTCCATGCTTGTTGCCTCTCCTCTACCCTCTTGACAGCTCAAACACCTCTAAATGTACTACTTTTACCCACCCTCCTTTTCATACCACACTTTCCTTCTCTCCTCTAGAAACAAGTAAAACATTTTTCTCTGTATTCTCTCAGAGGTTACTCTGCCAACCCCCTGCATCTCAGAAGTGCCTATACCCAGGCAGTTCCAGTAGACTGGAATTAAGGAACTAAAATTAAAGAAATACAAAAGAAAGTGGTTGTAAAGGGAGGGAGAAACATACAATAGTACTAGTGAAAAATAAAATTAATGCCTTACTGGGGAAATAATTTTATTTGTTCATTAATTCATTTCTGTGTAACTACTTAGTTGAGTGATATTAGATTTTTAGGGGAGGTGGATTGCTATAAGAGGGAGACTTTTCCTACTTCAGCTAGTGGAAGTACTGGAGAGAGAAAGTACCCTACAGTACAATATTGCTGCAAAATAAATCAATATATTACTGAATACTCACAAATCCATAATTATGTGCATTATCCTCCAGACCTTAGGACATGCAGCCCACAAGGAGTTGTCTCAGAGCAAAGTTTTGAATACACAGTTGTCTCAGAGCAAAGGTTTGAATACACAGCATTTGGTGGGATGGAAGGTAGAGTCTCTGACATCTTTGTGAAGGGATTCCTTTTGTCTCCACTGAAAGATGAAATGCAAAGAGCCAGGCTTGCCTGGACCAACCAGTGTCACCCACCTAATACTTCTCATGGTCTCAGCCCCACACTGAAATTTCCATGGACCAGAATACATTTCCCTAATTCACACACGTACACACACAAGTATCAGGGTTTTCTGATGAAATCCAGAGTAAATTGCCACTATTTTTTTCTCTGGATTAAAGCCCTGAGGCACCGGAAAGGGCTGAATTTGGCCCAGATGATCCTGTGGAAATGGTGTGAAATTGCTATATTGCACCCATGAAGACCAGCCCTTAGTTTAGTCGGGAATCTGCTCTGAAAAGAAGGGTGCCCAATAAAGTATCTGGGAGCAGAATTCCAAAACTCTGAAACAGCTCAGGTCTGCCAGATGGCAGGAGGGGCCCTAAATCACTGGTCCAAGTTTTCTTCCATTCTCATTATTAATATGCAACACAGTCTGGAAACATGAATTGGTCAACTTTCAGGCTGTCCAGTGATAGGTTCCTCTCTCTATGGCATTTCAAAAACCTGTAAAATGGAGCTTATAAAGTTGTTGGTTGTATGCCAATGCAGGCTGTGTGTGGTTACTGCTCCCTAAATGGGAGCTGCAGAAGCAAACAAGTATACTGTTCAAATTGTAATGCTATGATTGAAGGTTCGTACTCTTTGTTTCATTTGTGCACAATTACAAACCTTGTCTTTCAGTATAAGAAAAGTTGTGGGAGGCCAATTATAAACTCAGAACACACCACCTTTCCTGCCTCTGTTTTTTGGCAAGTTGAAAGTTTGTGCATCAGTCTGTCTCAAACCAAATGCAAAACCCAGGGAGATTTTCAACATGTACCAGTATCAGGCTTTTGATCATGAAACCTTCTGCTGGGATACTATTTCTAGATGAATTGTGTGCATATTCCTTCAGAATGGGAGCTTGCAAATAGTTCAAACTCCCAAGTACACATACCCTCCTTCCTCTACCAATGGATCACACAGGAGAATTTTGCATTCATAGCAACTGCCAAGAGCACTATAGAATATCTGATATATTGTGTGACTGGTTGAGAAACAGTGGGGGAGAGAGTACACTGAGAGACATTCCTGTGTCACTGCACAAATACTCCACCAGCAACACATGCATGGGCATCTTCATTTTTTATGGCAGAGTTTGCAACACAAATATGTCATCGTCCATTAAAACCATTGTGGAATCTACATGTACATGGAGATTAATCTCAGAAAATTCTAGATTAATAGACAGAACTGTATTGTGGATGCAGAACAAGTTAGCATTCTCTATATGGAATAGCATGTCTTCCTGTGAAAAATGTCTCAGATTCAGTCCTGGCATCTCCAGGTAGGGCTGAGACCTGAATATAAAGCCAAGGAAAGCCCTTCCAAAAATCACACACACCAAGGATGAGTTTTTGCCCCTGTTATTTTCACCCACACTACCAGCAGACCTATTTAGTATGGTCAATGGAAAGAAAATGTAGTTGTTCCAGTTGAAATCATTTGGAGGACAAACTGCCACCCATGATGTTGTAAACAATACTCAGTTAGGTGGGGAAATGTGGGGTTAGTTTTGGGCAACTTCCTATGTTCATGTTTGGCAGCTGGCAAATTGCATATACACATATAAGATACAATAAAGCAGTTGCACAATCAAATACAGGCATAGAAGTGTCAATGTACTATATAGGATCCTTACCCAGTTACTCATCACATACAAGTGTTATTTCAGTGGAGGTTCACCATTCAATGAACAAAGTAGGAAGTTAAAGTATCATTACTCTTTGCTTTATGAATCTGATGAAGCAGGTTATTTCCTATGAAAGCTCTTTACACAATTCACTAATCACATTGCTATTTTTGCTATAACAGAACAATGGCCATTGTTATTATGTGCTTTCAAGTCAATTCCAACTTATGATGACCCTGTCATAAGGTTTTATTGGCAAAATTTATTCAAACAATGTTTGCAATTGCCTTCTTCTAAGACTCAGTTCTTCTTACTGATTCCTGACATGAACAGCCTGAAGCAAGTATATAACTGCCGAATAGCAGGGCTGCCCATGAAGAATATCTCTAATTTTGGAAGGGGTACTTACGTGCCAAAGGAAGTAAACACATGACATCTTAGTTTTTCTAGAGTACAGTTAGGTCCTTAACCCACCCAGGACAAGGTGCATAGCACCCTAAGCACATCAAATTATTTGTGGAACAAAAAACCAAATTCAGGCTGCAAATTCTAAACACAGTTACTAGAGAGTTGAGTGCCATCATCCATAGTGGAACTTACATATGAGAAAATACGCACAGGACTGGCCATTTCTCAGACTGCTAGCTCTCCTTCTATTCCTTCATCCCATGTATGGTATTCTGCTTTATTCCTTCAGAATTCAAACTCATTCAAGCTTTGGGGAGAAATGCAGAGGAAAAGGAACAAGAAGAGCAGATAACCAGCAATAAGCAAAACCCTGATGGAAATGTGTTCTGTTTTACATTTGTCAGAACAGAATGACATATTAAATAAGACTTTTCCTCGTCCTGAGGCAGATGAATCCTATTTTACCCCACAAAGCTCTGGGTCACTGTAGAGGGTAATAGACAGATATTTTTTTTTCTTCCTGTGATAAAACCAGAAGGAATTCTTTGATTCATAAATACTGATACCTAAAGAATGAGAACTTGAAGAGGGTATTTCAGAGGGGGAGATAATTAAAGATCCTATCTGCTAGAGTTTTAGTTTCCTTACAGAGATGCTTTTATTGAATTATTAGCAGCTTCTGGATTATCCTAAACAGTAACCTTTCTGATACAGAACCTTCTGAGTGCTGATTTTTAATTATGGATAGTGGCACCACAGAACAGTTCTA
Source organism: Sceloporus undulatus (assembly GCF_019175285.1). NCBI lineage: Eukaryota > Metazoa > Chordata > Lepidosauria > Squamata > Phrynosomatidae > Sceloporus > Sceloporus undulatus. The sequence goes on from NC_056523.1 coordinate 202,886,167, forward strand.
TTAAAAACTGGGGGGGGGGGGGGGAAGCTGTCAAAATGTATTGCCCTTTTATTGCTTGGGGCTTTCATCCAATCCCCTTTTCAACAATTGCCTGCAGATTGCTCCTTCTGAGAACTTGTTCTTACGTTACCTTTGTGAAGCCATTTCACATCAAGCACCTACTCCGTTTTGTCATGCCTGTTATTTGCAAGGGAAAGAAAGATCCCATTATGATTGTGAATGAAGTAGGATAAAGGGATCAAGTTCCCTTCCCCACATAGAATGGCTGTGCCAGCAGCAGTATGGGGAACTGGTGGAAAGTAAGGCTTCTGTGTGGCCTGAGAACAAAGGGTTGACCCACCTCACCAAAGGCAGGGGAAGCCCTGGACCCCACGATTGCAATTCTCCTCAAGCCCTATGTCAGTCCCTTGGAACTCTCCATTTTTTAATCAGAAGGATGCAAGGCTGAAAGGACCTTGGCACTGTGCCTGGGATCGAACTCACAACCTTGTGGCTGCAGTACAGGCATTTTCACATAAGTCACAACTGCTTGTTGGTTGTCACACCAGGAACACTGGCTGAAATTTTCTCCTCTAACTGACTGTTAAAGGGGCAGTGGCAATTGTAGCGGCAAACCAGCTGAAAATGATGACTGGAAATGAAGAAATACCATTTCTGGTGGCCTGCAATGAACCACTGTGGCCTCTGGAGGGAGACTGGGCCCAGCTCTGTCCTGCAATGTGGTTCTAAAACAGCTTGGCCCCCTTGAATCCGCAATTGAAAACCCAGAAATTATCCAAATTGTGAACTATGTGGCAAGTGTTCCATCTGGTTTGTTTTTCTAGGCCTCTTCAGAACATATTACAGAGTATGTGAATAATCACAAATAAGACACTTCTACCTCCTTTGTTGGTATTTACTAAATGTCAGAAATAGGCATCACTCTCATTACTTTTCATCCTCCTTTTAGAGCCTCTTTCTTCATACATCTTTGTTTGTGTTGTGTTCCTTCAAGTCATTTCTGAATTATGGCAATCCTAACACTAATTTATCATGGGATTTGCCTTTGCTTTCCATTGAGGCTGAGAGAGTGTGACTTGCCCCAGGTCATCCAGTGGGTTGCCATGGCCAAGCAGGGATTCAAACCCTGATCTCCAGAGATGTAGTCCAACAATGAAACTGCTGTATCACACTGTCCTTTTCTCATATATCTTTATCTATAGACTTATAGATGAAGCTGTAGACTAGAATTTTAGGGAAATTGCTTTGGTATTGGTATTCCCAGAATCTCCTACATCCATGACCATGGCTGGGCTGGGAGATTTAGGGAGTTGTAGTCAACAAAGTGATGTCTCTAAACTCTGGAATACATTTAGATAATCTGGGGCGGGTTACAGACCGCCGCTTTGCGGCGGTCTGCCGCCGCCGCCTGCTCCGCGAGGGAGCCGTAGCAGCCACACCGCGTGGCTCCCGCACGGAGCAAAAAAGGAGCTCCAAAATGGAGCTCCTTCTTGCGGCGCCTCTATGACGTCACGAGGCGCCGCTGGTGCATTCGCGACGTCATAGGCGCCGCGACACATCTGGACACTATGCGTCCGATACGTAAACATGGTGGCCCCCATGTGGAAGGGGTGCCGCCATGTTGTACGTATGGAATACGTACTAGGGTTAGGAGGGTGCGGAAGCACCGCCCCTTCCTAACCCTAATACATATTCCATACATATTTTTTGGCGGTCTGTAACCCGCCTGTGTGTAAAATATTTATTGGAAATGCTTGGACAACAATTCCAATTTAGAAGAGAGAGGAAAGTACAGGTATATATCTCATGACTCAAGCATTAAAGCTAATAGTCAAGAGGATTTTAAAAAAATCAAATTTCCGAAACCTTGCAAAAGCTGTACTCCTTCAAGATATCCCCAAAACATACAAACCAAATTGACATTTTCTTGATGAACCACCAACGAGTGTTACTAAACCTGAAATGGCATAATTTGGCAGGGCACCAAATGTACTCATCATAGGGTTTCAGGGTGAATAAGATGGAGATGTAAATCTAAAATACTGTAGTTAATTTAACAGACAGAAGAAGATTTTGCCATTTATTCCTCTGAACTAGATCAGTTAATTCCAAATTCCAGTTCCTGTGAATAACACTTGTGGAAAGAAATGACTGAAACTTTGTTGCAAAATGAAATGAAATTCTGGTCTACAGTTATTGCTGAATCCCATTTAATGTTACAGTATATTCATCTGCCATGCTCAGTCTTCTTGTCTTCATTTTCTGTGACCATAGCTAGTTGCTAAAAGAAAGAAAAAGTTTTGCTACACTTTTGTCTATTAACTGGGCTATAGGAGGACTGTGGACTGATCATTTCTTTTATTGGTCTTTTGCTCTGTCCTTTCCATTTCTTGTGAAGATAACTAAATTTCTTAAGATTTTTTTTAAAAGAAAGATTGAAAAGGCACCACAGTTTCCCTGCACAGTATGGGGTACTTCTGATTCATCCAGTTAAAATGAATAAAGAGTAAATTGGATTAAACTAGCTGTTAAGGATCTGATTCATCGACACGTTTCCTCACATATGTGTTCTTTCCAGTAGTGAATACTCAAATTCTTCCACTTTAACAAAAGTTTAAAGTCACCATTGGGAAGGATGGGGGAAAGCCTCACTTTCTCCTTGTGGTATTCATTTACCAGATATGCATTCACTCTGTTTTTTTCTTGAAATAGGACTCAAGGCACCTTAGAATAAAATGCAATTAAGATGTAAAACAAGTATGAGCATATGAGATTTAAAAACAAAATTTAGAACACATCAATAAAAGACACCACAGTAGCTAGCTCTTCCACATCAATTGAAGTAAGCTGCCAAAGGTTATAAAGGCCTGTTACAGACTGCCAAAATGAAGCTGCTTCGAGTCTCTTTGGAGGTATGCTATTTAAATGATGCATGGGTCCTAAGAGTCCGGAGGTTGTGCCAAAGCCACACTCCATTCCTAAGCACTGGAGTGCAGCTTTAGTGCAGCTTCCGGATTCTTAGGGTTCATGCATCATTTAAACAGCATACCTCCAAAGAGACCCGAAGCAGCTTTATTTTGGCAGTCTGTAACAGGCCACTGTTCCCCATTCATGAACATAAAATGAGTAAGGTGAACAGAAGGAATGAATAAGCATGCAATGCCATGGAGTTTCCTTCTCATCTGCAGCCTTCACCCTCCGTCATTTAAACTGGTTCTCAACTTTAAGCTTAAATTCCAGCACAGCTTTTCAAGCCAAGGCTACAGACCTAGGCACACTTAATGGGAAGTAAAATCCTCTGAAATCTGTGATGGTTACTTCTGTGAGACTCTGGAGTCCAAGGGTGAAAAACATGCGACCCTCCAGATGTTAGAAGACTGCAACTCCCAAGAGTCAATGGTAAGGGCTGATGGTAACTGTTGTCCAACAATATATAGAGGGCCACACAGGTCTCATCCCAGTACAATCTTTTCCCACTGTATGAACTTTTACCTGTAGCAGAAGTTCCATTATCATTTTGTCCTCTTTCCTTCAAGGCCTGTCCAGATGAACCAGTGCTGCTGCCTTTTTCAGATTTGGGCAGGATGCAAATTCAGGAATGGGTTATTTTTGTTTGTCAGGGGACTAATATTCAGGGGGAGGGGGGCAACTTGGTGAAATTTCCTCCTATACCTCCAAGGGGCATTTGGGGTTAATATCATTTGTAGAAACATGTGGATTCAAATCGACCAGAAGTGATTTTAATTAGAAAAAGTTAAGAGAATTTTATTTTCTAGGCCCTTATAAAAAAAGAGCTGTTTAACCAAATATTCATAAACATTTTTTTCTCTGTGGCAGTCACCAAGCTCCCTCCACAAATGCTCCAGAATGATTTCAGTTCTGCAGAACTGTGGAGGATGTAAAATGATTACTGCTGCATATAGTATCTGTCAAAGCAACTTAAGAAGACAAAATGCATTTTATATATTTTATAAAAATATTGATATCCTGTTGTCTATCTAAAGATCTCAGGGTGGCATACAACAAAACCAAACTAATTTAAAATAGTACAGTGGGACTTTGGTATCCACTGAGATTTGGTTCCAGAATATACATACTCTCATGGATACAAAAATGTCTGGATGCTTAAGTTCTATTATATACAGTGGCATAGGAAAAGAGTGCCTCTTACATCAAATGGCAAAATCAAGGTTTGCTATTTGGAATTTATCCATTTATTTATTTATTCATTTATTGAATATTTTCAAGCCATGGATAGTTGAATTAGTGGATGCAGAATCTGTGGGTGCTGTATACATTCTTTCTTAAAATTATTTTTAAGAGCTAAAATATATGAAATAATTTTAAAACTTAAGAATATAGATTAGGACTAGTTCACATAGTTTAACCAGGGGCCCCAGCATGGTATAGTGATTTGAGCAGTGGACTATATAGGCCAGGGTTTGAAGATTCACTTGGCTACAGAAGCCCACTGGGTGACCTTGGGCAAGTCACACTCTCTTGATCTCAGAGAAAAGCAGTGGCCAAAAACCCCTCTGGAAAAATCTTGCCAAGAAAACCCCACAATAGGTTCACCTTAGGGTTGCCATAAGCGGAAAAAGACTTTAAGGCTCACATCAACAAAATAGTTTAAAGCAATTTAAAATCACGACTATATGAGGATCTTATAATAACAATAGGCCCCAAAAGCTGTTGTGAATAATCAGGTTTTCACTTAGCCCTGAAATGATGGTAGCATTGCACCAACTGCCTTGATCAACACAGCTTAGAGGTGTGGGCTTACTTCCAGTTAAGGAACTGGTTAATTATATGAAGGGTTTGATTTACTAGGATTTACTAGGGCAGCATGACTTACTGTATGTTTCTGAACATCCAATAATTTATCTATCCAGATACAATTTGATGCAACATTAAGGCACCAGTATGAGCAGACAGAGTCTGTAATGGCAAACATTGCACTGGAGCTAGGGAGCATGAATGGCATGTAGGCTCAGCCATGTCGAAAGGTGAGGGGAGGAAGGAGCTTGCAAGAAAGAGCACAACCGCACCCCACTGCTTACTCTGCATTTCTGATAGAATCCGAAAGTTAAAATATGAGTTCTCCCAGATCAAACAAGACCAGAATCACTTTTTCTTCTCTTGTGTATTCCTCCTTGCCATCTCATTCCTGGGGATTCCAGATCTTGTCTAGGTGTTATAAAGTCCATGTAGCATCATTGTTTATAATCAAATCTTCTCATTTCCTAAATATTTAAATAAACTCTCCACTATGGAAACCTTCTCTAGTTATGTCAAGGAGTAATCAAACTTTCGGTTTCCCACAGAACCTCTATGAATTATGGTTGGCTTTAAGGGTATAAATATCACCCTCAAATAAAACCTTTTTGCTGCAATTGGGGCCCCTGCTTGTATGGCGACTGTTGCCCTCAAGCCTCAGTCTGAGTTTCTTGGTCCATTCCCATCTGCCTCCCAGAACCCATGTTCTCAAGCCTTGCGGCTAGAGTCATCCTGCTTTCTGTGGACCATTTCTTCAGGAAAGGTAAATGTACCCTCTTTTCTAACCTTCAAAATCTGCCATTCTCTTTCACCTCTCTATTTTAGTTAGCTCTGTATGTTGGTTGTTTGACTGAGTTATTTTTGTGTGTGTGCTCTTTCATATTTCTTTCCAATAAAAAATATTTTAGTTCCCCATGCCTGGAGTATTTATAAGTTATTATAGGTACAGCTGTGCTGGGTTCCTGCAATTATATTACACCTTCTTGAAAAGCCAAACCAAATATTCCCACCAAACTAATTAAAACAGACTATTACTATCAATGGAGGCTCTACAAGCTCCAACAGAAATTACTCGAAACAATGGAAATGACCAGCGTGTGAGACGTTGAAAGTTGTCAGACACTTTGATGTAGAATATGATTAGAACACAATGCCATGAGGTGTGAGACAGACTTTTGGGACTGATGGAGGAGGAGAAGAAGTGCTCCTTACATCACCATCCCTAGTGAACCCGGTTATAGGTTTGTCAAGAAAGTTCAAACTCCCATTTTCCCATGAACATCCAATGACCCAGAATACCAACTGTGGCAACAATATAATAGGAATGTTTAGATAGGCCCTATACAGACTGACAGAAAGTCCCGGCCTGTGGGCAGAGTCAGGGCGCGGCATCCTCATGCTGGATTCCTTAACTCTGCCCCCATGGCACCATTTTGCTGGTCCACATGGCACTCGTCATCATGACGCACCTCCGGCGCTGCATCCACATGATATAGCACCTCATAAAGCCCTGCTGCCGGAGCTATGGTGCCCCTTGGCTTTTTGCTGCTCCTTTTTGCACCCTCCAGAGGCTGAATTATGGCTGTAGCGTGAGGTTGCAGCAGCTCTGATTTGGCCAGGAAAGAGCGGCTCCATTAGGAGCAATCTGTATAGCCCCTTCATCACATTAGGGGTTATATTTCTTTCTTTCTAACTTTGGCTGAATATGATTTGAGAATGAGAAGTCTCTGCAGGGTAAGGAATGGTAAAAGGGCAAGTTCAGTTCTTCACTGACTCTCCACTATGTCACTGAAATTTTGGCCTGCTCCCTGTTGCATATTAGCAGCTGACAGAATTGGGGAGGGGGTCCCCTTCATAGTCAAAAGTAAAATGGAAGGGGAAAAAAACCAGAATATGTTTTTGTTTAGCTTTTTCCTTTCCTTTCCTTTCCTTTCCTTTCCTTTCCTTTCTTTCTTTCTTTCTTTTTTTTTTTTTTTTGCACTATGTTCTCATAATTTCACTGGAGGGTAGCCTAAAATCTTTCAAATAGGTACATAAATAGAGAAATATCAATTCTTTTTGGCCATCACATTCTGACAGTTTGAGGGATTTGTCACATTATATACATGTCTACTAAGTTTCTTCTTTGCAGACTTTCAACTTGACATTGTCCTGTCTTTTTTCTTCTTGATGCAGAATTCTCCAGCCAGAACGCATGAGGAAAGAGCTCACAATACACAAATAAGCTTATTTCTAAAATGGTGGCTCTGTTTAATGTTGGAGTGCCTCCAATCCCCTTTTACTTTATTGACCATGTAGGACTTCATTTCTATCTCCATAAATCTTGCAGAAAAGATTTCAACATCCCATTACTACTGTACTTAACAAAGTGTATTTAGTGATCCAGAAAGTTTGTCATTGTACAATGGGTACAGTTCCTCTAACTCTTATCTATCTACCTGCTCCAGCTCACAAAAATGTATTTTGCTGACTGCAGCAATGATAAATATTTCACCGTATTTTATTCCTGCACAATAAATTCCCACTCACTGAAATTAGTTCCTATAATTAAGTCTTTGAACAAAGCTAACTTACACTGAAATGCAATAGGTTGGCGCTGTGATATGAGCAAAAGAAAGATTCCATGGACAATAAAAAGTGAACATGGCCTTTGGAAAAAGTTAACACTTCAAACTGTGAGACTAAGAAATTAAAACAGCAACAATGGTGTTGTAGTTTGAGCATTGGACTATGATCCTAGAGACCAGGGTTTAAATCCTCATTCACTACAGAAACCCACTGGGTGACTATTGGCAAGTCACACTCTCTCAGCTTCAAGGGAGGCAAAGGCAAACCCCTCTGAACTTATCTTGGCAAGAAAATTCTATGGTAAGTGCACCTTAGGGTTGCTATAAGTCAGAAGACACACAAAAGCAGCAATCCTCTGGATGATGTAGTTTTCCAAATGTTGCAATGTAGTTCTTAAAAAAAAAACTAAACTTATCAACATGTGTTTTACAAGAGTAATTGTGTGTGTGCATGTGTGTGTGTGTGCATATATACACAATTACTCTTGAAATCTATGCTTGATGTACTATTTCTCATCAAACACCTCTGAAAGTCACAGGCCACATATACTAGTGTATATGAAAGCCAGCATGTATATGAAAGTTTTGTATATGAAAGCCAGCATGGTATTGTGTTTTAGTGTTGGACTACATTCTGGACATCATGGTTCAATTTCCTGATTGGCCATGAAACTGGAATTAGAAGGCCCAGTGGATGGTCACACACACTCTTCCCTTAGAAAATCTTGAGATAGATTCACCTTACGGTTGTCATAAATTGGAAATTGTAGAGTTTATCAGACAAGGGAAATTAGAAGTATAATCCAATGGCAATCTGAATGCAATCATGGGGTTTAACGTTATTGCGTGATAACCCACTACACGCAAATTCGGGCAATAGGAAGTCAATCCGAACGCAATCATGGGGTTTCACGTTATTGCGTGATAGACTGGCACATGCAAATTCAGGCAATGGCATGCTATTTTTGGGCAATGAGAAGCCAGTTCAAATGCAATGCACATTCACGTAATTGCGCTAAACTAGTGACTTTAAGTGAATGCGTTCTGGCCCCACTTTCTTTTCATTCAAATTTAAGAGAAATTCCTCCCGTTTGATAAACTCCAATGTGAAGACACAACAACAACATGTATGTGTGGGTGTGTAAAGCCCTAAATGGCTTGGGTCCAAACTATCTTCGGGACCACCTTCTCCCCTACAATCCTCCCCGCGCACTCCGCTCCTCTGGGAGAGGCCTACTTCAGCCACAAAAATCTAGGCTCTCGGCTACCTCCCAGAGGGCATTTTCCATCGTCGCCCCCAGACTGTGGAATGGCCTGCTGGATGAGATCTGTCTGCTTACATCCTTAGACAGCTTTAAAAAGGCTGTTAAGATGAATCTCTTCCGGCAGGCCTTCCCAGAATAGAGAACCCGGCCTCAGAAAAACGTCTGGGAATAAGATACTGCCGCTCCCATTGATTGTTTGCTGAGTGATGTTGTTGACCTTCTGGTCAGTTTTTAACTTGTATGTTTTTGTTTGTTTGTTTGTTTGTTTTTAAATTCTGCATTGGATTTAATACTTTTTTTTTAGGAGGGGAAGGCACCAGGGATTTTATATGTACTGTATTTTTCACTTTGTTAGCCACCCTGATTGTTCTCAGAGGGGTGGGATACAAATAAATTATTATTATTATTATTATTATTATTATTATTATTATTATTATTATTATTATTATTATGTATGAATGTATGTAACCTCTGCTACCAGGCAGATGGCTACTCAGTGGCACAGAAAGGGTTGGTTTGTGCTTAGTAGGACCTGGCACTTTAGCTCGGTAGATCAAGCCTGGGACAGAGTAAACTTCCCTGTTACCAACCTGTTCATAGTATTCTCATAGCAATGAGGATGGTGCGGGTGGGAGAGTGTCAAGCCTGTGTATTCTTCACTAATTTCATTCTTGAGGGAAGCAACAAATAAATTTAACAATTTTCTTCTTGGTGCCAAAAAAGTCTGAAAATTGCTTTTTAATTTCAATTTTGATAAGGAGACTGTGACAAGGATTGCTGCCACACTACAGAGTTATGTTTAATACAGCTTTAGCTCTCATGGCTCCATCCAATGATTTCCTGGGATCTGAAGTTTCTTGTGGCACTGGACCTCTCTTACAGAGAAGGCTAAATGTCTCATAAAACTACAAATCCCAAAATTCCATAGCATTGAGCCATGACAGTTAAAACAGTGTCAAACTGCATTAATTCTGCAGTGCAAATGCAATCAAGGAGAATGCTTTGGGGACTGTGGGACTTGTTCTGCAAAAAACCTCCATATGCTATTTTTTCAAAGAAAGCAGGATACTCTGCTCAGGAAACAATATTTTCTGCCCAGATTATTTTTTCGGGGTGGTACTCAAAACACCCATGTGCAAACATTGTGCAAAATAAGTCCAAAACTCTGTGTTTTTTTAAATTCTGAATTTTCCTTGTTTTCTGACACTTCTGCAACACATTTTGACTGCTACTTCAACGATTTTAATTTATTCCTTCCTAATATAATCCTGGGAGCCAATTTTCCAGTGGTCTCTCATTGGGAGTACAGTGGACCATTATCTAACCACAGGGATCAGGAATGTTATCCCTAGGACAGCCCATACATCCCAAAAAGTAGGACTCTTCTCAAGTCTGTAAGTTGAAGTTGATTTGATCACAGTTGACAATGACAACACCAGCATTTCCAAAGACAAGGAAGCCATGGATCTGAGGCTGCAAAGTCTGAGAAGGACTGTCAATGACAGCGGGACTTGGAGCTCTCTCATTTATAGGGTCACCCTAGGTTGAAATGGATTTGATGACAGTTGAGAATGAAAACAGTAGCATTCCCAAATACAGTTTATTATTCTGACAAAAAAGTACTCTATTTTTTGTTTTGTTTTATTTACAGTCACTTCATAATCTGAAGCCCTCCATTGTAACTCATTAAAGTTGTTCATAAATCTGGAACTACATCAGTCACAAAACTGAGAACTTATTTTCAGCCTTTTGTGAGGGAGCTACTTCTGCATCATGTTCTTTCTTTTCTCACATGTTCTTTGTAACTAGATCAGCAGATGCACAAGCCTTTAATGTGATGAGTATGATGATAAAGTTGGGTCATTTTCAAAGAAGCTTTTGATACAAAAAGGGGGAGAAAAGATAAGTCAGGAGGATGACAAAAGCGTGGCGTATGTACAGAGCATTGTGCTGTGAGGGAGGCATGAAGGAAAAGGCAAAGACAGGGTTCATTATTTCAGTAAGTCACACCATCTAAAATATGTCACTGTTTGTGACAGTAAATTCAAGTGCTCAAACAATTTTCTGAAAAGGAGAAGACAGAATCCAAGAGTTGTGTTTGTATCAAATGTAGAAAAAATGTAACTACAAAGGGATCATTAAAATGAGGCTCTTCATGTGGTTGCATAATGGATGTAAAACACACTATTCTATCTCATTTGAAATTTAAATGCAAGGAATGGGAAAGAAATACCAATTACTTTTGTATAATAGTCATTTTGCACTGCAGAGTCAAAATGGACATTTGCACTGGCCTTTGCATTCAAGGAGTTCCTTTGATTCATTCAACATGAATCTGATTACTAAGCTAGGCAAATTAATACAATTTATCATAATTTGTCCAATTTAGGTAGTGTGCATCATTCCAATAAACGGTTATTTGTGATTACATGAGCTGTCTTTATCACATAAGGTTAAAAGTTTTAAATGGTGCTATGTGGGAGGAGATACAATATATTTAGATTACAAGGTCTTCCAGAAAATCAGCAGGTGGATACCTAGGTATGCTGCCACTTTCATAAATTTGAAAAGCTTTATGCATGTCTCAATACATATCAGTTCCCTACAATCAAGGTTTATATTTGGAAAACAACATCTCCCATTACCATAGAAGGCAAGAGAAAATATGGAGAAAACCTAACAAAAAGAACAATGTGCTAGTACCAACATTTCAAGTGCTGCAAGTTTTTCATATATAGGGCGTCCGCGTTATATGCGGGCATACCTTATGAGGCTTTCAGCACATGCTGAAAGCTGCTCTGGAAGAAGGGTAAGCATGCCCTGGAAGGGATAATGGTGCGTGTGCACCACCACGCTGCTGCGCCGCCATGTGCATGAATCCCATTCATTTAAATGGGGCTTGAGCATACGCAAAATTTATCTTATGCAGGAGGGTAAGGGAAGGGCGTACTGTACTCCATACCCACAGATTCTCCATTCATGGATTCAGCCATCCACAAATTGAAAATATTAGAAAAATTCCAAAAAGCAAACCTTGATTTGGCCATTTTAAATATGGGACACCATTTTATTATGCCACTGTATATAATGGGACTTGAGCATCCACAAATTTTGGTGTCTTGGGGGTGGGTGTCTTGGAATTAAACCCCAGTGAATGTCAAGGGACCACTGTAAAACTCAGTCATCATATCATTCCTATGTACTTTTACTATCTTTCCAGGTATATACAGACCAAAGAGCAACTATTCTGAGCTCTGTACCTTTCTGTCAAGTTCTTTCTAGTATCATAGGGCCAGAATTATTCTGATTATAGTGAACAAGAAGCTGTTATTCATGCCCCGAGGGACATCTTAATTTCTACTATGACCTAATAGTTAATTGGTTTCCAACTATACTACATACCCATCAGTGCCTCATTTTCTTCTGACTAGGTAACCTGAGGCTTTTCAAGGCATAAATGCAATCTAGCCTTCACTGTTTTTACATTATAAACTAGACAAAGCTACAGTAAACAGGATGAGCTGTGAACTGCCAGGAAATAATTAGCATCTTTTAACATATTATTTTAAAAAGGTGTTGATGAAGCTCTACTGAATAGTGCCTAAGAAAATAGATGAAGGTATTCAAAACGCAAAGGGCAAGACAACTTTAAACATTTTTTTTAAAAAGACCTCATTTTATAAAGACACCTGGTTAGCGGCTGTAGGGCTCTTAGAGAACGTAACAAGAAGAAACTTATTTTAGTGCTCTGATGGGAACATGTCAGCTGTTGCTTCCTTTCTTTGACTTTAACATCCTAGCTCACAAGAGCTTGAGGTTTCATCCAAATGTAACTTTGTTTTATTCAAAAGTGTTTACATACCCTCTATCATTTACAGATGAAGATCAGAACACATGTACCCATGCAATTACAGATGGTGAGGGCTATTATGAGAAAGAAAACAAAAGCTAGGAAAGGCTTCAGTCATTTGCTTTTGTCTAATCCTTCAGGGAATGGCAAGATTTCCCCCTTCTCCTCTCTCCCCTGTTGAGTCAGTTGAGTGCTAGCTATATTTGCACTTTGACTTCAGTGAGCAGCAACTGAAATTAGCTGAGGATAAAGTGGGAAAGTAGAAAGAAAAGAGAAAAACCAGGCCATTTTAAAAGCAGGTGAAAAGTGGGACAGCAGATTAATCAGGACTGTCCGTGCCAAATTGGGAAAGATTAAAGTAAGAAATTGGCCACCTATGCCTCCTGCCACTCACAGCCCCCCATGTCATGTCCCATTCTGTTCCATAGGGTCTCTTAGTTAACATCACCAGAACAATCAGGATTCTCAGGTCTACAGTGTGAGCTCCAGGGAAATCCCAGAAGTCCCTGGCAAGACCTAAGGGAGACGGGTGGAATTGCCTCTTGGTCAGATGATTGTGGAAATGAGCACAAGGAGAATTTGGGTGAAACCTGTCTTAAAAGCTATGATATATAAAAAAAGCCCTCAGTCATGATGTTGCCACTCCACTTGGTTTCCCCTTCTTTTTGGTATGGTTATGTTTCACAACACAGACTCCAACCATACATGGAGAGAGAAATCCCAGAGGTTCAAGGTTCAGGAAAGGGAGAGGCACAAGGAATCACCTTGTAAACATACAATGGCTAATGGAGCATACCAGGGAATTCCAAAAGAAAATAAGCATATGTTTTATAGAGTATAGCAAAGCTTTTGACTGCATAGATCATGAAAGGCTACAAATGCTCTTGGGAATGGCAACCCATCTGATAATCTTGATGAGAAATCTGTACTCAGGATAAGAGGCTCTTGTCAGAACACAATACGGAGAAACAGAATGGATCCCAATTGGCAAAGGGGTCAGACAAAGCTGCATCCTTTCATCCTATCTGTTCAACCTGTATGCAGAACATACTATATGAAAATCAGGTTTTAACACAGGAGGAGAAGTGAAAATGGGAGGAAGGAATATCAACAATCTAAGGTAGGCAGATGACACCATACTACTAATAGAAAATATCACAGACCTAGAGCAACTACTAAGGAAGATCAAGGATGAACTTGGAAAAGCAGGTTTATTGTTGAACATAAAGAAAACAAAAATAATGACCATGGAGAATTTACACAAATTCAATCTAGACTATGAGGAAATAACAAATGGAAAAGAGTTGTCATACCTAGGATCAAACAGTGATCAGAATAGGAACTGCAGTCAAGAAATCATAGGAAGACTAAGAATGGGGAGGGCAGCTATGAAAGAATTACAAAAGATCCTATAATGTAAAGATATACAATTAAGCATGAAAGTTAAAATCATATGGGTCATCTTATTCTCTGTTACTGGATGTGAGAGCTGGAAAAAGCAGATAGGAAGAAATCAGATACCAAGAAAATCAACTCATTTGACATGTGGTGCTGGAGAAGAGTGCTGAGACAAACAAATGGGCCCTAGAACAGATCAAGCCAGAAATCTGCCTGGAAAGATGACAAAACTGAGGTTGTAATACTTCAGCCACATCATGCAATGACACAACTCATTAGAAAAGACAATAATGCTAGGGGTGGGGAGTAGAAAGAGAGAAAGGCTGCATGGTAGATGGATGGACACAATAAAAGAGGTCACAAGTATGAATTTACTGGAGCTAAGCAGAGAGTGTAGGACAGGGAATCTTGGAGATGTCTCATCCACAGGGTCACATGGGTCAAGATTGACTCAAGGGTGGTTAACAACAACACATGTTGCAGAAGCACAATGCATACACAACCACATTTCATGTTGAGCCAGTGAGCTCTGGATCCAGATGGGAATGTGTAGAGATGGGTGGGTGGGTATGCTTTAAACCAACAGATTTCAGGCACTGGGTAGCCTCCAGTGCCCCATGGCTATAAAGTTGCACCCTTGTCTTAAAGCATAGCAATTTTGTATAAGTTTCCACATACAGGTATGTGATTCAGGGTGTATAATCAACATAGGAGCCAGAATGGCATAGTGGTTTGAGTGTTGGACTCTGGACACCAGGGTTTGATTCTCCATTCAACCATGAAACCCACTGGGTAACTTTGGGCAAGTCACATGTTCTCAGTCTCAGGAGAGTTTACTATGGGTCTCTACAGATGGGTGGCCTGCAGTTGCCCTTTTTTGCCCTGGATCATTGTCATGGCAAACACATGCCACGGCAGTGATCCAGTCTCCCCAGGATGCAAAACGAAGCTGCCATTAGCCGGCTTCTTCTTGCACCCCATGATGATATCCCCTTCTGTCCAGCACTGTTTGGATGCTGCACAACCTGTGCATCATCATGGCATGCACCATATGGACGGGCACGTGCCATGATGGCAACCAGGTGGGGAAATTAGGGCTTGGAGCATGTGAACTAGTTCCCACTGGTTTGATAGGTTTACTTTAGCTGTGATCAGTTTGAGCAGCAGACATTTTGATTACTGATAGCAAAAGTTACAGAATGTTGCATTTGCCTGACATTCAGTGTCCATATGCAATATTTTAAAGAGGAACCAGCAGTAAATATTTAAGAATTCAATCCATGTATACTCTTGTTGCATCTGAGGGAGTAGACCAAGTGTACAAAAGCACACACTACAGCTTCTTTTGCACAGTTAGTCTCAAAGATCCCTTTGAATACTGATACTCTCATAAAGGTATCCAGGTCAGGCTTCCTCAGGACCAGAAGTCCCTGTTTTTGATGTTCCTTGCTTTAAATTCACCCAGCTAGACACATTTCCTGCAGGCAATGATGAAGGAAATGGCATAATTCCACTGCAGAATCCAGAAAACAGTGGAAGGGGGAGGAAATGGTTACAGCAATGAATACAAGTGAAGGAATCTTCCAGCAGACATAGTAATTGCACTCACTGACCTTGAGTATAAACCAACTATGTCCATCTAATGGTTGGGGAATTATATTTAAGAGTCTTCCAACTATATAGTTCGACTGAATTATTTTGCTTAAAAATTATCCTCATTAAAAACATTCTCAAAATCTAATTTATTTCTGAGATGCTGCAATCTGGATTTATTAACTGGTTAAAAGAGCTGAAGAGAAGTCCCTTTTACCAGCTGTCAGCATTTTTAAATAGCCTTTCAATCTTTATAATTTTAATTTTGGGATGAAGTATGATAGATAGGCTGCAGTTTCCCAAACTGTATATATAATAACAACTATCTCTATCTGTTCTAAATTGGGCTGACTCCACAATGTCTTTGTAATAAGTACTCTGTTGCTTTTATTAAGAAGTTTCAGATCAGTAAGGCTGTTTTTGTTTTTGTTTTAAAAAAGATTAACAAGAATATTTTGCTGAAAGTATAGAAGACATGGGAAGAGAAGGGTAAAAAAATCTGTTTCAGTTCCCTGAGGAAAAGGGGATTGATTTTTCTGCACAGAATACAAAAGTGCCATACAAACTGGTCACAATTGCCAATGGCCAGCTGACTTGATATTGGACCACTGAAACTGTGCTGAATCCAAGCATATATCAGGCTATTTCTTAAGATTATCCTTCTCTGGGCTAACATAGCCATCATTGTGCCTGTGTCCTGGGCAGGAAGCAGTTGAATGGCAGGAACTGTCCCTCCTTCCCCCACCCCATCTCAGCCCTCTTTTTGTTCCCACCTCTTAGTAATTTAAGCCAACAGAGCAACTCTTTTGATATATTAATCTTTCAGCAGATCTCTGAGATCAACTGAAAAAAGTAGCTCTGTGGATTTCTGACAATACCCAGCTTAATCTTTCTCTTTTAACAAGAATGTGGTTGAAGTACTCATCTGTTGAATGTAGACTCACAGTTTGAAGTCCCGATGGGATATAGATATTAATGGTCAGTAGCAAAGCCACCAAGGAACCTTGTGAACCCAGCAATACTCCAAGAAAACCAGGTGATTGCTGTAGCCAGAAATGCATTCTGTCTAATTTACTAATTGAACCTTCTCTTAGAGAAAGCATATCTGGCCACTGTGATCATTGGCATTCTATGACCTGAGCAGGAACATGAAATAAATCCATTCACCCATCCATCCCTTATCTGTGCAACACAGAAGCTGAAAAGAGTTGTTTTGTGGAGAAAGAGAGAGAGAGAATGAGAGAGAGGGATTCATTAATTAATTCATTCCTAGTATTGTTTGGTGGGAACAAGAGAGAGGGCCTTCTCAGTGGCTGCTCCACAGACTTTGAAACTCCCTCCCTAGGAAGACCAGAGTGTCCCCCTCCTTGATCACCTTCTTCCTGGAAGTCAAAACCTGCCTTTTCTATCAGGCTTTTTTAGAAATTGACTATGAAGGACTTTTTAATGGTATAGGAGAGAGAGAGAGAGAGAGAGACAGAGAGAGAGAGAGAGAGTTTTCTATATGATTTTCAATCTATACTGGTTTAAAAAAATTGTATACTGTCTTGAGCCCCATTATTGAGGAAAACGTGAGATACAAATGATTAAAATCACAATCAAACCATAATACATGGATCTCACAAGGACAAAGGCCTGTCCATTAGTGGAATGAGGCAACCACCTTGGATGCTGCATCAGCAGAAGTGACAATTTCTTCACCAGAGGTCTAGTTCTCCAGAAGCCTGAAATCCAGTGTTGCCAATTTCGTGACTTTCACGCGAAAACGGGGACTTTTCAGAGCTTTTCGTGTGATTTTCGTTCCTTGCTCTATTTCAGTGCCTTTTCCGTGACTTTGGCCCTTTCAGCTCCATATTGCTGCAGAGCAACCAAAACCTTTTGGAGTGTAACAGTTTTCAGCCAAGAGGGCTGGAGAAAAAACTCTCTCTCTCTCTCTCTCTAATGACTCCCTCTGAGAGCCAGGACGGAGCAAGCCCAACCAACCCCAACTGTTTGGAGGAATCACATTCACACTAACAGTTCAGCCAATCAGGGCAGGGAGAGGACAGTGATTGCCCCCCCCCCAGGCATTCTCAGGCTCCAGGGGCAAAGCAAAGTGGCTGCTGTATGATCATGTGAATGTGATGTCCCTGAGAGTGTGTGTGTGTGTTAGTGATTAAATATGCCTCTGAGCATGGGCAGAGCACCTGGTCAGTTGGCACCCCTGCTGCCCTGTCTTCCAAGAATTTTGTTTTGTGGCTCTCTTTTTCGTTCTCTTTTCCACTGCCATCCATACTGCAGAAATATTCCAGTTTGGCACTGCTTCTAACTGCAAGGCTCCCTGCGATGATGGGATTCTGGGCACAACAAACCAGCAAGCCCAGAATTTCATGCGTGGAGCCCTGGCTGCCAGTAAAAGCAGTGTCTCAACATGTCACAACAAACTACAATTCCCAGGATTCCCTGTTTGAACAAGGGAATTGCCTGCACACTTCCAGATCACAGCCCCAGAGAATGAGTCTACAGGATATCAGTGTTGCCAGTTTAATTCCACTTCTTCAGCTACATTTGGATTTAATAATAATAATAATAATAATAATAATAATAATAATAATAATAATGGTGATGATGATAGATAGATCATGTAGCACCTTTGAGTCTCACTGAAAAAAAGTTGGCAGCATGAGCTTTCTTAGACTTAAGCATATTTCCTCAGATGCATGGGAACTGTAGTTCATTGTGGCACCAGAGCTCTTTCTCACAAAACTACAA
The DNA here is from genome assembly GCF_019175285.1 of Sceloporus undulatus. Lineage (NCBI taxonomy): Eukaryota > Metazoa > Chordata > Lepidosauria > Squamata > Phrynosomatidae > Sceloporus > Sceloporus undulatus. The sequence goes on from NC_056523.1 coordinate 202,904,367, forward strand.
TTCCCAGGGTTCCCTAGCACTGAGCCTGGGCAGTTAAAGTGGTCTCAAACTGGATTATTTCTGCAGCATGGATTGTACCTTGAGCATTTTTAATAACGAAGGTCCAAAACACTGCAGAAATAATCCAGTTTGTGACCTCTTTAACTCTCCTGGCTTAGTGCTAGGGAATCCTGGGAATTGTAGTTTGTTGTGGCACCAGAGCTCTTTTTGATAAAGAAGGCTCAATGTCTCACAAAACTACACTTCCCAGGGTTCCCTAGCACTGAGCCAGGGCAGTTAAAGCAGTCTCAAACTGGTTTATTTCTGCAGTGTGTCTTGGACCCAACTCAGGTTGCATCTTCACTCCAGACTCCAGAGACAATCCAGTTTCATACCGTTTTTACTGCCATGGCCCAGTGCTATGAAATCCTGGGAATTGTAGTTTGTTGTCACACCAGAGTTTGCTGAGAGAGAAGGTTA
>NC_056523.1:202904925-203025342 GCF_019175285.1 Sceloporus undulatus
CAGTTTGACACCCTTTTAATTGCCATGGCCCAGTGCTATGAAATCCTGGGAATTGTAGTTTGTTGTCACACCAGAGTTTGCTGAGAGAGAAGGTTAAATGTCTCCGAAAACTAGAATTCCCAGGATTCCCTAGCACTGAGCCATGGCAATTAAAAGGGTGTCAAACTGGATTCATTTCTGCAGTGAGGTTGCATCCGAACACGTTTCTATTTGACTTCATGTCAAAATAAATATCTGAAAGGACTGAAAGATGCTTTGTGATTTTGAGGGTTCAAATAAGTTACAATTATTTTTATTCAATTATGTTTACGTTTATTTGCAAAACATCCGCCATTTTAACATTATGGGAATTTTCTGGGAATTGTGACTGAATATTCCGTGTGATGTGGGGGGATTCAGCAGGTTTTGGACAAACATTTTTGGGAATTATCTTCGAGGCTTGTTGGCAACACTGCTGAAATCTCTTGTTCAGAAGGCTCCTTGGAACCAGTCATTACAAGCAAGATTCCTGGGGTGCCACAGGCCCAGACATTCTCTGCCTGATTTAGATTTGTTATGAGGATTAAAAAGGGAGACGAGAACCTTTAACTCCTTGGAGAAAAGGCAGAATATAGACATAATAAACAAAACACAAACAAATTAACACAGTTTCAAGAAAGAGAAGCATTATTAACAACAAGTTGCATTCTTACTAACAACAATTAAAAACATTAATGTACTCAGTGGAAATAAAGAAATAGTAAATGGCATACTGTCATAAATAAGAAACAAAACATGATACAGCTGTTTGATTATTCAGCCCTCTTTGGAGTTATTAGACTAGGGAAAGGGCACACAAGCTTAATTTTTTCCATTTCCGGTAGCTGCCAGGATCCATTATACAGGGGTAAGAGTTTTAAATCCCACTGGAAACACCCCTGTTAAACTGAGAATCATGAACTCCAATAGCGGAAAGATTATTTTATTGTCTATAGCTTCTGTCTCTTCCTCAACCCCCAACTTCTCTCCTGAAAGCCTAAAGAGGACCCTTGAAGGACCTTTTTTTAATTGACAGAATGAATCACAGTGTGTCTATGCGTGTGAGAGAGACCTCAATTTTATTACCAGTAGAAGCCCTTTGTTTCATAATGACTTCAGATGGATTGGCTGGAGAAAATTCCCCTAAGACAAAGGAGATTAAGACTTAAAACTGATTTCTCAGCAGAACAGAATAAAAACAAGGAACTATTACCCATTTGTCTTGCTTGGAAAGGTGTGTGGGTCCCCTGACAACAAAGTAACCTGGATTCTTTCTACTACATCAGGAAGAACAACAGAGGCAGAAGGCTCTGACTGATACAGCAGGCAACTGATTCTCTTCCAGTCTTAAAATGGAAGTTGCATTTTAACATGGCTGAACAGTGATTTAGAAAGAAGATCAAATATCCAGAAAATCATAAGCATGAGCTCCCTTTTTTTGTTTATCAAAGCTGTCCACAAGTGTTGGGATGACTGTCATTCAACATGCAGGAGAATTCACACACCATTCTTATTAATGAACACAAGCAGTCTACAGAGCAGAATGGCATTTGATTCATTTGGTGAAAAGAAATAGACAGTAGCTAAAGGCACCCTCCTCCAGAACCTTTGCCATCCCATTTCTCAAATGTATCTCTTCTACATGAAAGACCGTGCTCACTCAGCAGTACTTCACCAGGGAGGAAAAGTGCTTCTCCAACACAGGACTCATTCAGATCGTGATTCATGAAGAAGTCTTGCACATCCTCGTATTGATCAGTTTTTCCTAATGGATACTAAAAGCCTCAAATACCCCCAAACCTCTTACTAGGAGGAATGGTTCAATGGCAATTTATCCAGGAAAGGAAAGCCACTGTCTATATAAAAGTAATAGACATTTTTTCTTTCTTTTCTTTTCTTTTCTTTTCTTTCTTTTCTGTTTTTTTAAAGGCAATCCATCAAGGTATGATCCAAATGCATAGCCTAAACAGAGAAAACACAAGACAGTTCTAATAAAGTAGAACAGCCTCTCTCACTCTGGTACCAATGGTGCTACTGCTGGGTTTGAGAGACCCTTAGATAAGTGTCTTCTACTTCCACTACAATGGCCTCTTTTTCCTATTTGTTTTCCTTTTTACCATTCATTAGATAGCAGTGCTGTTGTTTTTTTCACTGTCTCTGTGCTGGCATTTCCTCACTTAAACTAAATCTATTATCTCGTCTAGCATGCTATTTTCAATTGTGACTAGACAAAAGCTGGTAGGAATCCTGCTTCACTTGTCTGCTGCAACTGGTATTTTAATATAGCAATAGCAATTGCATGTTCATTTCTATACTGCTTATCAGTGAACTCAGCATTCTCTATGCGATTTACAATCTGTAAGCTAGTTGCCCCCAACAAGCTGGGTGTTCATTTTACCAACCTATAAAAGGATGGAAGGCTGAGTCAACCTTGGATCGACCCCTGGGGTTGAACTCACAACCTTGTGGCTGCGGTACTGTCATGTAGCCACTGTGCCACCAGAAATATAGAAATAATCAGCTTTTGGTCTTTCAGACACTTTGGATGGCAAAGTGACCACTGGCTGCTGAAGATAAAGCCCAAAACGTCTGGTGGGCCAGAAATATGTGAACCACTACTGAACACTTACAAAGACCACAGTCTGACAATTCTTACACATAATACCCATTGATGGACCTATCTCCTTCAGTTGTCTATTTCCATCTGAACTGGTGTTTCTCATGACATCTTGGGGCAGCATATTCCATAAGATGAGCTGACATTAAAGTTTATCCTAAAACTACACCAATTTCCTTGACTGAACGACACTGAATTATTGTATTATTTGTTGTTGTTGTTGTGTGCCTTCAAATCATTTCTGAGTTAACAACCCTAAAGCACTTTTCTCAGGCAGAGAGAGTATGACTCATCCAAGGTCACCCAACAGATCTCCAGAGTCCAAGTCCTGTACTTAAACCACTGTACCATGCTGGTTCTCTATTGTATACAAGGAGATGATAATTTATTTATGTTCCCCTTCATTACAGTGGACCCTTGTTATACGCTGGGGTTTGGTTCCAAGACCCCTGTGGATAACAAAATCCGTGGATGCTCAAGTCCCATTAAATATAATCACATAGCAAAATGGTGTCCCTTATAAAAAATATTAACCCCTTTAGTGCTGTTTTGCCTTTTTTCATCAGCATGTGCTTCTGCTCCTTGATTATTCTGGTTGTCCTATCTAGTACTATGGTATCCTTTTGAAATGGAGAAACCAAAGCATATGCAATGTTCCAAATGTGGCCACATCACTGATTTAAATGAATATTTCTTGGTACTAACTTGGCTATTCTCTGACTCCCCCCTCCCCCCCCAATGATTTCTGGAATGTCACTTGTCTCCTTAACTTCTACAGACACATTCACTGAGCTCATCATTGTGAGCCTTTAGGTAAGGATGGAAAAGAAATTTACTGGGTTCACACTTCAATCCAGAAATATTCATTTTGCACATCTTGAGGTTAGTTATGTAACAGAGCCGATTTTGACTTGATGAGGTTTACAATGTATTTGGGAGGAGGAGAGGGCCAGCATGTTGTAATGGTTCAGACATTGGTCTAGGACATTGGGAGATCAGGGTTTGAATCCCAGTTCAGCTATGGAAACTCATTGGGGGACCTTGAGCAAGTCAGCCTCTCAGCCTCAGAGGATAGCAATGGCAATCCCCATCTGATGAAATATGCCAAGAAAATCCTATGATAGGTTTACCTTAGGTCACTATAAGCTGGAAACAACTTTAAGGCACACAACAACAAGAAGAAGGCATGCAACAACAACAACAACAAGGTCTGTATTGACTAACGTACAATCAGAAATGTATATTTAATAGGAAAAATATGTAAAAGTGTGCACTTTACCAAAAGGCAAACAAAACATTCTATATTTTGAAAATGCACCCAAAACCAATAATATGCTTATTTTCTATGCAGGAAAGGGAAACAAATGACATAGGACTGAGATAATACAAGAATGTCAAAGTAATTCTGAGAAAACTTGTCAAGGTAAGATTGATAGGTATTCCCATTTTCCCCACAGCCAGGTAAGATCCCAATGGATACATTAATTTGCCATGCTTTTCCAAACATGTGTCACTCTACACTTAAACTGAATTTCTTCAGCCATTCTGACACATAGCACCAGACCCCAATCTTAGGAGCCCCCTGGCTTTCCTCAAACATTGCTCAAATGTCCTTCTTCCAATTCTTTTAAAATAAATTTTACCAACATTATTATTATTATTAACCTTTATTTATGAAGCGCTGTAAATTTACACAGCGCTTCGTATGGATCTGATCATCACATCATGACTGCAATCATTTTAAGGAAGGCATTTTGTCAAAAGTATTTTTCCCTCCTAAAAACCAAGCTCACAAGTCTGCTATACCATGTTAAACTATAACAAGAGCTGGCAAATGCATCATCCCCTCCCATAATATCATCTACTAAAATAAAGGTTCACTACTGCTGTCTAAAGCACTCGCATGGACACAATGGGCATCTTCACCCCATTTTCATATACCCAGATTGATTTAGGCTTGGACAAGCCCCCTTTTCTTAAAAAAAAAAAAAAGTAGCTGGTGACTTGATCCCTTCTGGAATTTCTTTATTTTTTAAACAGTTTGCATGAACCTAAAATAGTTGAGGGGAGACCAAAAACAGGGGGAAATGGCCACTTATAGACCCCTGAGTGCTTTGGGAATGATATCAGCAATTTTAAGGAGTGGATTTTCCCACAATTTAAAGGGTTTTAGAGGATGTGAGGGATGAATAGAGGCATGGATACACTGGGAGGCTAAAGAGGCCCCCATTTTTTAAAGTTTCCTATGTACATATTCTGCATAGGTTGGTAGGGCAGGACTTGTATTTATTGCCATATTGTTAACAAGATTTGTGCATTTCTCCTTCAATCCTTTGGACAATACTGAGTGATACAAAGAAAATGGTGCAAAAGTAAAGCTGTTCTTATTCGGTATTGAACCATTCTTTTCAAAGCACCCTGTTCTACATTTTGTAACAGTGATTTTTTTTTGTCCTGTACTCTGACTGATATGTATATGCTGAAGTTATCTTTCATTTGTTCAAACCTTTCCTTATAGGTTGTACACATATCCGAGTATCAGTAATACAGTACATTGTTTAAAATAACCAGCAAGCTTTCATTGGGCAATTTACCTTTCTGACATGTCGTATAAACTTTCTTTTTATATGCTGAATAATTTTCTGTCTGAAAGTTAACCATATTGGACTTTATGGTCGAAACCTTCCACTACACAGATGTTGATTCTGAGTTAATTACACTATTTGAATTGTATAATCATTAAACCTTCATGCCTTGTGTGATGCAGCAATATGTGAAACACAGAGAAAGAGAGAGAAGTAGGGAAAAGGCTGAAAAGAAGGAAAGTGAACTCCTGGGTTTCAGTAAGCATTTTATTTGGACAAAATGATCAACCAAACAGGTCATCTCTTCCCTGGCTTCTATACTATACATTGACCGCAACAGCCAAACCACAGCAATTACCTGGTAAAACAAAAACAGACATAACACCCAGCTTTGCATAAGTGCTATTTGATTCTAGTTCTTCAAAAGTAGAATTTTGGAAGACAGATGCCAGCTTACTAGAGCACATGATCTATTACTTCAAGGTTATATATAAAAAAAACACCTCAATAACTATATGGATTCAAGGCTGGTAGTCCATACCCACTTACCTAGGAGTAATTTGCACTTAACGCCATTGGAGTTCTTACTTTGTCACCATGTACAACATTGCACTGTGAGCATCAAACGGATACTACACAGCAATTTTTCAGAAAAGGTGGTCCCTCAAGTCACTGACACCAGCTTTCCCACACTTATATACCTTACATTTAGTGTGCTTAGTTTTGTGGTTGGTCACTGGAATGTAAATATGGGCTTAATCTGCATATCTGATTGTTCACATATTTCTGAAGAAATCACACTGTAGAAGGAAAACTAGGTTACTCTTTGGAGATACACATTCCCCTTAATGTCAAGTTTGACACCTAGGCGCAAAACCAAGAAAATATAAATACATGTATTGGAAAAGGACACTGTGTAGTTTTTAATGCAATCAAATGAAGTTTGATGGGAGGGACGCCAAAGCCCTTAACACTTACCCTCTAGAACCAGAATCCATTGATACAATGAAGAAAGGCAGTCTCACAGCCTGGGCTTCCAGCTCCAGTTCTTTCTTACTAAAAGGAATTAAGAAAACCAACTCAGCAATGCTGAAAGCTGTCATCCTCACACCCACGTGCTTCATATAGAAAATATTATGTGAAATACACATCTGTTACAACAACATGGTTATAACCTACTTGTATTTTGAACATCTGAATCTTATGATTAGCCATATGCACTTACATCTGGAAAAATCCCCCCAGAGGAAATAAATAAATATAGACAGAAGTGATGGACAGCAGCTGAATATTTGGGTGGGGGGAAATAACAGATCTGAAAGAAGCTTGCTTTAAAGTTCCTTGTACAGAACTTGCCTTGTTAATAGGCTAAGACACTATGCTGCACAATGGAAATGGTATTTTCATGATTCTCAGTTTATCAGGATAAAATTCACATATATGAAAGTGCCTGAGATCTTGTAAAATGTCTCTACTACTGGTGCATGTGGGGCACTTTTGACCCTTTCCCTACATATCTCCAGTTAGGATATAAATACACATCCATAATACAATGTCTAATTCAGTATGTGCGTATGTGCCTTAAAGTCACCTGTTGACTTAGGGCAGCCTTATCAATTTCACAGGGTTTCCTTAGGCAAGGAGTACTCGGAAGTGGTTTTGCCAGTTTCTTTCTCTGAAATTTAAATCTGTAGTCACCATTTACTGAGGTGGCCATTTCATCATTTTCACATATCATGAAATTTCAGCTGCCCATTTGTTTGTTATACAGATCAAGCCAATTGTGGAAACCTCTAATCACATCCTTTCAAAGATATGAGATTTTAAAAAAAAGCATGCAGCTCCTGTCCACAAGTACCTTGGTCAGTTGAGATAGCTGTCAATTATTCTTTTTTTTACATGGTATAATGACTTCAGGGGGGAAAAAAAACCCATATGGCAATTGAGCAGCTGGGAAGGGTGGGCATTCACCCCCCTCCTCCTTCGCCTCCTCTGCCACCACTGGGCTTCCTCTCCAGGAAGAAAGCCCAGTGACGGAGCAGCTGGATAAGGCAAGTGTTCACCCCTGAAGGCACAGGCACTACCTGGGTGTCATCCCTCCTGTAGGGTATCATGAATTATGGCCCGTTTCCCCCTCTCATACCCCCTCTCACACATATTTTGCATGAAAATATTTATAATATGTACAAAAATATTACAGAAGCTAAATGTATTTATGAAAATAATACACACAAATGCAGTACACTGGGAAAAGCTTTCAAAACTCTGCACATTAAGACAGAAGATCACACAATATGTACAATTTAGAATGACCATAAAAGAACCTTCAAATTATTGAGGGAATAGAAACAAATATACAAATACAAAAAAGATTAGAAAATGAAATAGAAACTAAAATCCATAGATCAAATTTTTTTGCCAGATTAATTCATGACTTGCAAATACTCTCTCAGAATGTCTCTCTAGTGAGAAGAAAATTGTATGACTTATTTATTCTTGCATGTGAGAAAGAATAATTGTGACGTTTACAATCATAAACCTTGCTAAAATTCACATTGAGTGTGACACACAAGACATCAAAAAAATCCGTGTGTTTTAGATTCTTTCTAAACATTACACATACAATACTATTGATGTTTCGTACCTTTCCTCTTGGCATACTTTGAATGCCCACAGTGACCCAGAGAATGGGATATTTGGCAAGAGGTTGGTCTGTGGACATCATTATGAAAGATTAAAATAGTTAAGAGTGACTTTGCTTTTCAGTGATAAGCTCTAATACTGACATCTGATAGGAAATGGTTTTTATGTCCCTGAATGACCCCAGATAAACAAATATAACTGTCCATTGTGTGATAAGTTATTCTATTAAGGCTGGAAGTTATTAATGTCATGTCACATGCAGACACTGAATGGAATGGTCACCTCCACCCGTCAACCTGATTGCTGAAGACTATCTGTGGCCTTTGAGGCTTCCTAGTATGGCGAGGTCCCTGGAAATGTGCTGACAGACCCAATATCCCCTTTGCCTGCTGAGCTGTCAGAATAAGCTGTTCCAAGGGCTTCAGGAAAAAATGCCATACCTATGACCCTCATGCCTAGTTTATGCAGAAGAGCAAGAGAAATGAACTGCCCTAACAGAAGTATCTCAGGGAATCAGGAAGGCATATGTAAAGGGATATACAAAAGATACCAAAGTTAGTGTTAAGATTGCAAATATCCTGATGGATAAGAATTCTTGAAATATTATTTTTAAACACTAATGCATTGGTATTAACTGCTACTTTTGAAAAGAAAACCTGATTACTGTTATTCATTGCCCATTACTTTATAAACGACCAAGTAATAACATTTTACTGATGTATTATTACTAGTTGTTTCTTTTAAAAAGGTAATAGAAAGATTGTGAAAAATAGCAATATATATCAACAACCATAAATCCTCTAAAATGACATTTCAAAATCAATGGCATTGTGAGATTCCTGTGTCAGCATGGCAGTGTATTCTAACCCAGTCTTGAAGTTTGGACTAGAACCTGCAGTGCATTTACTTTCCTAATGGCATGAAAGTCACCACCCATTACTATTCAAAATGTCTCAAAAGAAATGAGAAAATGTTGCCCATGACTTCAAAACACATAGTAATGTCTGAATATTAATGCTATTTCTTTTTTTAAAAAGTTGCAACCTCATGATAACTCTGGGAAAAAAGTATTACAGGAAATTTTGTTGCTTATATCATGATACTTCCAAACTCTGAACAATGGCACAACTCCTGGGAAAACAGCAGAGTCTTGTGTGACTCCTAAAAAAACAAATTTTAGGCTTTGTATGAGGTGCATTTTATGGGGTGGGCTGTAAATAATGAAATTATATGCCACACAACACTTGTTAAGCTGTGACAAAACAGCTTTGCATGTTTGCACCACAGATTAACATGGCTAGTTCTCTGGAAATTATAGCAAACCCTGGTTTGTGCATTATTTAGTACTGTTTATTAGAATATAATTTATAATAATAAATAAATAATTTTATGAATATAATAATAATAATAATAATAATAATAATAATAATAATAATACTTGTTGGAGGAGGAGGAGCTACCAACATTGCTGCAGGACAGTAATTCTGGGACATAGGAAAAAACAGGATGCTTTGGAGAGCTTGGAAGTAGCCTTGGCAGATTCTGTGGGTTCTTGCCAATTTGCACAGAAGGAAATGTGAGGTGGTTGTATTATGTGACTCCCTGATAAAGTGGACAGACACAGCATCATGTATACCTGAGAGATGTATGCAGTGTGAGTTGTCAAGATTCATCAAACACACTGATCAGCTATCAATGTGCTACAGGTGACTATGAGACACTGGCCAGGAATCTACGGAGTGGGTGGGACATGGGACACAGGTTGTCATTTCATCATTCCTTCCAGTTGAAGGAATAGCCAAGAAAGAAAGTGAAGAATATTGCAAGTGAACAATAGGATGAAGAGAAGATGTTGTTGGGAAGGATGTGACTTGTAGGATCAAGGTTTGCACTTCCATAAAGAAGGATATCAGGCTAGAGCTGAGTTGCTCCTCACAGCAGTCAGTAAGAACACGTTTGCTAGGAGTCTCAAGAACCTGACTGAAGTTGTGTTAAACTAAATTCTGGGAGGGATATAAAGAACTAAGGACAACAGTGGCAGTGCTGCAGGGAAAACTGAGGTGGTTGTACATGATATATGCAGACTGGCGAAAACCCATCTTGTCCTTACATTCAAAAATTGAGGGGGGGGGGGGAGAAGAGCTGGACAACTACTGATTAGTCACCTTGACATCAATACAAGTAAAGGTTCTGGAAAAGATAATACAACAGTTGGTTTGTGAACGTTTAGAAAAGAATGTTGTGATCATTCACCGAGAGCCTTGGTTTCTAAAAAAGAAGTCATGCCATACTGATCTTATCTTTTTTTGAAAGAGTTACAAGTGTTATTCATCAGGACAATGCTGTGGATCTAGTGTATCTTCATTTTGGTAAGGTATTCAACAAGGTCACTCATGATATTTTGGAGGACAAGCTGATAAAATGGAGGCTATATAATGCTAAAGTTAGGTGGTTTTGTAGCTTGATGAGCTGAGGCCAAAGAATGCTGAATGTTTCCTCATCATCTTGGAGCAAGGTGACAAGTGGGATGCTACAGGGTTCTATCTTAGGCCTGCAGTAATTCAGCCCCTTTAGAAATGACTTAAGGAATCGAAGGCAGGCTTACCAAATCTGCAGATGATGCTAAACTGGAAAAGGGAAGCTAATACCTAAAAATTCAGAAATAAGATTCAAATAACCGTAACATTGGGCGAACTGGGCCATCTCATGGGCCACAACAAAATGACTTTCCAAAAGGATAAATGTAGCAGCTACACTGAGGCAAGAAAAATCACAAATATAAGATGGATACCACTTGGTGTTACATGCTGATTCTTAGTAATCACAGCATCCCTTTCTAAGTGTTCACAGGTTGACTATTTAAGATTTGGATACCATCACCCCCATTTCCACTGCAACATTGATGCTCTTGTCTCAGTACTATGGGGGAGGAAGACAGTATTTCAAAGGACAGGGAGTATCATTTTCCTCTCCCACAGGAATCAATTTAAAATATATGTGGGAAAGATGTAGGGGTCTTAATGGATCACAAGGTAAACATGAACCAACAGTGTGATGTAGCAGCTTTAAACTAAACTAAACTAAAGATTTTCAATTAAATTCTAAGCTGGGGTCTTAGAGTCCCAGTTTTGAGGGGAAATGGGGTATAAATAAAGTTTTGTGTATTTGTCTATTTATTTGTTATTAAAGCGGATTAGGAGGACACTGAAATCATCAAAGACATTCTACAACTTGGCTTAGTTACTAAACATACAGACAAAACAAAGAGAAGACTTCCAACCCTGAATTTTCAAGACAACAAACCTCCCTATTCTATTTATAAATGGTTATATTTCTGGAGCAGAAATGTACAAAAGAAAGAAATTCAGACTTCTAAACCTATAATCATTATCTTACCTTCTTCTTTTTTTCTATTAAACTATGAAAAGTTTCCAGTCTTTTAAGAAATTGTTCAAGGACTTTTCTCTAATGCATGTTGACAATCTGTCAATTTCTTCCATTTCTGAGACTTTTACAATCCACTGTTTTTTCTGGAGTTATTTCATTTGCATTCCTTATTAAAACTTCATTGATTTACTGTGTTGTAATTATAATTGGAACTAGTGCCTTCATTTCTGTTGTATGGTTTATTTTCAGTATCAGTATAAGCTTATTTGGTTGTTGACCAGTATAAATATATATAAATAAAATGATAATAAAATAATAATTGGTCAATACAATTATTAGAACAGGAATCAAAGAACAAATATCAGAGTCAGACTCCACCAACTATGTTTTATTTTCATTTCTCACAATTCCAATTTCAGTCCCTTACATCATACCAGAAGGCATTTGTGGAACACACTGGGAAGTGTGAATAGGAAGAAATTTGGGAATACCAACACCATGTACTAATGGAACTACCTTATCACTTGTATAGGACACTCTGGGGCCAAGTCATATTAAGTTTCCTAGTCTAAATAAAACTACAAAGGACATGATGGCTCAGTGGTTAAGATGCTAACTGTGATGATTGCAAGATCAGCAGGTTGGCAGTTTGAGATCCAAATGCCATGGGATGGAATGACCATCACTGGTCCCAGCTTCTTCCAACCTAGCAGTTCAAATGCATCTAAAATGCAAGTAGATAAATAGGTACCACTTTGATGGTAAGGTAACAGCGTTCTGTGGAGTCATGCCAGCCACATGACCATGGCATCGTCTTTGATAACACTGGCTCCCTCAGCTTAGTAAGGGAGATGACCACCACCCGCTACATTTGGACACAACTGGACAATCTTGTCAAGGGAAAACATTTACCTTTACCTTTAGTCAGAGGATAGGACTAACCCCAGTGGATTCAAATTGCAAGAAAAAAGTGGTTTTTTAAGTTTTGTGTCTAAATGCAACAGCATGTAATTGTATTTGTAAATGTAGAACAGCATAGAACAACAATGGGAAAAGTGCTGTTCATAGTCCATATTTGGATTTCAAGTTGTTTTTAGACCTGTAGAGACCCCAGAATCTCCAAGTGTTTGGAAATGTTTTTGCCCCCAAATGCCCCCAATATTACCTAAGGTGTATGGGCAGCAATTCCGTCACACCCCTCCTGGGATGGACAACACTGTCTTTAAACTGGAAGTGAACTGGAAAATGATTGGATAAAAACATCTTAGGAAGTCAATTTTGATTTCAGTTTCCCCCAAACCTCCAAGATGCCCCAAGCGTGAATGAAATTATTAATTTACTAGAGGAAGAACAACTTTCCTACCAAATGACTTTTAAGTTGTTTAAATTTAAGGGAGTCTTAAAAGACAGGGTCTCACTAATAGACTGTATCCATCTATTATTGAAACAGTAGAATGCCAAATTCCACATAAAAACTAGGAAGAATCAGCCCTTTGAAGCATGTCCTATTAATATCAAATATTATTCAAAGAGCAATGTGCAGCATTTCTCTTTTTTTCCATCCCTAAATTACACTTCAAACCTATCTGCACCGGTCCATCACTCTACATGTCACTACTGATCACTACAAAGCCTGCACTTTCTTAGATTTTCTACATCTGTTATCAAACGTTGAGCCACAGTGTCTGCTAAGTATATAGTGAAAGACATCACTGCTGGAGTAAAATCTGGGATCTACAGCACATCTAAAATACAGATAAAATTGGAAGCGACATAGAGCCAGAGTGGTGGAGTGCTTAGGTTGAAATCTGCATGGAGGTTACTGGATGGCTTCAAACCACTCACCATCTTTGAACATAATCTACCACACAGCATTGATGTACAGTTAAAACTTTGTGTGTGTGTGTTTAAGCATTTTAATGTTTTAAATAATTTTAGATATTGCTAATATTCCTTCTTTAATGTTGATATTTTGCATGTTCTAAACTATATCATATTTAAATTAGTTTATAAGCCACCTTGAGTCCCAGCTTTGAGGGGAAGTGGGGTATAATTTATTTATTTATTTATTTGATGTTAAAGTGGATGAGGAAGACACGGAAATCATCAAAGACTTTCTGTAACTTGACCAAGTCACTAATCAATATGGAGTGGTAGTCAAGAAATCAGAAACCTCCAATATGAAAAGACAGCTATGAATGAAAACTCAAATATAAGGATATCTCACTGAATATGAAGTTCGGAATATTCTACATGACAACATATTTCCAATTTCTCTATATATCTGTGAAGCCTGGACAGTGAACAAAACTAACAAGAAGAGAATCAACTAGGGATAGAAAAAAAATTTTTAAAAATATTTGGAAAAAATAGTAACCCCCCCCCCCCCCATGTTTTTCAAGGGTTGAGACATCCTGATGAGAAGTATCTCAGACTGATGAGAAACCTTGTAGTGATTTCTGGGGGGAGGGAGCATTTCTGTGGAGAAGTATTATTTTCTGTGCAGAAAATGCTGTTTCAAATGCAAAACAACAATGTGTGAATTGTGCAAAGAATAAGTCCCAAATCAGTAATGGGCTTGAAAAATTATGTGGTTTTCAAAGACTTTCTCAGAGCTGGAAGAAAATTGTCAAAATTAATAGACTGTGAAAATAAGTGACAAATTACATTTTGACAACTTGTCAAAATTAGTGACAAAGTGCATTTCTAGAATTAAGGTATTTAAACTATGATGAAGTAGGAGAGTTCTACAGTTATCATGGATTTACAAAATGACCTATAAATGGATCCTGAAGAAGATCAATCCTGAACTCTCCCTAGAAACCAAAATGACCTAACTAAGGTTCTTGTACTTTGGACATATCATGAAGTGACATGACTCACTGGAAAAAATGATAATGCTTCATAAAGTGGGAAGCAGTAGGAAAAGAAGATTATATTATATGTAGATAGACTCTATCAAGGAAGCTATAGGAGTTTATCACATGGGGCACTTACCGCTGCCCAAATGGGATCTTTCATTAATAAAAATGGCTTTTCCGAGGTTTCCCCATGAACGCTTCCATGCCAGAAGCGGGAAGCCTCAATGACGTTTCAGAAATGCAATGGATGATCCTATCTCCGGTGCTTCTGAAACTTTTGGGCAACACATGGGCAACATTTCAGGAACGTTTGGGCAGCAGTAAGTGCCCCGTGTGATAAACTTCATAGACTGAGTTTAAAGAACCTAAGCAGGCAGGGTATTTTGGAGGTTTCTCATTCATAGGGTCACCATAGATTTGATGACAACTCACAACAACAATAAATCGATGATGATGATGATGATGATGATGACAATCATCACTACCACCACCACCATCATAGGGGCACAACAATGATGAAAGCAAATATTTGAAGGGCTGACAAATAGAAGATGGATTCAAGTTATACCAGGGTTGACCAACTGGGGTGAGTGTGAAAGCCAAATTTTTTGACAGACAGCAGATGCAGGCTGCAACAGGGCCCCAAATGGCCAGTTGTTGTTGTTTTGTTTAAATGAAAACAGAGAATGATATAGCATATATGCCTATTTTTTGTTGTTGTTCTTATTAAGAGAGCTTTTGAGGGTATCTCCATGAGCAGGAAAAAATGTTAAAAGAATTCTTGAAGGGTGACATTCAAGGATAGAAAATTTGGCTTTTAGCCCAACTCCTGAACTTTAGGGGATGGGAAGCTTTTACCTAATCATTATGGAGAACATTAGTAAGAGCTTTTCAAGAGTATAATGGACCACTTCAGCGGGTGGTAGGCTTTCTTTTTTTGGAGTTACTGAAAGAGAGTTGGATAGCCATTTGTCATGCTTTAGCTGGTGACTTCTGAACTGACTGGATTTAATGGTCACTGATGTCCCTTCAAACTGTTATGAGTCTGTGTTTCCATAATTCTGTGGTTTCCTCTGACTTCCATCTCCTTAATTTTGCATGCCTTTTGAAGAGAATAATCATGATAGCCACACTGTACACTGAAATTTAAGAAAGCTAGAGGCAGAAGCATTTGAGGTTTGTGTGTGTTTACAAAACCATCTCCCTCAAATTCAAAATCAATAGGTTGCATTTGTTCAGCAGTCACAAAGCTTAATATTAAAATATCAGTACAAATTCAAATTCCAACACACTACTTGTATAGTTACATGGCAGATGGATTTCTTTAGACCGCAACTCATGGCACAAAAGCCTTGGCCTAATATAGCATGTCAACAAGTCTACATGGTCAGTGATAATTAAAAAAATCCACCTCAAACAGAGGTAAAACCTCAAAACTTTGTAGCCCATGTTGTACTGTGAAGCCTTAGAAAGCCAGCATTTCAACAAGATTTGTATTTTTCAAGGACGAGTACAAGGAAATAAGAGTTGTCCTTTATAAGCATAGATAGCTGAAACAAAGGAAATGGCAGTAAAACAGACTATATTCATAGTTAAGTGTTAGCATCTTTGCAGTACCGTGTGGTAGAGCAGTACTGAACAGTCTGCACTTTATTGTAAAAGTGAAAAATAAAGCAGGGGAAAAAAAACTCTTGAGGCTTAAATTTTTCTACCCAAAGAGAATGTTCTAGTACTAGAAGATGAGAAAATCTAAAACCAACAGCCTCTTTCTTTTCTGTTGAGAGATAACAAGAGGGAAGTTGAACAGCCCAGTGTACAGATCCTTTTTCTGTGTATGTGTGTCTATATGTTTTCCTAAAACCTATATCCAAGCCTCCTTTTTCTCAACCTCTCAGGACTATCAGCTGCATAAAGCAAAGGAAGAAAGTGTATTCTTCCTAGAAAACTATGTCAGTTGCCATTTTAGGTTTTGTAGCTGTACAAACAAGTACTAATAAGGCTCTATCCTATGCACTGCTTTCAGTCTTCAGCTTCACTATAAAGCAAGGTCGGGGGATGCGGAAAGTGCTTTTGACCTACATTCATATATCCAAACCCTACTCATGTTCTTTCAAAATCTTGTCAGAGACTTCGGGACTGTATCCTTGTGGCCTGAGGCTGGGCATACTCTCATTAGCTGTGTGTACTCTAGCATCAAAGGCTTTTTTCCTGATATGACTAAAAGTGCTGTGAATGGCACACAACCAAGAGCCTGTGCAGGCATCTGCAAGCATCTGTGAATGCCTAAAGTAGAATCAGAGATATGGCCATTTGCTCACCAACATCCTTGCACCCATCACACCATTCCAGACCTTTGTGAAAAGTGGCAACTTAATGCAATTAAAGACAGGGCAACGGATGGAAACAAGGAGAGAACATGAGCATACTACAGATAATGGGTACAGAGGCTGCTCTTTATAACCAAGCGATAAAATATGACATGAACTATCATGGCATGATAAAATCAGGATATCCAGCAGAAACTGTGATTTTCCTAATAATTAATTAGTTCCTTTGAATTTCTGCCCCCCTCCCCCCGGGATAGATTAACAAAGCCCTGAAAATATTAAAAAATCTCAAACAGTTTTCATGCAGGCCACAAACCTAAATTGTCCATAAAGTGTGCAGGTGTGATAGCTAACCACACACCTCTTGCGATTTAATCGTCACTGAGGTGTCCTGCTCCTCTCCCATCATCAAAGTATTCATGGAGCAGCCATTTTTCAAAAATGGGAACTTCCGTTATTGGAGAAATGGCTGCTCAAATGATTTGATAACAGGAGAGGAGTGGGACGCCTCAATAATTATTAAATCACGGGAGGCAAACACGAATGGCTATCATACCCACATGCTTTACAGATTTAGCCATGTTTCAGGGACAGTAAGGCAACATGTGATAATTGCCTATGGCCTAATAAACTCATTATCTACATAAATAGCACTTGTTCTGATGACACAAAAAGTAAAGTGGGCAAAGGGGAGAGTTGCTCCATTGAGAAAGTGTTCCCCTTCCATCACTGCCATGGCAAATCAACAGCCAGCGAGAAGCAACTCAAGGCAAGCCACTCTCTTCTTGAGTGGATATTTGACAGTAGCCTTCTGCTTTTCATGCCTAACCATAGTCTTTGCTTTTTATGCACCACCTTGTCTGTCTGTTAAACTTATAGATTTTCCTCCACCAATGTTAGGAATGTAATTCTTTGCTAATCTACCTCTCAAAGGAACTAATGAGTAACTTCAGCAATTTTCTTTTCACTGGGAGAAACTGTTTGAAAACTGCAGTTTTTGTAGACTATTGACAGTTCAGTATTCTTTACAAAATTTACATGGGATGTGTGTGTGTGTGTGAAGAAAATAGCATTCTCATAGGAAACACTGTTTTATGTGGAGAAAATACTATTCCCATCTAGAAAATACTATTTCCTGTGCAGAAAAGGCTGATTTCTTCACATGCAAACCATGTGAGAATTTTGAGCCTAATACATTCTGAGCTGTGAAGATTCTCATGAGTTCAAGGACCTTCTTGTCAGGGATTTTAGACCCTTGAGAAATATGTTATTTAGGATATTTTCAAATATTCTTCCCATCCCCAACCCATGTAGTATTAATTTCAATGAAATGATCTCATCTTAGGCCTGGTTGACCCTTACATTACCAGACTTGAATAGGAGCCCCTTCCCTGGGGCTGGAGTCCACACTATAATATCTGTAAAGGTGAGCAAATGAGGAGCACTGCTCAGTCAACAAACAAACAAACAAATACATATACACAAGTAAAAAAAGATGTTGTAAACATGATTTTGTTTTTATTTTTATTCATTTATTTTTTGGCCAGAAACTTTGTTAAATATGGAATACCATGACTGTGAAAAGGATCATGCAAGGGCATAAACATGGAATAGGACACAGTTGTGTATACCACCTCAGGGTTCACAACTGCATCGGCATGATAAGCAAGTTAAGTCAAATGTGCTTAGAAACCCTCTTTATATCATTGTGCTGAAAACACAAACATAGAAATAAAGGCCACATGCAGGAAGATGGGACTTCCTTGCATGCATATTCCTCTACCATTCCAAATTTTTAATACATTTCACATTGATGCAGTTATAAAATGGCATAGCTTGATTCATATTAAATTTTATTTATTTATTAACCCATTATTTGTGTACCCCTTGGTTGATACTTTTTAAGCCACTGGCCTATACAAAATATTTTTATTCCACGTGTGAAAAATATTTCAGAATATATTTAGCTAACGATTACTGATGCCTCTTGGGGATGGTTTAGGTATCCATAACATGGAGTTAGTGAAAGTGTTGTGAGTTTTCCACGATGGGGAAATGCTCCTGTTGGGAAAAGCCTTGGATAATGATATATATCATGCAATAGCCTGTAAAAGCAAGGACAAGTGGAAGTAAAGGGGAAAGAATGCAGGGTACAATAAAGGCAAAAGACTAACACGATCTCCAGTAGAAGGAATTCAAGAAGCTGGTGAAGCAATGGTGAGAAGGAAGGCCATCTTTACCATTGTTCAGTGAGCCATACACAGCAGATGCTGGACAGAAGGGCAACAGCAAGACTCCCTTGATGGGCCTCCTTGGGCCACATATGCATGCCCCTATTTTGAGGACAGAGACTTTTGGAGGTGTGCCTGCTTTCCTTGCCTAATATCCATCCTTAGTCTAGTTTTGCTGACCTCAAGTCTGTTGGAAAATACTAGTTTGTCCTTGGCCTCAAGAAGCAAAATGACTTCAGGCCTACCTCCTCAAGAAGCAGCTGCTAAGTCACCCACCAACTTAGAAGATGTGCATTATGGGCAGCACATGCTAGCCAATGCTGCAGAAGGTCCATCAGAGCAGCTGATGCCTGTATATTTTCTTGAGCAAAATAGCCTGGAAGGCAACTTTTCACATCTGTCTGGACAGCCTAGCAAACTGGCTGCTCCTGGCTCAAGAACAGCATTCTATACAGGTTTGGCTCCATGTCAGGATTCTAAAGAACAATAAATGATATAGTATATGTAACTTAACAAATCATAGGATTCATGCATTTATTTATAATAGACTATAATTCCCTTCACTTTTTTTCATGTACAATCACTCCATTCACTCCTGTGACCCTTTATGTGGCCTATATGACACACAAAATCTGAAATGCTTCTTGAAGTACCAGAGCAAAGTACATGAAACTGAAGCTCCTAAAGCTGAGCAGGCCATTTAATGGTGCACATAGGAAGTGTTAAGATGTCAAGACAATTGTGCTGACATAGCTGTCATCTTTGTAATGTTATTCATGTGCATTATTTATACTTGGTTGCATATTATGCTGTCCAAGTCTTATCATGGTGTTGTCAAATGTTATGTATATGTATGTGGACAATACCTAAGGCAGTCTGGCACAGTCAAAAATTGATTTAGAAAGAGAAGATTTCTCAAAAGAAGGAGGAGGAGGAGGAGGAGGAGGAGGAGGAGGAGGAGGAGGAGGAAGAGGAGGAAGAGGAGAGAAGAAAAAAGAAGTGGAATTGGTCAAGAGAAATTTGAAATGGAGAATCAAGTTTATCAAATCTTGAAGTGGATGGAGAAAGCAGAGGGAAAAATAATTCATTTAATAGTATTTTTTTCAAACATTAACAGTGAGAAGGAACATTATTTCAGGATTTCAGGGGAAACTGGTTGGGGGTTAGTTGGACTGGTAAACAACAAGGTCTATTAAAAGAGGACAGGAAGACTGTAGAGAAATGTATTCAATAATTTGTGACTATTTATTGTTTATTCTCATGAGATAACAGTATATAGCGTACAAGTAAAATCAATATAAATAAATTGAACCTGTTTAAAGCAGTACAAATAATTTAAATAAACTAAAAACATATATGATGTTAACATGTTTAAAAAGCTAAAAAGCTAAAATAAAAATGAGTTAAAACCATACACATAAGCATTTTGGAGTAAATCAGGCCTAAAACGCTTTAGTAAACAGCTCTGTTTTTATTTGGTGAAGTCCGCTTTGGTTAACCGTTGGGCTTCAAGGAGAAGGGCACTCCATAACTGGAGTATCACACCTGATAAGGCCTTTTCCCGCATCTTCATGTAGTGTATTGACTTCACTGGTGGTTCACATAAGAGGGTTCCTTCCAAAAGACCTCAACCTTAGAGGAGGTGGTGTTCCTTCAAATATCAAGGTCTAAGTGGTTTAAATGGCCCTTGTTCGCATTTGTGCCAAATTCCTGGTGCGGTTTGTAGAGGGGGCCTCAGCACTCAACCCATTCTTCTGGATCCACTGAATTCTCTGCGTCTTTTGTACAGAATCAATTCAGCGCTAGTGTGAATGATCTGCAGATCTGAATAGGTTCCCTGTGGCACAGTCAGATCTGTGATGCAACTCCATGTTGAATCGATCCACTGAAGAATGTGAATGCAAAATGGATTAAATTGAAATGGGTACAGTTCAATCGCTGCTTGAATAGTGTGAATGTCTATTCAGCACTAGATCACTTCATTGATTCGACTCAAAAATGGTTTATTCTGTAGTGGGAATGAGGTCCAAGATTCCCTGTGTGAAAACCATGTATTTTTCTATGCATCCCCCCTCCCAATCCCTTATGTTTGCATTTTATTCAGAATATATTCTAATCTTGAATAGTCCTTGAAGATAGGATGCTGTTCAAGGACTTCAAGTAAGGAGAAAAATCACCTATTCTTGCCCATGATAATGAAATTTACCAAGATTTACAATCAATAAATAATAAATAATAAAAAAAATTATTTGTATACCGCCCTTCCATTGATCAGGGCGGTGAACAACATATTATCAATAACAATACAAAAACACCATAATACAAAAAATACAATACATGTATATTAAAAACAAAATTAAAACACCGTCAGCCAATCACCATTGTCGTCGGGGGGGAAGACCAGCTGGAACTTCATTCGGGGAATGCAGATTGAAATAAGAAGGTTTTTAGCTCCTTCTTAAACTGGATCAGGGAAGTGGCCGAGCGGAGCTCTATGGGCAGCGTATTCCAGAGGGCTGGGGCGATGATGGAATATGACCTCCTCGTTGTGGAGGTTAGTCTAGCCCCTGGGACCCTCAGTAGTTGCTGCCCGGAGGTTCTGAGGGTGCGGGGCGGAATGTATGGAGAGAGGCGGTCCTTCAGGTATCCTGGGCCCAAGCCATATAGGGCTTTATAGGTTATCACCAACACCTTGTACTGTGCCCGGAAGCGGATGGGCAGCCAATGCATATCTTTAAGTATAGGTGTAATATGGCTGTTCCTGGAATTACCAGTGACCAGTCTGGCTGCCATATTCTGTACCATCTGTAGCTTCCGGGTATGGTATAAGGGTTGCCCCATGTAGAGCGCATTGCAGAAATCCAATCGAGAGGTTACCAGAGAGTGTACACCGTTTCAAGGTCTCTCTGGACCAGGTATGGGCGCAGCTGGCGAATAAGCCGAAGTTGATAACAGGTGCTCTTGACCGTCGCATTCCCCTGAGCTGTAAGGTGAAGCGACGAATCAAGACGCACCCCCAGACTGCGCACTGAGTCCTTCACAGGAAGCATGATCCCGTTCAGGACAGGTGGAACCACCGCCATTCCTGGACCAGGGGACCCTATCACAAGTACCTCCGTTTTCTCTGGATTCAGACTGAGTCGGTTTTCCCTCATCCAGCCCATTACCGACTCCAAACAGGCCACGAGAGGAGAGACGCCATCCTCAGTCACTGCATCAGTCGGAGACATAGAGAAGACTATTTGGGTGTCATCAGCGTACTGATAACCCCACGCCCCATGTCTCCGGATGATCTCTCCCAGCGGTTTCCTGTAAATGTTAAATAGCATGAACAGCTATGAAGATTGGCCCAAAGTCACAAAGTGAGTCTCTTGGCTGAGTGAGGATCTGAACAAAATCTTCCCCAATCTGTATCTATTTATGTCATTTGTTTTTAGGTTAAGCATAAAATGTAAATAATATAAATACAAACTCACTGTACTTAGAACTGTTGTTACACAGGTGTAAAGAAATGAATAGTAGAGCTCAAGCTAAAACCAAAGCATCATTATATCTTTGGAAATATATAGCTGGTTAAAAAGCAAACTAAGAGCACTTTCCCCATGCTTGTATCAGATTCTAGAAGGATGGAGTCTAAATATATCAATATCTATAGTGCTGTTGCTTTGCTTTTTAACCATCTATGTATTTTCAAATAATGATGTTGTAGTTTTAGCTGGAGTTGATTAATCCCTTTCATACACACACACACACACACACACACACACACACAGAGTATATATGATTAACAAACAGAACAAAATGAATGGTTTTCAGATTCTGCCTTCTTCAGATACTAAAAAATACAGTACAGATACTTAAAAGCTGTAGCCAACAGGGTAGCTTGAAAAACTTTGTTTTCAACATTTTTCAGCAGATGATGGCATTATGCTCTTGGCTGAGGCTGTATGGTGTTGGGATCTTGTCTGTGAATCTAGAAATCCCCCCTTTTGTCCGAAATGCCTGAAGAAGATGGTACCTCAAGATCAAAAAGTGACAAATCAGAGAGGCTGTGATATCAGAAGTTGAAACAGCTATTTCAAATATATTCAAATATGAAAATATATTAAATGTAAAACAAAATTCATTTAATTTCATAAGCTCCTGCCACACCGCAGAATTAATGCAGTTTGACACTGCTTTAACTGTCTTGGCTGCGTCCTATGGAATGATGGATTTGTAGCTTGTGGCACCAGAGCTCTCTAATAGAGAAAGCTAAATGTTTCACAGAAATACAGAATTCAATAGCATTGAACCATGACAGTTAAACTGGTGCCAAACTGCATTAATTCTGCAATGTAGATGTAGTCATACTTTCTAGAAAGTTACAGCAGGTGACACCACAAAACTGATTAGATTTGGGAGTCCTGATGGTGCAGTAGTTAAATTCCAGTACTGTACTGCAGCCAGCATTGCAGCCACAAGACTGTGAGGTCGATCCCAGGGTTGATTCAGCCTTACATCCTTCTGTAGGTCACTAAAATGAGTCCCCAGCTTGATGAGGGCAATTAGCTTACATGTTGTAAACCACGCAGAGACTACTTAGTTCAGTATGAAGTGGTATAGAAATGTAAATGCAATTTCTATTGCTAGAATTAGTTGCCTGTTCTTAAAGAAATTACGATGCTGCAAAGGCCCACTACACAGAAAATAAACAACTCCTCTTCATCCTCCGGCAATGCTACTTTCTGGGCAAAAGCTTTAGCACTGCCATTAAGAACAGAAACAAAGCAACCTTACATAACTTCTAGCTGTAGCTGCTAGTGAAGTGAATCAAAATATCCCTTAAACTTCTGATGGTTCATTTCATAAACTCACCCGAAAGCACAGATGAAACTATCTGGGCATAAGAAACAGAAGCCTAAGACACACTTAAAGTAATCTCTGTTTGATACTGGCTGTATGGAGTGGAAAGAAACCATTCTGAAGTGTTGTGTGACACCTATACTCTATTATATCTAATTTCTGATTTTACTCAGAATTGACTCATAGCGGATGAACAGTCTATCCAATAAGTGAATGTCATTGGCAGCCGTTTTCGAGTGGGCACCAAGCAAATTGGCAACATTTTCTACTCAGAAAGGTATTTCTAGGATTTCAAGATGCTGTGATTGAATTCTAGCATACTTTCAATTTTACTGATAAATGCTTCCAAAATGTCAACTAACGTTAACCTATCCAAACTGAAAACTCTTGGAGTGATCATTTTGTCTCCCTTCCAGCATCGACTATGATGAGACATCATTTCTATATAGAGAATGCAATTAAATTATTGACAGAAGCTATCCAGAGACATTGGGTTTAGTTTCTTTTTGAGTATTAGTGTGTGAACTATTCCAGATAAAAATATTCCAGATGAAAAAGTGGAATCTATGAACGTCAGGGCTCTAGGGAGTAGGAACCCTTTCATGAAATGTGTGCATTTTGTTTTGTTTAATCACATGGTAACAATGCTTATCTGCACATACATTGTTGTCATCAGTGCTCCCTGGAACATCACAACAACTGAATAAAAAAAAAAATCACAGCATCACTAAAGCATTTGTGAAATATATTCATATACTGTAAATATATTCATATATATATTCTGCATATTCATATGCAGAAAAATGGTCTATTGAGTTGGATGCATTAACTCTCAATGAACTGTGTATAGCAGTGGTGGATAACCTGGAATCTGATAGACATAAATGGACTCCACCTCCCATAGGTTCTCGCTAGCAAGGCCAGTGGTCAGGGATACTGGGAGCTGTTGTCCAACAACATCTGGAGGATCATAGATTTCCCATTTCTCTTATGAATAGTTTACAAACAAAATCTTAACAAGACAATAAGAAGGAATGGGGAGGATGTGTAAAGGTTATTAAGAGACTAAATGAGAAAAATGCCGTTTCTCAGACTTAAGCTTAAAATGCTATCACATGAGGTTAAAACTGCAGCATACATTTCCTGAATTCAGTGCTAATTCAGGAGGCAGCCAGGTCCTATCACACAAAAATCACCACTGAATCATCACTCATGTCCATCTCGGATGCAGCTCCCTTTTCGAAAACAGAAGCTTCCGACTTCTAAAAATGGCCACCAACGCAGCTTAGATGACCTGGGCTGCATCTGGGATGGACATAGGCAGTGATTTCTGTGTGATAGAACCCAGCTGCCTCCTGAATTGGCACTGAATTTAAGGTGGGTTACAGACCGCCCATTTGGGGTGGGCTGTACCCGCCCCTTTCCCCAGTGTATTGGGGCCTCAGCTGCCAGAACGGCAGCTGCTGAGGCCCCGATCCGCCGCTTTTCAGGCTGCAGGGAAGCGGCAAAACGCCGCTTCCCCGCAGCCTGGAAAGGGGTGTCCTTGGGGCTTCAAGCCCCAAGGACACCCCATGGCGGCGGGGAGAAGGAGAATGGGGCCGCTTGGCCCCTTTCTTCCTTGCTTCGCTGGGCGCAGCCGTCTGAAGGCTGTGCCCAGCGAGGCAAAGCGGCGCCGCAAACCAGGAAGGAGCTCCGAAATGGAGCTCCTTCCTGGTCCGTGGAAAGGGTGCACTAAGCACCCTGGTGCGGACCAACGACGTCACGTCCGCGCCGCCCCGTATAGAGGCGGCACGGTCGTGACGTTGTCATGGCAGCCCCCATGTGGAAGGGGGGCCTCCATTTTGTACGGACTCAGTCCATACTAGGGTTAGGGGTGTGTGGAAGCACCACATCTTCCTAACCCTAGTACGGACTGACTCCGTACTTTAATGGCGGCGTGTAACCCACCTAGGAAAGGTAAGCTGGTGTTTTAACACCATGCAACAGGGTCCTTAGTGACACTTCAGAGCAAAGATCAAGGGGTGAACCAAAATGTTCTGGAAAAGGATCTGAATGAGATGAGATGGCTCATATAGAAATTTATGAGATGTTCCAATTGCAGAGGCATTTATAGCTATGTTATACATCTCATTTTCTGCAACACAGGGGGCTACATACCCCTACACCTTTTCTCGCTGCTTTCTTCTAGTGGGAAGTCTGAAGTGGAGAAGGTCCTGTTCATATGGAGCCTTTTAATTCAAGAAAGTTCCCTGATATTCCAAGGTTGTTGCTCACAATGTTGAGCCTCCATGCAAAGAACAGCATATTCTCTTCAGATACATCTTTTTCCACAAGAGGAAAGAGAAAATGGAGGGGGTGGCACTAAGAAAATGAAGTAAGTACATAGTGTTGAAGGATGTGAAGGAGTATGGCTTGTAGGCAAGTGCCATCACTAGCCAAAGAAATGCTAATGCCTGAGCTGAAGGACAAGATGCTACCCACTATTCTATGTATAGAAACTGAACAGGCTGCCAGATGAATCTCACTTCTCAGATGGCAAAGAAATGAAGCTACTTGGGCTGTGGTAGCAGAAGGAGTAGTACTCTGCAGCTCTCTATTCAGCATAAGTACATTCAGAATTTTTCTTCTAAAGAATTAAGAATTTCATCTCATATTCATCCAGGTTACTGAATATATTCCTAACACAAGATTGGGGAAAGTACAGCTCACAGGTTTCATGCAGCCATAAAGGGCATTTTTGAGGTTGACTCCTGGTTTATGTCCAATTTTTTATAAGATCCATTGTTGCCCTAAAATAGCCTGAGGCCAAAATAACAACAGCACCACCAACAACAGTAATTGCCCCCCATTCCTTAGTGTAGAGGTCAGTAAAGTAGGGTCTATGGGCCACATGTCCCCTTTATCTTATTACAAAATATTTTTTTTTTTTTTGCTTCCAGATGCCTCTGAATAATTGAATAATTGAATAAAACCCATTTGTTTGTCTTTTTGGCTGTCCATGGGATACTTAGCACTCTTCTCAGCACCACATCTCAAATGCATTGATTTTCTTCCTGTCTTGTTTCTAAACTGTCCACCTGTCACATCCTTACATGATAAGAGGGAATACAGTGGTTTATATGATTCTATATTTTGTGCTCAGTTGTATATCTTTGCATTTTAGAATCTTTTCTAGTTCTTTCACAGCTTCCCTCCCCATTCTTAATCTTCTTCTGATTTCCTGGCTGCAGTTCCCATTCCTATCAATGTTTGATTCCAGGTATGAGAATTTTTTTACTATTTCTATTTCCTCATTGTCTAGGTTGAATTCTCCATGGTCATTATTTTTGTTTTCTTTATGTTCCAACAGTAAGCCTGCCTTTGCACTTTCGTCCTTGATCTTTCTTAGTAGTTGTTTCATGTCTTTCAGATTTTCTGCTAGTATTATGGTGCTTTTGATATTCCTTCCTCCTGTTTTCACTCCTCCTGTGTCTATGTCCAATTCTGCTTTTCTTACAATATATTCTGCATATAAGTTGAATAGACAGGGTGATAAGATGCAGCTTTTGCCAACTGGGAACCATTCTGTTCCTCCATGTTCTGCTCTGAAAGTAGCCTCTTGTCCTGAGTACAGATTCCTCAACAGACTATCAGATGTGTTGGCACTCCCATATCTTTCAGGGCATTCCATAGCCGTTCATGATCTATGCAGTCAAAGGCTTTGCTACAGTTTATAAAGCATATGCTGATTTTCTTTTGGAATTCCCTGATGTGCTCCATTGGCTATCATATGTTTGCAATGTGATCCCTAGTGCCTCTTCCTCTCCTTAACCCTGCTTGGACCTCTGAGATTTCTCTCTATATGTATGGTTGGAGTCTATGTTGCAGAATTTTGAACATAATTTTGCTTCCTTGTGTGGGAGATTAGTGCTGTGGTCTTACAGTTGTGTCTCCTTTTTTGTGGTTGGGGATGTATATTGATCATTTCCAATGTGTTGGCCATTGTTTTGTTTTCCATATCTGTTGATATATGTTGGTTAGCAATAGAATTGACTCTGTCAATGTGGACTGTAGCAGTTCGACTGGAATATCATATGTTCCTGGTGATTTGTTTTTTGCCGTTTCTTTTATCGCAACTTCTACTTCGCTTTTTAGAATTTTGAGCTAATATTCATATGACTCTTCGTTCCATGTGTCCTTTATTTTGTCATCACTTTTATATAAACTCTTCTGTTGCATCCAATGTCTTTGCATTCCTTCTTGATCTTGAATTATGTTATTTTTATTGCCACAGAGCATCCCGGTCCTTGGTTTGAACTTTCCTTTGATTTTCCGAATCTTGTGGAATAGGTCTCTTGTTCTTCCCTTTTTGTTGTTGTCTTCTAATTCCCTGAACTGGTCATTGTAGTAGTTTTCTTTACCTTTTTACACTAGCCATTGTACTGTTGCATTCATGGTTCTTAGTTTGTTCCTATCCTCCCCTTTTTTCTTCCATTCTTTCCTTTATTGGTTGTATTCCCATATGTCACAGTTAACTTGAAAGCTCATAACAACAACAATCCACAAATGCTAGTGGTTTACAGCTTCCTTCCTTCCTTCCTTCCTTCCTTCCTTCCTTCCTTCCTTCCTTTGCCAGGGTGGCAGGGGCTCTTTTTATCACAGGGTTGTTGTTGGTTTTTTTTTGGGGGGGGGGCATATTTGTAAAGATCAGCACTGAAATCTAAATGTTAATAAGCTCCTTGGAGAGAGAAAGTAGCTCAGTAATCGTAAACCAGCAAGTCTTTATAAGCAATCCCTGTTTTATTTATTTGCTTCAAAAGTATTGCTGCTGTCCACCTCCCCCCACCCTCCCAAAAAGAAATCTTCTCTGGGAGGGTGGTTAGCAAGGTGATTTAATATAACAGATTCATCAAAATGAAATTTCTAGCTGGACATAGAAGAAGAATGAGATCAACAGCAGGTGCTACAAAATTACTACCATTAGCAGTCCTAAAATAAAAAATAGTTCTATTTTTGTAGCCAATATGATCATGCTGCTGGGAAGGTATTGCAAGTGCCACTTCCTTCTTATTTTCTCTCTGTTTCTTAAAAGCTGAGTAGGCCTTTTTTGGTCCTTGCTGAGCGTTTAACAGAAATTAAATTGCAGTCATAAAGCACATCACTGTGCTATTCTGACTTTGTTATAAGATCATAAACATCAACACCAACACCTTCCACATATTTTGATGTCTATATCAGATTTTAGAATGGTTTAAATGAATGAATAACTCTCTCTCTTTATTTCCACACACACACCCACACACACCCAGAAATCAGCTGGAGAAGCAGGCCTGAACAAACCGATTGAAGAACAGAAATCTTCAGTTAATCACTTTGTGTCATTATGTCATTATATAATTGACCATAATTGCAGTCCTTTGAAATAGGCACTCAGGTCTTAATATGGTCTCAGAAGAGTAGTTATAGATAGTGTAATCAAAGTGTTAGGAACTTTCATTTCCCCTGAGGTTTTGTAGTATGGAGAGCTTCCAATGATGGTTTTGGATGCACTTTGTTTTTCCTCATCTTTTTTTTTGGGGGGGGGGATAGGACCTCATAAAACCAATGGCATCTACTGATTCCGATTTCAGTTGGGATGAGAATCTGCTGTAAAGGAGTTATGCAAGTTTCTGAATCCTGTTGCCAAAAGAGATGCCACATCTTGGGAAGCTCCCTCAGAGTCATCACCCACAGAAATTGAAGATCACTCGCCACCACTGCACAAAATATTGGTATAGGATAGGTACACAGGAAGCAAAGGGACAAAGACTTGACTTACAGAGTATATCTGAACATAATGAGTGCTGAATGCAATGGCTACTTCCAAGGCATCCCACCCTGAAACCATCTAGTTTTTAGTTGTTTAATAGACACTATTCATGAATTCTATTTCACTTTTATTCCATGAATACAGAAGCTAGAAACCCTTTCTACCCTTATACAGCCAACCCTTCATCTCCCCTGATTTAAAGAATCCATGGCTTGAAAATATGCACACACATACACATTCCAAAAAGCCTTCAATTTGCCATTTTATATAAGGAACGTCATTTTATTACATCACTGAATATAATGGGACTTGAGCAGCCATAGATTTTGGTATCCACAGAGGGTCCTGGAACCAAACCCCAGCAGATACCAAGAGCCCACTTTATGACCCAACTGGTTCTTAGGAACAGGAAAGTGATTCCACTTTGTGGGATCCCAATATAGGGACTCAAGGTGGCTAACAACAAATTTAAAACAATACCATTTAAAAACAATAGAAAAGCATTAAAATTATAAATATAAAGTTTAAAAACAATTAAACAATTTAAAAAAGTTAAAACAATTACATTTGAATTACTCCCCAAAAGTTATGGGACTTATGTATGTTAATGTATTGACTTTGAAGTTGTACAGATACAGGACTTTTGTAAATATTATTATTTTGATTACATCAAGGCTTAGTGTTATGAGCTTTTTGTATGAGTATGGGTTTGTTTGGCTTTTTGATAATAATTAAAGAGAGATAGAGTTATTCTGGACATAATGAGGGGATTAATTTTCCTTAACAAGCTTTGCGATTTATAGTTGATTAGACTTGTCATCATGTTTGTTTTCATAAGAACATCTGTTTGTGAGTGTGTGTGTCACAAGGCTATATTTACTTAACGGCAGTTATAAGGATCAAGTATATATTAAAAGGATTTTTCTAGAAATGAATACAGTGATCTGCCCTGCAAATGAATATGATAGTCTTAGAATGCCCAAGGGGCAAGTCTGTTGGAGCAAGAGGTTAATAGAGATGAACTCATAGATTATAGCATGAGATTTTGATGGACTGGAGCCTTTCTTCTCATTGGCTGACAAAGTGGCCTCCAGATCCAACAAATTTTAATGCCACAAAATACATTCGGAGGCAGGGTCATCCCTGTCTATTAGTCCTCTAGATTCTAGATGCACTTAATGTTTTTCTGTTATTGTTGTTGTTGTTGTTGTTGTTGTTGTTGTTGTTAATGAATACCAGTTTCCTGTACTTTGATGGTTCTGCCAGCTGAATCCATGTGCCCTGAGACAAGATTTTAAAAATGAGAAAACACAGAATAGTTGTGTGGAAAGGGGGAAAAAACTGCCTACCACCTAGGATAGTTCAATATATATATATATATACAGTGGAACCTCGCCATACGCGGGGGATCCATTCCGGATCCCACAGCGTATGGCGATTTCCGCCTATGCTCGAGCCCCATTGTAAACAATGGGGCTCGTGCACGGCGGCGCGGAGGTGCGCGGGGTGCAACTGAATGGGACGCGCTGCCCCTTCTGCCCCGCGCGCACCCAGCGGCTTGAGCGCGTACGCTCAAAGCCACTTATAAAAAGGCCGCGTATGTGGAAGCCCCACTGTATATATGTTACGAATGCACACACACACACACATATGGAACGCACCACCCATCATTCTTCACCATTGGAAGGCTTGATATAGGTCAAAATCCTCTGGCATTCATTACTATTCAAGGATCCTCCTGAGGTAATAAGCATAGGGCTGTACATTGTATTGTAATTTTTGTGTTTTATATTTGAGAGCTCCATCTCCTCTGGACTGACTGGGTGAAAAAAATAATAATCAAAACAATCAATCAAAGACAAGTAAATTGCAAGCCATCTTTGCAATGTTCCTTTGTCACTTACTGTGAATATTTCATTCAATTTGCCCATGAGGCCGTAGTCTTGGTTCCTATTTGACTTCTTCATTATCGTTATGCCACAGATCCAGGGCTACAGCCAAGCATGCAGATTCTTTCTTTAAATCTCATCAGAATTCGACTGTTTCTTTCTGTTTGACAGCAAAGACCTCGGTACACATGCCTTGGTGATATCACGCCTGGATGTATTGCACTCATTGCTAGTGGGTCTTCCTATTTCCCACCTTAGCCCCCTAATCTCTGTGCATGCTCAACGGCCAGGATCATCTTCTTGCCCGTCGCTTTGATCATGTTACTCTCTTGTTTCCCTCTATGGCTCCCTTTTTTCAGAATCCAAATAAAAGTTCTTCTCCTGACCTTTAAAGGCGCTAAGGGCTTGGCTCCTCTTATTTGTCAGTGCTTATCTTCATTACCGCTCCCCGGCACATTGAGATCTTATAACACTGTCTACTGACCCGGCCAAGGTCTCCTCTCCCCTGCTCAGATCCACCCCTTTCTTGTGCTGCTCCTCATGCCTGGATATCCTCCCCACACAAACTTTACTTCCTTGGCTAATTTTAATGCCAAACTGAGATACTCTTGTTTAGGAGGCATTCCACACTACTGGTTGTTAATCTGCTGCTTACTTTGTCTTTGTTGTTACTATTAAGTATATTTAGAGAATTTTAATCATCAATTTTTTTATTGTATGTCGTCGTCAGGTTTTCATTCTTTTATTTTCCTCATTTTATTGACCTTCATTATGTAAGCCCTGTGCAAACTTTACAGCACTCTAAAATAAATGTAATAATAATATAATAATAATAAGCACCACATAACAACAGATGAAGCAAGCAAAGTCACCCTTGCTTACTACATATACAGCAGCATCTAAACCCAATGTACACACAGAATGAGCCTAGGAGGAAGAAATGTGGGGGACTTCAGGTCCAGAAGAATTAGGCAGATAGTGGCTCACATACTGTGACCCGTGTCATGTTAAAGGAATGTGTTAAGCCATCACAAATTCACACAGATCTAAAAAAAATTGAAAAACTGCAAATGGTCAGTATATTTATGTTCATCCAGGACTAAAATGTGACCTCCAAAAGCAGCAAGGGTGACTAACCCCCTACCATTTCATGAAGGGCTAAAGGTCACATAAAAAAATCCTATATAGAATTCTAAAACTGCATCCAGCATTCTTTTTAAGTCTAGAGAGAATTAATTTGGACTTTTTCAGGGATATGGATGCGTCCTGTGCCAACATTCACACTGCCAATCACACCCCCATATAATCTTCCAAACTGTTTTAGTAACCTGCATCCACCTTCATTCCATAAATGAATCAAGCACCAATCAACGAAGTGTCCAAACAATCAAAATACATAGAAAGAGTAGCCTCCAGCCACAATAGTACACTTAGAAGTCTACGGTACTCCCGGCTACATCAGTTAATGAAGTAGATGTGTTCTGGGCCATCCTCTTTAACAGAATATTGGTACCAGCGGCAGAAATAATGGGGAGAATGTGATAGGGTTCCTACCACCTTAAAGCAAAAAGCGTTCGAAACGATAACAAGTTATAAACTAACTCAAAAAAACAAATATGCACATCTGAGATGAAATGATTTAAATTTTCATGTTTCGCTTGATTCACAACCGATATAGGCTTCATTATATGCAGTTTAAAGCAGGCCGGGGCCTTACAACTGACATTAAAACAGTTGTATCCCACAGCTAAGACCCAAAATGGAGAAAAGCTTCCAGCCAGACCAGAGGAAAAGGGAAAAAGGGTGTAAAGTTGTAAAACACATTGTAAAAAGGAAACTTATTTGTCAGAGGCTTGTCTGAGGTAGCTATAGTCACCAATTCAAGTTATTGTTTCCTTGTGATACAGCTAGGCTTTGGTTTAAAGTTATCTATGCCATGTTTATTTCATCAATCAGGGACGAAAAGGTAGGGTCAGGTGGGTATCATGTGACTCTCCAAGAGTGCCTGCATTGGTTGTATTGGCCAGGATGCTGAGACATGCAGTTTCCAGACATCTGGAAAAGCGAGCATGGTTGTACTCTCTTGGAGGAGATGGAGTGTGGCATTGGCCAGGAGATGGATTTGGACTGTCTAAGCCTAACAACCATGGAAAAATGGCACTCACTGTTTTAAAAATGTCATTTGGCTTGTTGGCATTCACATCAGTTTCAGTGCAATGGGATGATGCATATCCTCAGCAACTTATAGGGTGGGGTCCACATGGAGATTTGGATCACTCCCTTTCCATCTCTCCAGCAGTCTGCTTTGGTAGATGTAAGTATATGTGAAAAAGTCTTGCGCAGTTGACATTTTGGTGAAGACACATCGTAAGTGATCTTCAGCTCCTGTGACAGGTATTAAGGCTATTGGGGATTCCCCGAGCATCCACGGCGGCCAGTGTCACCGCCAGGACCACAGTCAGGCTCGCTAGTGCTCTCCACCATCAATATTTTCCTGCACTGTTAGATTTAAAAGAAAAGAAATAAAAGAAAAAATCCTGACATTTTGCCTTCATAAATAGAGATTATCAGACTTGGGGGAAAAAGCTGGGAATAAAAGGCATACTTCTGGCAAAGTTGTGTGATCGTGCTGAAGACATTCAGACACATCACATTATCCAAGACTTCCCATGAAGACCAGGAATACTCCGGTGACAAAACCTTCACGGGGAAGTCCCAGAAATAAGTTGTTGTTGGAGCATTCCGGTTCTTCCTGGATAAGAGGATGCCATCTGAAAATGTCAGTGTGGATTGTGCAATTATCCGGGAGGAGCCTTTTTCTTCCCAATAGCCCATCTGTAATCTCCTATGAAGAGTGCTATGCACAGAGCAATAGCAAACGGACAAGGGACTGATCAAAAAAGGACACTACAAATAAGCAAATTGACCATGCAGGCAAGGCAAGATTTATTGTGACCGTAACCATTCAAAAGGATGCCATTTTGTTTCAAACAGTCAACTTGGTCTCAGTCAGATCCAACACCTTTCAAATGATCTACACTATATAGGGTGTGGAGCAGATGGGAACAGTGCAGCCATGGGCAGCATCTGAACACAGGCAGGACATCACTCCCAACCCCTTTCGCACTTCCCCCTCAACTTCCAAAGTTTCTGCAAACACTACGGATTTTTTTTTTTAAATGTTGCCAGGCACAATCTTGAAGTGGCACAGTTTACTACCTAAACTGGATGACAAACCAGCACAGAAGAGGAAGCATCCAGATGATCACCATTATGCATCCTTCTGCCTCCTCCAACCTTTCCTTCCTTCAATAGCAGCAGCATCTCCATGAAATGGAAGGAGAAGCAATTGAGCCCAAGAAACAGGGTGATGGCAAACGCAATGACTGCATATTCCACCCCAACCCTTCCTCTTTCTTTCTCTCATACAGATATACACACATGCCACCATGGACCACTGGTTCTCCAAATATGGAGGTGTAATGGGGGTCACAAGGGTGATGTGGTTTAGGGTTAGGATGGAGGTGGTGACATAGGGCCAGTTGGCACGGGTTAGGTACGTACGTGTTCTGCTGCAGCAGCTTTAGGGGAAGTGACCCTGATTAACCACCGAGGCCAATTCTACTCTGCACTCTGAAGAGGTCCAGCCAGCCCTGAGCAGAGGTGCTGCTGGCATCTCCACGGGCTGGGGAAGGGCATCATGGACACTGGCTCTCCTTTGGCTACTGTGAGCCCTAGGGTGCACTGGACTGAAGTGAGCACACTGCTTAAGGATGCCGCATGTCTCCTCCCAAGAACCAGGAGTGACAGGACAGTGGGGGAAGAAGAAGAGGTAGACTTGGGATGAGCCCTGCAGACACCATTATCCTCCTATCCTTCTCCTCCTTCCACAGCAGAGCAGCTACACAAGTGCTATCTTTGCCTTCTCCAAAAGTTTGGGAAGCGAGGGGAGGGATTCCGACCAGCAACTGTTTCACACCCCGCCCTCCCGGGTCCTGGCCCATTTGGGAACTACTGCTATGGACCATATGCCCACTCCCTCACCACAGTCTTTGGCTCCTAGATCCCCTGAGGCAAAAACATTTTTAAAGAAGCTTGCACTATTCTTCCTTAAGGTGGTTGCTGCTGTTGTGTTTCTCATCCATAGTTCTTCTCCTTCTGTGGTAGGAAGAGAGTGCAGTGGGTGTAGAAATAAAAAGGCAAAGATGAAAGGCAGCCTATGTGAAATGTCATTGCAACTATCCACTTGTCACTGATTTTTTTTCCATGCCGCACATCTCTATGCCGTTTGACTAAGAGGTAGGTCCCATTCCTATTTAATGTGGTTTATCTCATATTAGAAAAGGGGAGCAAAAGCAAGACAGATGTGTATTCGTGTTTCAAATGTTAGGCTCTAGTTTTCTGTGCTTAAAGACAAGAGCAAAAAACAAAAGAGCAGCCTCAAGCACTTGGCCACACCCAAAAGTGGCCCTCTGCCTGACCATAGTTGCCCACCTCTGTGATGAGAGGAGTGCATATTGATTTAAATTGTGCTCTAAAACACTAAGAAGGCCTATTGAAAGCAGTGATCCAGCTCATTCTGTGATTCCATGCCTTCCTGAATAGAGTGCCTAGCCACAAGAGGGTTTCAGCAATTAAAATGTAGTGGCTTGCGACTCAATAAAGAAAGCTAAATAACAGCTTTATTCTCTCTAAACAGCAAAACCAAAGTCTCTCTCATGTAGCTCAAAATGTTTCTACACAACATATACATTGCTTAGAGCACAGAAGGATGTTAAATTGTGAAATAAATTGACACATATTTGGCTCTGTACACACACAAAGACTTTAAGCAAGTCACTTCCTTGATGATCGGGGCACAACCAGTTCAATTAAGGTTTGGGATTGTCGGCCAAGTGCCCCAGAATTATACAAAGAGCAAGAATAGCTTACTGAAAAATGCAGTGATGTTCTATCAGACAGAAAGTAAATGTAAAATGTTTGTGTTACATTCAGCTTTTATCTTAAATTGTGAATGGGAGACAATTCTCAGTTTATAGTAGGGATTTTACATGTTCCAAAATTGACTTTCTGTCTATCCACTCTCACCAATGCAGTGAAACCTTTTTTAATACTGCTGAGCCCTCCCTGTTATTCCATACCAGGTTATCATGCAGACATCAGCATTTTTGTTGACCTTAATAAAGATATTACATTAAAACAAATGTTGGATCTTAAAGCAAGCTACTTTTTGCCTGTTTAAAGGGAAAATACTTAATAATTTCTTAAAATAAACTGATGTTTTAATCCATTAGAAACATAAGAAATAACCTTGCACTATGTCAGGGCATTTGCCCATTAAGTCCGCTTATGTGTGCTGTCATGGACAATGGTTCTGCAAGGTCATAGGCAGATATCTCATCTCCTACCTGATCCTTCCAGATTAGCTGGAGATTCAGGGATTGAACTTGTAGTGTGTTATACCACTGATCAATCCACTCCCCACAGAAACATTATTGATCTGTACCAAGATTTATCAAGATAAAGTAGGAGACTGATCGTACTAAAAATACAAAAAGAACTCATGACGTTTGCATAGTATTTATATCAGTATAGTGTGGCCTGTAACTTTGCAGTCAAAAGTTGTTTCAAATTGGAGAATACCTGCAGCAATGTAATGCAAAACAGCTCAGCTAGCCTATCTCAGAAAAACTGTACATCTGGCTTAGTCAGACAAGCTAGGGCAGTATCAGCAGTTTGGGACTTGATCCATCACTGGCAGTATCTCTAATGTGGGGACATAAATCTTCATTTACTGTATTCATTTGTTCTTTATACAGAGAATGAAGCATTTCAAATGTTTTTTCCGACTGGGCAAGAATTTTGAATTTTTCCAATGTTTTTTTTGCATTTCAGAATGTTGTATGAAAAATTCACTTTTGTAGTCATTGTACAAATGAAGTTTTGGTGGAGAAATGCACCTTAATCATAATCAGCCAGCGCAGCAGCAGAGCAGCAGAGCAGCAAGCCTAACAACACTTGATCTTTCCCTCCTCCAGACATCGTTCTTGAGACATCTTTCTGTCAGGGATAACAGTTCTGGCATCTCATATTGAGTATTACAGCCATCCAGTGTGAGGGGTACTGAAACATAAAAACCCAGAGCAAATCAGCAGTCCACTGAAATATCACAGCGATACTGAGGAGCAAGTAAACATTTCAAAAACAGGGATGGAAGTGACCAATTACAAATGTCCAGTTACTTGTAAATTTACCCCTTTTCCTAATAAGTGCAGCATAATGACATTATATTCAGATTGTAACAGAATGAGGGACAACTTCACTCCTTTGATGGTACAATCAACTTTTACTGACTTTAATAGTTATGAATGTGTGGTTGCACTGAATGGTGGTGAAATCATATTAGATAGTCCCAGTATTGGCTTCTGCTGTGCCTTTTGTTGCTGCCTTAGGCTTTGTTGTGGATGTTGAGGCAGGATGAAAAGGACTGGATGTGTGGGGGGTTTTTTAGATGACATTTTTAATGTGTTAAAATCCAGGTACTTTTCAGATATGGTAATGCAAAGAAATACTGAAATAGGTATGGCAAAAGACTAAATGTTTTGGAGGGCCTGTAATTTGTACAATATACCTGTAACAAAATTATTTTTTTATATAAGAATAGTAGCTTTCTGAGCTCTGTTAAAACCCTGGTACCTCACAATCTCATTTCTTCTTTCCAGTGCTCCTGTATAAGCACAATCTGTCTCCCCTGTTTATTGTCTGTACCACTAAGATTCTCCTCAGGCTGCCAGATGATTTTAATCTTTTAAAGGAAGGAAGATAAGCAGACTAAATATTTTGGAAGAAAATTGTGAACCTGCAGGTCTACAGCTTCCTACTTCTTTCCAAGCTCAAAAAAAAAGACCATACTTTGGAAATAATGGTGGAGTACAGACTGCCCAAAAAGGGTGGTTTGCTGCATGAAGAAGCCGCAGTGGGACAAATCGCGAGGCTTCCTTGCGCGCAGCGGTGCCTTTGTGATGCCACAGTGCGCCATGGCACACTCATGCATCACAAGGGGGCACAGTGCGGATGCTAAGCGTCCGTGTGTCAAAATGGCGGCACCCATGTTTACAGGGCGCCACCATTTTGACGCCCTTGTCACGTGCTAGGGGTGAGGCACGTATGGGCGTCACCTAGCACGTGATGAGGGCCCAATAGGCCAGTTTGTCCAGGGCCATATGTTAGCAGGAATGTATTTTTAAAATTATGAGCTATAAAAGTTTTTTTAAAGGCCAAATACCTAGGCCTATATGCAATGATTAATCTTTCCTATGTAGATACATAGAATGAAAGTTTGTTTATATAAGCCTGTATTTACAAGTTTCCAGCAATTCAACAGGTCTGTTTTAGTTGCGACTAAAACTGGATGTAAGCCATCATTTAGTCCCAGTTTCGTGAACATAAGAGGTGAAACACACAGAGCTAAATAAAGTGTTATTTCAAACCACTTTGAAGGGGGGCATTTAGATGAGACACACCTCCAAAGCAGGTGGAAAATGGATTGAAGCATGCTCTGGAGTAAAAACCAGAGCAAAAAGAACCTGGGGTAGTTTGATTTAGCCCAGAAATGCATATCTTGACCCTGCATTAAATGCCCTAGAATAGTTCTGAAAGAGCAATCTATCCTAACCTGAACCTAAAGATGCATATAAACACACTGGTGAAGGGTCACATTAAAAAGGATGCAGCCACCGTACCAGCAGTTGGGGCAGCAATGCAAAAAAGTGAAAGTGTGACACCTCCAATGGATATGATTACACCATACACAAAACCAGACAGTCCAAGACAGGGGCAGGAGTGAAGAGGGGCGAAGGGGGCATGTGGGGGGCATGACTGTACTTTGCCAGTGTTTTTACTGGCAAACTGATGCTTGATGCCCTGTACTGGTGAGGGATCGCGACATCCCATGGGATGACATGACATCTAGGCAGCAGGTAGTCACCAGCAGTGTGTTTGCGTGATGGTTGCATGGATGTGGTGTGGGTGTGGCTAATGCTGTGCCGTGGGTCAGGCTGTGTGTATTGGGCTGCCTGGTAGCAGCTCCGTGCAGAACAGTGGGGTTTTGAACTGCTTTCAGAAAAAGGAGCTGAACCACTTGCTCCTGCCTGTCTATTCCACCCCAAATCCTGCTTACCATGCCTGGCTATTTCACTTCACTGCCAGCTACCTCAGATGGGAGGCCAACCAGTCTCTATATATGGAAGCATACTGCTGCTGTTGTGTAGTGGCTGATGCCTTCACGCAAAAAACTATATAGTTAAAATGCACCCTGAACCAATCTCAGATCCCAATGGTGCTCACTCCTGGTCTATGCCAAGGAAAAGGATATGCCAAGGATAGGACAATTGTATCAGTGAAAGCTCTGTCCCAATGGAAAGCTAAAATATGCACATACCCAGATGATTTTGTCCATCTTTTAAACCCACACACTGGCAAGTTATAACAAAAACAACATGCAGAAACATGAACTGAAAGCTACAGCAAATTATTTCTGCAAATGGTTTGGACATGCCTGGAAATTTAATCTGTAAGAAAGGCAGCTGAATACTTTATATGTGCTCTTGCACCACAGCAAGATTTGTATCCCAGAACACACAAATGCAGTGGAGAAATTCAGAATTTAATTAGCATCTCTATTTTGGAAACACACAATCCTCAAATAGAAATGTTCCCTATATTATGTATACATTAAACAGAAGGGTTTTTTTTTAATTAAATCCCACATGGCTCTCTCCTAGCTCAGACAAAATTATATACAGGGTGTGTGTTTGTGCAAATTTTCAAGTCAAAAAAGATAATGTTCCCAAACTCTGGGAACTCCAAAGCTGATTCAATAGTCCGGACTTAGTTTTTGTAACATATTTGTGTGAAATTCTGAGCTACGTCCATTAAATGTCACTTCATTAATTGCAAACACAGCAGCAACAGAAAAATCACAGGATGAAAATTAAAGATTTAGAGAGAAGAAGCTTAGTCACAACACAGAACTTTATTTCCCCGTTGGCAATAAAATTAAACTCAATTCTTGATTGTTTAGACATAACTCAGTTTAGCAAACAAAACATAAAAACTATTTTAAACCCTGAAAAGCAACAAGACTATATCAGTGATGGGGAACCTACTAGAGCCTGAGTGCCCAAACTCCGTGGCATTCCCGCACCATGGGGGGGGGAGGTTTTTTTGGGGGGGGACTTCTGGAGGTGGACTTCCGGGGGGCGGGACTTCCAGGGGCACAAGGAAAAAAAATGGAAGACCTGACCAAATAAAAAGCTCAAAACAACTGAATCTTCCTAGAAAAGAATTATGATCTGTTCTTGCCATATATTGCACTACAGGAGAAGTTGAGAGGAAATGTAAAAGCATATCCATGGCAAGAATGTAGCTGAAGCTGCACTGCAGAATAATGCAGTTTAACATGCTTTAACTGCCATGGCTCATGCTTTGGAATTAAAGGATATGAAGTGTTGTGAGACAATTAGCTTCTCTGTCAGGGATCTCTGCTGCCACAACAAACAACAAATCCGGAATCCCATAGCATGGCGCCGTGGCAATTAGTGGTTGTCGAACTGGATTATTTCTGCAGTGTGCATGGCCTCATTATGCTTCCAACACTAAATTTCCCAGAATCCCATAGCATGAGCATGGGCAATTAAAGTGTTGTCAAACTCTCTTATTTTTGCAGTGTGGATGGGCCTCATTACACCTCACAAAATAATAATTCGAGAATGCCATACCATGGAGCCATGACAGTTAAATGGTGTCAATTGGATCATTTCAGCTTTGTGGATGCAGCTTAAGACAGAGGTCAGAAAAATAGTTCTGAAAGTAAGGTATATTTGAGTAAGGTGGCAACATTTCTTGCCACATGGTCAGTAGCAATCTGGAAGTCCTATGAAAGCGGTGTTCAGGGCGGAAATTAACCTGGCTCACGCTACCTCAGAATCAACAACAATGCAAAACACGCAACCTTTCCAGCAGCTGGAGAGGGAGGAGGACAAGAAGAAAATGGCATTTCCCAAAGGACTATGCCTCAGGGACGTGCTCAGAATGACTCCAGAAAGCTTCCTGTTAGTAACTATATCCTTTGCGGCAAGGGAAAGCCAGTTTTGAGTGGCACCACACTCCTGAAGCAAGCCCTGCTGAACTCCAGAGGACTTGGTTGGTTGGTTGGTTGGTTGTTGTTGTGTGCCTTCAAGTTGTTTCTGGCTCATAGAGATTGGTGGCAAACCAGGTTTGATGCCACCCAGCTGGAAGGGGCAAGACCGTCCAGTCGAAGGGGTGGCACAACCCTCCTTGTACAGCTGAATTTTTCATGGGAGAACTGGGCCGTGGCAATGAGCCAGGCCGTGCATGTGCTTCCCATCCCTCCTTGCGTGGCCCAGTTCTCCCCTGAGGAAAACCGAGCCATTGCAAGGAGGCAGGCAAGGGGCTGTGCACGCTTGGCTCCTTGCACAGTGTGCCTCCTTGCTGCTGCTCATTTTTCCTCAGGGCAGAAAACGGGCCACGCGCAAAGAGGGGCAGGGCCCACATACTCACTTAGGCCAGCTCATTGCCATGGCTCAGTTCTCCCAAGGCAAACTGAGCTGGACACGGAGTTGACCATGAG
Organism: Sceloporus undulatus; assembly: GCF_019175285.1. NCBI lineage: Eukaryota > Metazoa > Chordata > Lepidosauria > Squamata > Phrynosomatidae > Sceloporus > Sceloporus undulatus. The sequence goes on from NC_056523.1 coordinate 202,946,768, forward strand.
CTGCACTCGTCCCTGCCCCTACTTGCTGTGGCTGCCTCCAGCTCCCCAACCAGGCCTCCCTCACTGCATGCCCTCAGAGATGGTTTGCATGCCAGAGAGGGCACGTGTTCCATAGGTTTGCCACCATCGATCTATACTGTAACTGGGGGTTGGGGAAAGTATTGTAAACGTTTCACGTTGTGGTGCTTTAGAGGGTGCAAAAGGCGCGAATGTTGCAGCTCGTTTTTCCACCCTCTGGCGATAGAGATTAGGCTGCGGCATGCAGGGCCACAGCCTCATCCAGCCAGTAAAGGGGTGGCTGCATGCACCCCTTAGGGCGTGGTACAGCCATAGGAACAGGAAAGTCTATCAGGGTCCTTTCCTGAAGCGGATCCAGATCTGAGACTCCAAACTGGTCCTGAGATCTGGGAACTCTATCCCAAAAGGCTTTTTGTATGCTAAACAGGAGCATGTTATTACTAGCTAAATGCAGTTCAGAAACACAAGCCCATCACAAAGTCACAGAAAGCATTATTGAAAAACAGGTTTATGCATAGCATACAATGTTGTCATAACTGCAGCATTTTTAGTTACATGGTATATTAAAAGTTCATAGCAATTCACACATTTTCACAGGTTACATCATCATTATTATTATTTGTCCACAAACCAAATTCCCTTTGCAAAGGACTATCCTTCCTTTTTTTCTCCTCTCATGGCAGGCAATCTATGGAACTGACTTTGATAGCTCACAGCTTGGTACTTTCCCCACACATCTGTTCATTATCAGCGCACCATGAATGATACCAATCCTTCCACCAAGGCATCACCAATTGTGAAGCACATCCTATTGCCCATTATTACAAGCATATACACAATATAGGACAAATACATTGGGTCCTCGTATTCGCTGGGGTTTGGTTCCCGGACTCCCATGGATACCAAAGGGATGCTAAAGCATATTATATACAGTGGTGTAGTAAAATTGTGTCCTTTATACAATGGCAAAATCATTGGAACTATATATTATAACTGCTTGAATCTGTGGTATAAAGAAGCAGAGATATGGAAAGGTGACTGTATGTGGCCAGCAACACAACAGGAGCTATTGATCGTGACGAGGAGACAATGTTTGTGAGTCTCCTTCCTACCCAATTCCAGAATGCACAACAGCCATGTTGGTGCATTTTAACCTCTCTTACTAAATGTAGAATCCTGCAAGAAGAATAGGGATGGGTGTACTACCTCACCCCCCCCCCCCCCCCAATATTCACCAGCCCTACTGTTGTCAATGAGTTGGAACACTTGAAATGTAGAATCTTTTCTTTACGTGGCCAGTCTCTCACATGATTGAACTTCTCATCATTATCATGATCTGTAACATTTTGAGACAGTTTGGGATACAGTTGAGATAGTTTGGAAGAGACAGGTAAGGTGAGCTAACCACATTCTTCATGTTCTTTCACTAAATCTAATCATGCAGGAGATTAGAATTTCCACATAGCTGTACTCCACATTTTTGGGACTGCAAAGCCTCAGCTACTCGGACCCATTTCAGGGATGACTGGAATTGTTGCTCACAACATCTGGAGGGCTGCCTAACCCTAGATTTTAAAAATCAGTTATAAATACATAATGGAGCATACTTTGCCTTGTTCTTTGGTAATCATCTCCAGTGCACTGGCAATTAAATAGGACTTAAGGAAACACTCTGCCAACCTTAGTAATGTGACCAGGACAGTAGCATGCAAAACAGCTCAGAAGGCAATGCAGGCTTGTGTTTACATTTTTCTCCCTGGTTGATCTCAGCAAACAAACTGAAACTGTATTTTAGTGCAACCTTGTTAGCATGGACATAAACTCCTTCGCCCTTGTGTTAAAGGTAGATTCTGCAAAAAGGCAAGCAGCAGCCAAAAAGAAAGAGGAGAAGGGGTTTCGGGGGGGGGAAACAAAATTTGCACTCATCGGGAATGCTAAAAGTTGTGCGCGCCTTTCTGTTTTTTTCATTGCTATGTTCTAAGACTGTGAAACCTGATTGCTGAACTTATGTTTGTGGTGGAGACTAGGAGAACCTTGGAACATGTCATCCTTTGAAACAGGTAATTAATTTTAATTAATTAAAAGCAGTTTCCAGTCAGCTAGTTCCACATTAGACGATAAACACTCTCACTGGGTGGCAGATACTACTCTCCTCAGTTCAATAATAAGGATCAGGAAGCTTTGAGGTTTGGCCCAAATCATGCAGTTTGGTCTTGGATGGAGCGTAATAGGGAAAGTCCTATCAGTGAGAAGGTCAGGAATTGAATACTTGGCCCTCTGATGCTCCATCCAACCTAAGTGAAAGCATTCGGGCCAAAACTGCAAGCTTCCTCCGCTCCAAAGATAAAACCATCTTTGTGTGTTGGTGGTGGTGGTGGGAATCATGAGATGTCAGAATCTTATTGCCTTGTTGGCTGAGTGTTACTGCTAACTTTATTTCAGATTTAATTTAGAGAGAGTTAAGATGTATCTGCACATGTTAGTTATATCACTTTCATGCCACTGTAATTGCCATGGATAGGAAATGATGGATTTATTGTTTGGTAAGGTACTTAAAAGATACCTGTTTAAAGACATGGTCTAAGGATTAAAATGTTTATTTGTACTGAAGAGATAAACACTCAAGGTATCTAGAAAACAAGACGTGGACCTGCGCATCCAGAACAGAATTTAAGTAATCAGAGCTTTCTATCCCACTTTATCTCATTTTTGTGATTGAACCTTGAATGGGTGATTCCCTTTCCCCAAGGGTATACCCTTGAAACAGCACTCATATATGGAGGATATGACTATCCTCCACAAATAGATTGTGCTGTTCTGTTAAAATTAGGAGTTAAATAGGAGTGAGGTGCTATTTGTAATGCATCTTTGGGATCGCTATTGTACTGTTACAGATGGCATGACAGTTGAAAAATCCCAATTGTGCCCATTAGTATTTATTGTTTATTTATTCACTGCACCTTTATCCACTTTTCTTCAAATGGGATCTAAAGTGGATTACAATAATTTAAAATGTTTCAATTTGAACACTAAGTTACAAAAGTTAAAAAAGAAATTAAACAGCAACCTTATTTTTAAAAAATGATTAAAACCAGGTCAAAAACCTAAAAATACTTAAAACATATTGAAAGATAAACAATTTCAAATAATGTTTGTATACATAATAGTGTACACACAGAGAACACTGCAACTCCATAATTGAAAATTCAAAAGTCTGCCTAAGAAAAACATCTTTAGAAACACAGGACAGACCTCTCAACAGGACCTTCCTCAATGAAAAATCAAGTATTCTAATCCAACTGACATGCCTTTTATATATATAACATAAGATAATAGCGAAGACAGTATAAACAGTAAATATAGATAAAGATGTAATGATTTGATTCTGCTGGTGCTGATCCAGGTCTGGCCTGAGATATGAAGCAGAGCCGTACTGGTGCCATCCATCTATCTGTGCCATTCTGCCATGGAGGGGAGATGCAGGCCCAGCTCCATCATCTGACCGGACTAAGAGAAGAGCCCTCCCTCCAGCCACTCTGCCTTGGTCCCGGCCTCAGAGGGAGAGAAACTGTGGACCTGATCCCCTTCTCCATCCCTTCTCCTTTTGTGTTGTGTCTTTTTAAATTGTAAGCATGAGGGCAGGGAACCATCTAATAAAAAATAATAATAATTGTAAACTGCTCTGAGAGCCTTTAGGGTTGAAGGGCAGGGTATAAATACTCTAAATAAGTAAATAATTAATTAATCTGTTTAGATGTAAATTTACCAATACATTACGAGAGTGCAGTACCCGCTGTTTTAAAAAGGAGATTTTAAAAAATAACAGGATCTGAGTTTCCTGAAACCACCTGATGACATGACCTTGGAACCAACCATTTTGACATTCCCTTATCATAGGTTTCTAGCTCCCCCCCAAAACATAAAAGCTAAGATTTCTAAAAGCCTCACTGTATCAAAAGCAAGATAAGGAAAAGCAAGATAAGCAGTCCCCAGTCTGCTGCTCTACTGTGCTGCTTCCCAAGTGAAACAATCTATCCAGATGATATATGATGATGACTTCATAGGAATCATTGAAATTCCTAAAGGATCCAAAGTTTAAGGCAGCCGTATCGCTTTAATTGTAGCATCAACCTGCTAATGCTATGGATAGAGGTTCTACTCCTAACACCTATGTTACTGTTTCTCAATCATCTGTCCACATTATTTACTGGCAAATAGATAGATAGGGGCTGGACAGATGGGCGGCATCCAGCCACCCCTTTATTGGTTGGATCAGTGCCACAGCAACTGTACAATGGGTACTAACCCGGCTCCTTTTTGCGCCCTCTAAAGGGTATCATAGCCGCAGCAGCGCAGCTTTCTGACACCCTTTCAGCACTGCATCATCTAGTGCCATGATGCCATGTGCCATCTAGAAGGGCGCATGACATATGAAGTGATGGGGCGGAGTCGCAGCGTCCAGCGTGTGGATGCTGCACCATGGCTCTGCCTACAGGCCGGCACAAAGTGCTGGTCTGTTTTCCCCCCTAGATAGATAGATAGATAGATAGATAGATAGATAGATAATCAAAGGAAGAGAAATTGTGGCACTTAAAGACCAGTTTGTCAAATATGCACTCTTCAAAAACATGCAAAGCATATTAGTAAGTGATGGGAAGATGTACTGAAGCAATGGAACTAAACATTAGGAAGAGCTTCCTGAGAGTAAGAGCTGTTTGACAGTGGAACACACTCCCTTGGAGAGTGGTGGAATCTCCTTCTTTGGAGGTTTTTAAACAGAGGCTGGATGGCCATCTGTCAGAGGTGCTTTGATTCTGTGTCCCAGCATGGCAGGGGATTGGACTTGACTCTATTGTTGTGTGATTCTATTATATGATTTCAGTGCATAAAGTTTAGAAAATGTGCCTGTACATGAGGTGCTGCTCTCCAGAGTCATAGTTCAACACTCAACCCACTTACCTTTCCCCAAATATAGAATGCAGATGGTAGATGACGCTAGCTGAGGAATTTCAGTTTGCAGTTATAAATGAATATTATAATTGGATGTCTCACAAGCCAAAACAGTAGGGAAAGGGCATACCCCCTAACAAACACAGAACACATCTTTACAAAGCAATGTTGAATGTGTGTGCTTGTCTTTGGATCATAACTGGTTTATGACCTTTCAAAAAGTATTGTTTCCCACTCAACGTTTATATGAAAGCACTACTGGTTGGACATCTTCATTGATGAATGAGTTTACTCATTAAAATATGGATTTTTTAAAAAAATGTAGAATCTGAGGCCAAGTGTATAGTTCCGCCAGTATGCTCATACACTGAATTAAGAGAACACCAGCTACCAGACTGTTTAAAGCATGAAGAGCTCTCCTAGTGTACCACCTCCATCCACTAAGGGAATGTTTGGGACATAGGGACAGAGCTGGCTGACAGTGCATACTTCAGCCAGAAGCAGTGCAGAACATATTTAATGCTTCTTTGCACAATGTCTATATGAATATTCAGGCTGTCATACCCCTTGGTTGCACCAAGGTAAGTCACTCAGATGATTCCACTATGAGTTCTATGTTCTGCTCTGAATGTAATGACCATGGAGTTCAGCCGGTCAGAGTCCAGTTGTTTGGGGAAGCTGTAGTCAAAGAAAGCCAAAAGAAGGCAGGAAAATATTTCAGTTTAAAAAAAAAAAGGGGGGGGGGGATAGTAGCTGCTCTTGTTAGTCCTAGGTTGGGACCCACTAATCACAGGTATTTTCAGTAAACAAAGCCATGAAATAATCCAGAAGGTGTAAATCAATCAAGGGTCTAAAATTCACCTGGATCCTCTGAATACTGCATAGCCAGGAGATGTGTTTTCCATTGAGAAGCCAGAGTTTCTGTACAGCCGTATAAAGCCGAAGAGACCCAGCTCCACATAGCTTCCAGATCTGTATTTATTCCCAGCATTTTCATACCATTTGTCCTGAAAGGATCTTGATTACAGTTGAACGCAACATCAGAAAAAAATCTGGGTTAGATGTTTCAGTATATATCTTTTTCAGGAGTGGGTGGTGTTTCCTCCTCCTCCTCCTGTATTGACTTGCCAAAGAGAAGAGAGGCCACTATGGTGTCATCTGAGTCTCCTCCTTTTCCTGCCACCATGGTAAATCCAACTTTTCCTTTTTGAAAAGTCCTCAATGGATGGACATGTCACCGTCCTATATGTGGACTGTCTATATTGTCTCCATAATTTTAATAAGTGTATAATCTTCTTTTGGTTCAGGAAAGAGATTTAAGAAGACACTTCACATGGTACGTTATATATCCATATCTCTGAAGACCCTACTCTTCATTTAACAGCTTCAAAGAGTCGAGGTCAGATTATCTCATTAACAGTATGGAACATATTTGCTGAATCATTAAGCTGATGAAATATTGTAGTATAATCAAAATATTTCATCAGCTTAATGATTCAGCAAATAAATTCCAGATAGTTAACTGGACAATCAAAGTTCAGTTATTTGATAGCCATATTAAAAGCCCACCATAGCCAACATTTGAAAAATGTTTTTAAAAATACAGGCAGTCTGCATTATTAAATCACTTATCTAACCTTCTGCAAAGTTACTGTTCTGCATGTCACTTGCTATGCCTTGTGTTTATCAGAAAAGATTTTCAAAGATAGCTGGTAATTGATTTCAGACTTTGTGAGGGCACATTTTTCTTCAGAGTAATTGCTATCCCACTGTTTACGACAAAATGCTTCTTGTTCCCATATTTATGTTCTTTCTTTTTTTCATATTTAATTTGAGCTGACTGTTTTCTTACAATCTCTGAGAATTGTCACTTTTCAGAAGCTGAGACGCTGGCTTTCTTTGTAATGATAGCTTTTTATCTTAACCACTCTGGAACCCATGCCCTTAATTATTAATGTCCAGTTTGAGTGCTGCAAACCACATCTCAGTGTGGGACTTCGGGGAAAGGAAAGTTTATCATTCTGGTATGTTGCAGCAGCAGCTGTTTGTTCTGAAACTGAAGGAGATGGGGGGAGATTAAATTTTAAAAAGAAGAAAAAAGAATATCATGTTTGTTGTGTTGGTCCTTAATATCCAAGCATGAAGTGTGCACTTTTAAGAGTCCAGATTCTAACTTAGTGCAATATATAGAAGTCGCTAAGGATATATTTCAGCTCATTGCTTATTTGGGTCCAAACAAAATGCTCATGTTCACCTTAGAGGGCCAGAAGGGATGCAAGCAATTGTGACATTGCAGGGGCTATTCAGCACAGTAGTCCAAAAAGGGTATGGTCACAGCAACAAATTATTGTGTAAAATAGGATCTATATTGATGCTGTTGTGAGCCTTGTTTCCCACTTTCCTGAGGAACAGGCATTTTCCCCCTGATCCTTTCACAGGATGGGGAAGAACTTCAGAGGCATTTCTAACTGGGGAGTGTGAGAGGAGGTATGGGATTCTGCTTATTTGATTAAATACACAAAATGTCTGAGGAGTCTCTATCTGCTATTTACTTTTAAAACTCCCTCTAGGGCACTGCAGGGCTTTCAGCAGATAAGTTTTCCGCCTGGCCTCAACAACACCATGTTATTTTCTCTTTAGCAGCAGCAAGCTTGCCCTTCAGGTTCAGAGCTTGGAAGGTTACTTTTAAGAAGAACGAACAGAATGGTATACTGAAGACATCTGTAACTGAGCAGTGACAAGACATCAGGTTGGACACACAGAAGGCTTCAAGGCAACCTTTTCCTTCTGGCTTCAGCTGTAACTCAGGGGCTCTGCTCCTAGCCCTGACTCACCTTAGGAATTCTGGGTTTAAAAACAAAACAAAAACTCATACTGGAAGCCTATCCTAGATACATAGATTCATCTCTTAAAAACAGAATACAATAAAAGTCAAAATACAGTGGTGCCTCGGGTTACGAATTTAATTCGTTCCGCGGCCGCTTTCGTAACCCGAAAAGCCTTCGTAAGCCGAAATGCCATAGGCGCTAATGGGGAAAAAGCCGCGGCTCCGCCGCGGCTCCATTTAAAATAGCGCCGGAGTTTTTTCGTAACCCGAAAAAACTTTCGTAACCCGAAACAATAAATCCCTATGGGATTTTTTCGTATCCCGAAAAATTCGTAACCTGGGTATTTCATATCCCGAGGTACCACAAAAGAGCAAGGACTTTATTGACCAATGAAAATGTGGAAAATATATTATGCACACTTTTCAAGCTTCACTGGCTTCTTCATCAGGCAAAGATGTAAGAAATTATACAGAAGAATAAAAGTGAGGATGTTAGAATCATAAGCCATTGAATGGATTTTGGATTTTGATGTAATTTGTTCGATGGCCAATAAAGCTTCTCCAACTGTTTCTCAGAAAAGAAGGCTATCATTGCAACACTGATATTTTATTATTATTATTTTCTCATATCCCAACACAGAGACTCAAAGCAGATAACAGCAAATTCAAAAACAATACAATTTAAAAACATTATGACATTAAAATGTATAAATATAATTATTTTTTAAAAATAAACAATTTAAAAAGTTAAAACAGCTAAGAATTAAAATATAACATTAAAAATATAAACTTCAAAATTTAAAATGCACAACTTTTCAATCACAGCCTTTATCAGTTTGGAAAAGCCTAATTGCACAAGAATGTCTTTATCTGTCACTGAAAGGACAGCAGGGATGGAGCCATCCTGACTTCTTTAGGGAGGGACTTCCAAAGCTTGGGAGCAGTCACTGAGAAGGCCCTCTCTCTTGTTCCCACCAAACATGCCTGAGAGGGTGGTGGGACAGACAGAAGGGCCTCTCTGAATGATCTCAACACTCTAGTGGGCTTGTAAAGGAAGATACAGTCCTTCAAATAACTTAGATCCAAGTTGTATAGGGTTTTATAGGTCGAAACCAGCACTTTGAATTGTGCCTGGAAACGGACTGGCAGTCAGTGGAGCTGTTGCAACAAGGGAGTTGTATGCTCCCTGTAGCCAGCCCCAGTTAACAACCTGGCTGCAGCTCTTTAGGCCAACTGAAGTTTATGAGCACTTTTCAAAGGCAACCCACATAGAAAGCATTACAGTAATCCAAATGGGATGTAACCACAGCATATACCACCATGGCCAGATCTGACTTCTCCAGGAATGGGCACAGTTGAAACACTAGCTTTAACTTGTCTGGATTAAACTTCAATTTGTTCAATTTGTAGGCTTCAATTATGCCTAACCAGTGGCAATGTTAACCAGGACTGATACATACTTCAAGTCCAGCAACATCTAGTGAGCCATATGTTCTCCATTCCTGCATTAAACAATATTTCTATTTGTCAGATGTTACTTATTTTGGCTGACGTCAACATATCAAGATGAAATCACAATATTTATAGTCTTCTATGAATCAAGTAGCTTCTACAGATGACTATGGAGTTCAGTAATATAGAAGAGATGCTTCACCTAGTACATACAACTTGGTGAACTGTGGGTCCTTCTACACTACACAAATATGGTGTGGTGATTCTACAGTGCACCCGCATCATAAATGGATGTATCATACACGGCTTTCAGCATACGCTAAAAGCTGCTAGGGAGCCCGCGGGAGTGCACAGGGTGCAAGGGGCAGTGCGTCCCATTAAGAATAATGGGGCACGCACTTGTGGCATGCGTGCACGACCACGTCACGCACTAGCCCCATTATTTTCCCTTGTGTAAAAAAAGGGCACACTGTACTTTAACTGCTATGGTTACATCCTATGGAATTCTGGGTTTTGAGGTTTGGGAAGGGTCAATTAGAATTCTCTGCCAGAGAGCTCCAAGGCTTCACCAAACTGCAAATCCTAGGATTATATAGGATGTAAAGATGGCAATTAAAGTGAAATCATAATTACCAGTATATGTGAAAGGATCCCATAAGTTTAAGGTAAATATACAAATAGCGTTGCTAAATGCATTGTTGTAATATTAGGGCTGATCTGTACTCTCATCTCTGTACAAATCATTATGCATCATTCATTCCATTGCTCACCATGTACATGAAAAATCTCCTTCCTGACCTGTGATTAGCAAGTTTCTTATTTCTGAAACTTGAGAGTGGACAGTCAATTACCACAGCACATAGCAGCCATTTTCCACTATCTTGGGCATATTTATATTTCTTCCCTCCAGCAGCGTCCAACCTATTAACAGGAAAGAACTTAAAATACAAAATATGACCCCCAGACTCTGAAGTGCCATGGAAAACATAGTAAATGTGTGTGAAGTTGCAAAACCCTGGAAACAATGTGTTGAAAATGCATTATCTTAAAAATAAAGAACACAAAAGCAACTTTGGCCTGCAATTCAATGTCTATCAAGACATAAAAATAACACCCAGAGATTCTAAAGGCAGTTGGCTGCAGTCCACATGAGCTCATTGCACTAGAGTCAGCAGGATTCAGCCTTTTACAGAGTGCATCCAAACCAAAGTGCAGACACAAAACCAGCAGTTCATTTTCAGTCCCTTGGTGGTCATTCCAATGTAGTGTAAAGGCAGCCTGCAATGCTCAAATCAAGCAAATACTGTACTGGAGGTTTAATAAACAGAACAAACTTACTATTTGGCATTATACTGTTTCCCCTTTAAAAAATAAATAAAATCTAGATCCTCCTTCCAATGAGCACTTCAATGAGTTCACTTTTAATGAAAATGCAAAAAACAGTCCTCTCCCACGCAGTGTGGCGTATTGATTTGAGTGTTGGGCTATGACTCTGGAGACCAGGGTTCGATTCCCAGCTCAGCCACAAAACCCATTGGGTGACTTTGGGCAAGTTATATCCCTCAGCCTTAAGGGCAGGCAATCGCAAACCTCTGAACAAATCTTGCCAAGAAAACCCCATGATAAAACCTTAGGATTGCCCCAAGTTAGAAATTACTTGAAAGCATACAAGAACAGCTTTGCAGTTAATCAGGATGCCATTTGACAAAAGGTCAGTTCACACAAGACACTACTGAATTATAAGAACTGACTTAAAAAGCCATAATACCTACTGATTCTAGAATGCCTAGAGCAGGCTTCCCCAAGCTCTTATATTCAGAAGTATTTGATTACATTGGAGATGCAGTCTAACATATTTGAGCACACCAGGTACAGAAAAGATGGCTAAAAGTATGTTAACAGTGCAGTCCTATGCACACCTACTTAGAGATATCCCACACTGAGTTCAAGATTATTTATTCACTGGGCAAAGCTGCATGCTTCAGCAATGTGCATACTAATACAAACTTTCAGTGCATAACAACTTGAAGGTATTAATCACCTTCTCCCACAAATCCATGTGTTCTGAGCTGAAACCCCCATCAAGGTTGTGATCTGTCCAATGTGTAGGTCCTAAAACCAACATTACACCTATCATAAAAATCATCTGGCTGCCAATTAGTTTCAAGGCAAAGTACACAGCATTGGTTATTACCTTTAAAGCCCTACATGGTTTGGATCCAGGTTACCTGCAGAATTGTTTCTCTCGTACAATCTGCCCTGAACACTCAAGTCTTCTGGAAATGTTTGCCCAAACCTGCCAGAACTAGACTGGCAACAGTTTCCCAAAGGATCTTTTCAACTGCTGCCCCCAGACTGTGGAATGCCAGAGATACGGTAGCTGAAAATGCTGACTGTGTTTAATGCTGCTGCACTAAAGACACATTTCTTCTGTCAAGCTTATGCAGTCAGCTTTAAATCATGACTTTTTAATTTGTGTATGTACTCTTACGAGTGTATTTTAGTGGTTTTATAGTACTGTATTTTAACCATGGGTTTATGTGTTTTTAATTGTGTTTTATATTTTAACATGCTGTACTCCACCTTGAGGAGAGGGGAGAAATAAATAAAAATTTGTTGTTGTTGTTATTTAACTGTGGTCCGAGTATTTACTAGGAATGGTCACTGTTGGCAGAGAGTGGTCTTTGCGACAGGCACTCACACCACTGAAGCAACTACCAATAATGTCTGTAGTTTTGTGCAATATTCTGTTAGGTGCTTTCCACAATGCTTAGAAAGAAAGAAAACACATTTTCTGGAACAAGAACTTTTTTCTCACCCACTGATCTGGAAACAACAGCAAGTGACAGAGGCTACAAGATTGCATATTTGTTCAGTGGTCATTTCATGTCTCTGTGATCTATCTATCTATCTATCTATCTATCTATCTATCTATCTATCTATCCATGCAACAAGACTGGCTTCAGGCATATATAATACAACAGAAATATATTGTATTCTTAACCATTATGTCATAGTTACTGGCTGCATAATGTATTCTGGTAATTCCCCTTCCTCCTGCTCTTGACACTGATGGTGTGAAAATGCTCTCTTATGATACAGTCAATTGGTTTAGGCAATTTACCTTCCTTATGTGCCCATCACCCACTTCTAAAATCCATCTTGCATGCACAACTGGTCCAAAAAGAAAAGAACAAAACAGAATAAAAAGCACTGGAAATAACTATAGAGGAATGAAATATGAAACTACAAAGGGATTCAGATTTCTTTTTCTTCTTTTTTCCAAAAGGATATGTAAGTTCAGTTTTTCACCCACTATGGCCTACTTCATCTTCAGCAGCAGCAGAGGACATAATGTTTGACAAGGTTAAGGACACTCAGCTTTTCAATGTAGAATGGAAGTGATTATGCCTGGGCTGTGATTCTGAAACCGTTTCCCCTCTAAGAAAGCCAGACTTGAGAGAGGTCCAGCACCTCATGAACTATACCCTATAGCAGGGCTTATGAAGTTCAGACAGAGAGAGAAAAAAGAAAAGAAAATGCAAGTACTCCAACTGCAATAATAGGTCTAGCTTTTTGGACTAGCGGTGTGGAGGAAAATCAGTCATTCTCTTCCCTAAGTATCTCAGGCATATTTGGGCTTCCAGTTAAAGAGCAATTCAAAATGCATTTAAATGAAGGATAGGTGTCCTATCTTATTGGTGGGTCACATAATTGGGGAGGTGGGAGGTAATTTTGGCTTTTTATAACAGTTGCTTCAGGTTGTAGGTATAAAGCCAACATGATGGGAAAATGGCCAAAGAATGTCAAATTATTCAGAAAGTTTTGAATTTAGCAAAGTTTTATTTACCTGAATACTAATACAGCAACTAAAATATTATATAATGTATATAGCTTTTATAAAAAAGCTATATTCCACAAATGTATATAGATTTAAAAATACACAGAGAGAGAGAGAGAGAGAGATGTCCCACATTGGTCCTACCTTGAATAAAGGTGCGGTACAGACTGCACAAATGTGCCGTGCTGGCACCGATTTTAGAGTTAGGGACCGTGCGGCAACCATGCAGTCGCTAACCCTAGCACAGCGCGGCACCATAACAATGGTGGCATCCCATGTACATGGGTGCCGCCATTGTTACGTAAGTGCCGCACGGCATCCACACATCACTGCACAAATGGCGCACTCGTTACATCAGCCCTGTGGTGCAAAACAACCCCTGGTTTTCCAGGGTTCTTTTTCCTCTGGAGGGAAGCCATGCATTTTGGCAGCTGCGGCTTCCCTCCGGAAGAAATTAGGCTGCAGGCAGGCCGCCCTTTTTGGGTGGTCTGTCCCGTTCCAAAGTCATTGGGTGGTTAATGCAGCCCGTATTCTTCCATAGTTGCACACTTTTAGTGGAAACAACCAGATTCATTTTCAACCTCCACTGCATGCGTAATTTTGTAGCATGGCCCTCCCTGAAAGGAGACTAGCATCCCTTCCTTAAGGGAGTCCACCTTGCCTATAACTCCTTCAGTTTCAGAAGTAAGCAAAGTATGTTTTTACTTTGCCTAGCATGTAATACTGGTTAAATAAATAACTTTTTCTAAATTCCCCAAATCAGCTTGCTGTTCTCAGGTGGGGACAGCATTACCTAGACATGCTTCAATATGTAGAAGAAAGGCTCAAGCACAATTTTAAAATCTCAGAAGTAATAACAGCTGCAGAAGACTAATGATTGACTACCAAGGTGATTTGTGATTCATACAAAAGTTTAAAAAATATAAAACTATCCATAAGTGGATATAAATAAACTAGCAATAAAATTAAAAGTAGGGGAAAGCAAACCATTATAAAGAAAGGTAACCAACATAGGACATAAAAGGTCCTTTTCACCTAAGCAGTCAACCCTCAAAGCCTTGCCAAAACAGAAGTCTTTACCGGCCTAGAAACGATGCCATCCTAACCTCTTTAGAAGGGGAGTTCCAGAACCTGGGCGCATCCCCAAGAAGGCCCTCTCTCATGTTCCAAACCAGTGAGATTAATGCCTCTCTAGATCTCAAGGCACAGCAAGCTAATACAGAGAGATATGGTCCTTCACATGACTTGAATTTTGGTGACAAGCAGCATGTTGAATTTTGTCTGGAAACATACCAGCTGTTGTAGCAAGGGAGTTGTGCATTTTCTGGAAACAACCCCAGTTAACAATCTGGATGCCAAAAACAAATGTCTAGATATTGTTTCCATCTCAGTGAAGCAAAATGACTGGAACTTTAGTTCAGCTTGAAAATGGTAGCAAAAAAATTGTATTTTTCCTGCCTCCTGCTCATATTAAATGACCCCAGAGTATTTCATACCATATACATAATAAGGTTAATGGCCAACGGCCTTAAGGCATTGAGTTGGTGAAGCATTCAAACCTGCCTGGGAATTAAGCACATGCTCATCCAAAATTGAAATACTGCTGCACTACAGAGAAGGTGCAGGGCAACTTTTTAAAAAGTGAACAGCATAACCCTCAAGCTGTTTACCTCACTTTAATGGATGAACTGTTGCCGATAAGGGACCTTTGGGTGTAAAATTAGCACATGTGTTGAAGGTCAAGAGTGATTTTTGTCTCTCAGATTCCTCTCTGGCTTGGCGGGGTGTCCCAGAACATCTTCTCCATCATGAAACACATTATAGCTATCAGAGACGTCAGGTTCAGATAGGCACCATGAGACCACTTTTCTGTAGTTGGCTGTCCACATAGACACATCTGATATGATTGACTGTGGCACTGAGGCATTCTTCAAGCAAAAATTAATTGCCTCACTTTCTGCCTATTATGGGATAGCCGAATGTCACTGCTGCATTGGGCCACTAACAGGTGCATATACTTTAGCATGCAACCCTAGTTATGCATGGTTATCCTTCCTCCTTGCTATTCTGAAGTGTTCTGAATAGGTTAAAAGGAATGGTTGTTCTCCATTTAATAAATATAGGCTGCAATTATATGACATTTCATATACATTATCTAAGGGGCTCAGCAGACTTCCCCTTTGAAGCAGCCTGCAACTGCCCCTTTCTTCGCTGGATTGGGCCATGGCAACTACACTCCACAGACCTGATCTGGCCTTTTTGCAGCTCAAAAAGAAGCCACAAAAAGTGGCCCCTTTTCATGCTGTAGAAAGGGCACTCTAGTAGTGGCAGTGGCAGCTTTTCAGCGCTCCTTTGGCACAGTGCATTTAAATACTGTGCCAACGGAGCACCGTGACGCCCCCACCATGCGGTTGGGCATACAGCATGATGCTGGTGTGGGGGTGGCCAGCATGCATACACCACGCCCCCATGTCGCCCCCACACCGGTGTATAGCACCAGGCTGTAAAGCCTGTATGTTATCCTTGAAACAGCCCTGTAAGATAGACTTTTTTGACTTCACATTGTGTTGCAGAGAGACTGAAATGTTTTAGCTTGCCCAAGGCTACAAAGTTCACCATGGAAGTTAGATTTGACTAGGATTTGACAATTTGATTTAGTCATGGTACAAAAACAGGTTCCTTCCTTCCATTAAATGCAGCTCCTAGAGTCCCACAGCCAGTATACAGACTTGCTGGAAAATTCAAGGAGTTGTACAGCCAGTGAGTATTGTGCAGTGGTTGGAGCACTGGACTAGGGCTGTTACCACACTACAGAATTAATGTAGTTTGACAAGCCTTTATCTGTCACAGTGCCTTGCTATGTAATCCTGTTTGATTTGTAGAACCGGAGTGCTCTGACAGAGAAGGCTAAATAGCTCACAAAACTACAAATCCCAGAATTCCAAAGCACTGAGCCAGGGCAGTTAACGTGATATTAAACTGCATTAATTATACAGTGTAGATGCAGCCTATGACTCTAGAGAAAAAGGTTCAAATCCTCACTTGGCCTCAGAAACCCAGTGAGTCATCTTGGGCAAGTCTCTCAGCCACAAAAGAAGGCAAATGTCAACCTCCTCTGAACAAATCTTGCCAAGTCAACTTCACATTGCTGTAAGTCAGAAACAACTTGAAGGCATACAACAACAAAAAATGCTGTTTTGTGAAACTTGAAAATCTGTTTCCCTCTCTTTCTCTATAGCATGTACAGTGTTATTAATCTCAAGACTTTTCTCGATTTATTTCCTCCCTCATAACTTTTCTTCATAGGGGAGTTGCCTACTGACTGAAAGATTGTAATTTGATACTCTTTTTCCAACTGGACCTTTCTTCTCTTTTGATGTATGGAACTGGAGGTGTCCATGGCAGTCCTAGTGCAGCCACACCACAGTATGCATAATGGCATTATGGTATTACCAGCTATTTTTTGTCATCTTTCAATGGTATCTATCATGGAATTTCCCTTCCCACATGTGCCATACTTTGGTGTTACATTCTATTGTCCACCGTGACTGAGATCAGTCCCAGACTTCTTGGAAGTCCTTGTAGAACTAAAGCTTCTGGCCAGAGGAGAAAGCAACTAATCATTACATCAAAACAAAGGGCTTAAGCTACATAGTCTGGGAAATCAGATGATAAGAAACTAATATTTTCCAACATGTAGTACAAAGCTTCTATAGAGTGTCTTCCCTTTGTGTGAGACATTTAGACAGGCAATAAGGTTCTTCTTTTACTGCCAGGCTTCTTGCCTGCTTTAGGTCAGAGTGCTCCCTTTCTCTCTGAACATATTTGCATAAAAGAAAAGAAATGTTTCCACCCTGTTCCTGCATTAACCTGTTTAGATGATGCATGGGGCCAAAATGGGTGAAACATAGGTCTAATCCATGTCCCAGGTTGATAGAGCAAAAAGAGTTCCCATTTGTTCCAAATCAGGCTGAAAACTCCAGAGAATCCTGAAGGTCTAGACCAGTGGTTCCCAAACTTTAGCCTTCCAGGTGTTTTGGACTTCAGCTCCCAAAATTCTTGATTGTTGGCCAGGCTGGATGGGGCTTCTGGGAGTGGAAATCCAAAACACCTGGAAGAGCAACGTTTGGGAATCACTGGTAGACTGAACTGATACAGAATAGGGACAGAATCCATCTCTGTTCTAACATATTTAGCCTAACAAATATGGATAACAAAAGTATAATTTACAGATTGTAAACACTCAATATATATCCCAATTCCAAAAAAAGGAGACAGTAGGGGTTGTAGTAACTGTCAGACCACATATTAACCTATCCTGCAAGCAATGTGATCCTCAGAATTTTACAACAAAGACTTTTACCATATATGGAGTGAGAAAGCATCAAAGTGGGATTCAAAAAAGGAAGAGAGACTAGAGATCATATAGAAATCATACCTTTGTTTCAGAAGAAAATCAGCCTATACTTTATAGATTACAGGGGGGGAAAACTTTGACTGTACAGGTTAAGAAAAATATATATGGGTCAGTGTAAGAGAAATTAGTGCCACAACTGTCCATTTTACAATAACAAGCTACTGTTACAATGGAGTACAGTAGAAAGGTTTTCAAATGGCAAGGTAATGAGATCGAAAGCATGTTATCATCCCTTCTGTTTAATTTATAAATAGAAATCATGTTTAAAAAGACTTTCATGAATAGAACTAATTTGAACCAAACAAATGAAATAGTATATGTAATATAGAATATGCATCACTGCTCCAGTCTTAATCACTGCTAAAGGCATTGGCAGTATTATTGTTTTTTCTTATTACATTTATAGCCATTGGAAAGTAGAATGTCCATTTCTGGTTTATTCTACTGAAGAAAATAATCAAAATGAATTCATAAGTTCCTGGGAGTAATCTTCATATCTTTGGGCATTTTAGTTAGCCTTCCTTAGACTGCATTTATGTGTAGGTGCTGTGTTTTAGATAAATATTCAATATTACATTGAAAATTACATTTTTGCATAATTTCTTGTGTTTCAGATGCTTTCATGTTGGTTTTTGTTGGTTATTTATATGCCAAACATATCTTATGGGAAGCAGGATTAGACCTGCATGGAGGAGGTATGAAAACTGGAAAAAGAGGCATCAATAACTTGAGATGCACAGATGACACCATATTAGTAGCAGAACATAGTAAAGACTTGGAATGACTAAGTTTTTTCCTATGATAAATTTTAGGGAAGAAAGTTGAAACTCAATTAAAGAATCCACAACATGGAGAAAACCTGATAATAACAGGATTCAGGGGAGTCCGCAGGGAGAAGTGTTATGTGTCAAATGTACTGAGTAACACCAGGTCAGACTCTCTGCTTGCTACTGCTGCTGCTGCTCTTGGAGCTGGGGTGCTGCTGCCGCCTGGTATCCCCTTCCAGGTCTGGTGAGGTAGCTGACTGACTGGGAAAGGGAGGTGATGCCCATGGTGGAACCAACAGTGCCACAGAACTCTCCCCTTCCTGTTGCCATTGCTTCCCTTTCTCACCAGAGTGGCTCCAAGTTGGCATCAGCTACTCTCTGCCATCTCTCATTCATGCTTTTCTGCTGCTTTGGGCTCTCTCAACATCAACGGAAAGAGTACAAGGTAGTGGTGAAGTATGAGATGGTGGTGGTTGTGGAAAACCAGTTGCAAACAAACATGGGGTGGGAGAAGGGGCTGCCAGGCAGCAGCAATTCACCACTGCTGCCATCTCCTTTTCATGCTTCTCTGAAGCTTCTTTTTGTCCCCTTTGACCTTAGCACAAAATGGTGGAGAAGCACAAGAAGGTGGTGGCAGCGAGTCATTTGTAGCTGATGATGGAAAGCGGCTGTCAAGCAGCAGCAATACAGCAGCCACAGCAGAAGCCATAGCAGGTGGATAGCAGATGAGGCTGCAGTGGGCAGAGAGGAGCGGCTGGAGATGTGTTCCAGGTAGCTTGGGCAGGACAGGAAAGGTGACAAGGTGGTGAGAGGGAAGGCAGATGGTGAGTGCCCCTGACTGCCTGTGCCCTTCTCCTTTTACAATCTCCTCCCCTCCTACTCTCTCCCCATGTTGTTGCCTTCTCTGGAGTGGCTGCCTGTCTGGGAGTGACAACATGAGTTACTGCACTGGGATGACACCAACCCTGATGACACCACTGACATGATCTCTTGGAGAGCCTTCATTCACTGTATTATCTTAAGTTGAAGCTGATTTGACAGCATCTAACAAGAATAACCGAAGTCGCAACATGAAATATAAAAGGGGGGGAGGGAGCCACTGATTTTCACAGAAGATTCAGTAACCATAGTCAGTAGTCAGTAATCACTGATTCTAAGACATTTTAAACCATCTGATTTTTTGTTCAAATTAATACTCTATGCATTGTTCCATTAAATGTACAGTAGGCCCTCGGTAGCTGAAGGGAGTTGGTCCCATAACCCCGCCCCCCTGCAGATCTAAAAAACTGTGGATGCTGAAGTCAGTATTTAACATTTAAACTTTTCTGGGTGACAAGATCTGGGCACGAGGAAGGCGTTCTTCCTGCACTGTTTCCCACCTTGTCATCACAAAGGCTCTGCCAGAATTTAAATCCTTTCCTGAATCTGATTGTTTCCCCTCTTCTCAACCTTTCCATCACAAAGTCTCTGCCAGATTTTAAACCCCTTTGCCATTGATCTGCCTCAGGGAGGGCAGCAGGAGTGGGATCAAGGGGGTGAATCAGCAGGAAAGGAGTTTAAATTCTGTCAGAGGCTTCCTTGTGTGAAGGTGGGAAACAAAGGTCCAAAACACACAACAGAAATAATCCAGTTTGAGACGGCTTTAACTGCACTGACTCAGTGCTAGGGAATCCTGGGAACTGTAGTTTATTGTGGTGACAGAGCTCTCTGACAGCAATAGCTAAATGTCTCACAAAGCTAGAGTTCCCAGAATTCCCTAGCATTGAACCAGGGCAGTTAAAGCAGTCTCAAACTGGGTTATTTATGCAGTGTGATTTGGACCAAAGTATGGCAAGAGTTGAAACTCTGGAAGAGGCTTCCTTATGAAGAAATGAGAAAGGAGTTTAAATTCTGGCAGAGGCTTCCTTGTGAGGAAGTGGGAACAGACAACTCAAAATTAGTCCTTAAATGTGGGTTTTAATTGAAAAAATACTCCCCTCAAAGTTCTGAAGTGCCCCCTTGAAGAAGTGGGTCCCAAGCCTTACTATGCTCTTTGTATCAGTCCTCTAAGATTACTTACCAAGTAGGGTAACTGAGTTGTGAGTCTTGAACAGACAAGGGTGTATCAAACAGAATATACATAGTAGGTTTTGATATGCATGGTAGTGCTCATATGGGAATGATGTAAATGTTTCGACATTTGGTATTGATGCAATTGAGTCAATAGAAATAACACTATATAGGCAGGTTGTACCACATACCTCTTGTAACACATGAATTTGTCTGTATTTTATTTACACTCCCTTGGAAACTAGGAAATAGGCACTGAACTGAACAATCATCCAGTACAATGGTCAGGAAAAGTATTCAATAGTTATTGTAGAAACACACTGAATACCTCAGTTCAATGCATGTCCCGCAGCAACAGTAGAAAGGAAACAAGATGCTAGGTTGTAAGTGCAAGGGATGTACTTAATAGGAAAAAAAGTAACATAGTATGTTCCATGGGCCCCACAGGAAGCCATTGTAGCAGCATACAATATTGCAGAACAAGAATCATGGCAATACAGCATCAGAACTGGGCCTAATAATCGTACTGGCTATGTTTGGACAATCATATTTCAGCTTAATAAACCAAGAGATGAGCATTTTGCCCACAGATGCAGCCCATTCACCCCTTCATAAGAGCTATGGCTCATCAATAAACTAGAAAGCTTCAAATCATTCAATCAGTCATTCAATCAGTCTTGATCACACTAGGAGAGTGATGGTGAATCTTTTTTTTTGGGGGGGGGGTGTGCCCCAACTAAGATTTTTTTCCAGACAACAGAAGGCCAGGAAAGGTCTGGAAGAAGGAGCCATAGGCACGTGCCTGCGGCTCTTTTTCCTCCCATGTGTTTAATTTTATGATTTTATCTGAACTGGAACACAGGGGCAGATATTGCGTCCATCAATTTCACTTGATTTCCTAAGACAAGGAATACCGGGAGGTGATTTTGCCAGTTCCTTACCCGAAAAATATACCACATAAACCGTGGTATGCATTGGCAATCTCCCATCCATGCACTAATCATAGCTGATCCTGCTTAGTTTCTAAGATCAGATCAAACCATCTTTAAAATATGGCTGACTGTTTATTTATTTATCTATTTATTCCAATGGTGGTAACATCAGTGTTGGGGCAAAAGGGAAAACTACAGATATTAGAGGTTTTCTGGTTTACATCTGCATACCATGAAGGAAGAAGTAAACAGTTCTTGCGTGCAGAAAGAAAATACATCTTTGTGTCTCAATTTGCAAAGCTGAAATATGATTACCCAGATTGGATCATTGATGGATGCTTAATAAATGAGACTAGAGAGATTAGTGATGAACAGAGATCTCTGGAGACAGCTTACTAGTCTTATCAGATCCCTTTCTGCTTCCTTCCAAAATCTTAGATGTTTTGCCAGTACAAGGAGGACTTAATAGGTTTTGAAATCTCCATCTACGTAAAACCCAGGGGACACTTTATAAATGTGCAGAATCATTCTTTAGAATACCTTTGGCTTTGGCTTTCTGTGAAATTCTTTGGATGTTTAAGTGGGAAAGCCTGCAGGATTGCCTGGAAATGTTGCTTCAGCTGAAATTCTGTGACAACTCTAGAGCAGGTAGTCACTGTACAATGATTCTGCACTGAGGTTTATCAAGACACAGAGTGTAAGTACAAACTCCTACAGTTACAGCACTGCCTTAATTTGAAGTTGAAGACTTTCATGGATGGCATCCATAGTTTTGTGGGTGTTTTGGGCTATGTGGCCATGTTCTAGAAGAGTTTATTCCTGATGTTTCAGCAGCACCCATGGCTGGCATCTTCAGAGATGCAAGCCACAGATGCTGGCGAAACGTCTGGAATCTTAATTGCCATGGCTCCACTCTATGGAATCCTGGTATTTGTAGAAAGGTAACATATTCAAAATTATCTGCTAGACAAAGTCCCCCTCTCCTCCCCTGAACAAGAGCTCACTAGCAAAGAATTATGAATAGTTCACAAAGTTACAAATTTCCCCCAAAAATCTATAGGATGCAGCCATGGCAATTAAAGTGCTTTCAAGTTGCAATAATCATACAGTGCAGATGCACTCCAAGACTCTTCAGGGCAGATATTAAAGGCAGAAGAACTGATATTTTTATTGTGATCAACAGTGTCTTCATATGCATCTAGGCTGAGTGAAGAAAATGATTCTAAAACGATACTGAAACAGACAGCCCGGTAAAGCCAGATTGTAGCTGGCTTGAGGACATGGCATTCAGACATGACACACCCCTGAGTTGTACGCAAGCTGCGCCAGTGATTACATACTGGCTAGCTTCCAGTCAATGTGAAGGCGTGGTATTTAGATGCCACTTGCCCCGGAGCTGGCGAAAAGCCAGCACAAGCAGCAAAGGGGCAGCTTTTTTCCGCCCCAAGTAGGAGCAGATTTTTTCAGTTCCTATTTTGGACAGAAGCTGGCCAAATTGGGACTGCAGCGTGTGGTTGCCACAGTCCCCACTTGGCTTTCTCAGTGTCATCTGTTTGGGGAAGTAAATATACTGTATCAATGGGTCAAATTAAACAAAGAACAAATAGCCTATGTGAAAAATTCTCACATTTCAAACATCTCACCATACACAATTTCACCTGATCCATCAGCCACTAAAACCTTTCTTACCTTGATTGTTTTCAAGGTAAAGCCTTTCTAAGATATTGAAAGGCAAGGCCTTTCTAAGATAATGAGAAACCAGGTAGCATACTGTTCATCTGTAATTTCTTCTCTTGGTTAGTGTGCTTTAGAGGTGAGTGTACTAGACTGTTAATATGTGTAGCATGCCATGAAACCACTGTCTCAGATCAATCCTCTGTTGATAGATTGAGGTTTGTGGAGATATCCCAATTCTGACATTTCTTTTTCCAATCTCCTTTCTGTGTTTTTGTCTTTGAATATTACCATTATTATTTTTAACAATATCAGTGAACTCACTAGGGAGTTTTAGGCATGCCACACTTCTTTGGACCTCTGGTGTGCAATTGAAGTTACAACATAATTGCATCTTCTATTCTGAGCAAGAGGAATCATGTTAGCATTCCATCAAGCTCAGCTGTTAGTAAATGTTCTGGTAGTATATTGTGTCCTATGTATTGACTTGGCATCACTCTGACACCGTGGATCAAGAAACCATTTTAGTTTCAGAAGGAGCAGCATAGAAAGCTGCCAGGATTGCTGACAAGGGTCTAGATGACAACAGAGGGACAGGAGCCAATGTGTATGTTTTGTACAAGATTTCTCTATTGATCAGATGAAAAGGATTTGCTTCCAGTAACTACTGGAGCATGAAAGCTTGCTTTGTTGGTATGCTATCACTTAGCCAATGAATCCACAAGGGTATCTTTGAACTGGTTGATTCACATCCTTGGAGGAAATCTGACCTCATCTTGAGGGGTCCCCATGTCATAAACAGATCAGCCTGGATGGTTGTAAAGATACCTTTTGCTTTGATTTGTGTTTTATTTATTTATTTATTTATTTATTTATTGTTCTTATATCCCACCTTTCTCCCAATATAGAGACTCAAGGCAGCAAAAAGCAGATTTTAAAAAATACTATTTAAAAACTATACATAATTAAAATGTAGAGATATAAAATTTAAAAAACAAACCATTTTAAAAGTTAAAACCATTATGAGTTAAAATCAAATGTTACAATAAAAACCTTAAGATTTTAAACATCACAACATTCCCAGACCTTAAAGATTTGCAAAGGCCTGCCAGCACAAGAACATCTTTAACTGCCACTGGAAAGACAGCAGGATGGAGCCAACCTGGCCTCTCTAGGGAGAGAGTTCCAAAACCTGGGAGCAGCTGCTGAGAAGGCCCTCTCTCTTGTTCCCACCAATCGCACCTGAGAAGGTGGTGGGACAGAGAGAAGGGCCTCTCTGAATTATCTCAATACTCTGGGGGGCTTGTACAGGGAGATATGGTCCTTCAAATATCCTGCCTTGGGTTGCCATGAATAACCATTTGGATGCAAAGCTATCAAGGGACATGGAACCTCCTAAAAAGTACTGTGCATTCCCCAAAGCCAAACCATTGCTCTCTTTGTTTTGGATTATCCTAGGTGCTGTTTTCATACTTTGCTTTGAGTCATATGACTGAGTGAAGGAGGTCTTTTATCTTTACCTGGGTGTGTTTGATTCTAGTGAGGCTCAGCTCTGAGAATAACCCTTGATGTGATTGGATGTTGGAATAGGTATTTTATTGCTACATTTTCCCAGGGAGAGCCATCTGTACTGAAACTGAGAAATCAGAGTCATCTATGTTTATAGATCATAACAATTCATAACCAACTTAGAAATGGCCTTTTTGGGGTTCTCTTAGCCAGGTAACTATAACCACTTATGCTTATTTTTTTCTTCCTTTCCACTGGAATCCATCAATACCACCGACAGACACCCATCATGGCCCACCACTGTGATCTAGCATCTATGCTTTCCATAGATACATAGCTAATTCCCTGCTTTGTCATATGTCCAATAACTAAATCCACTCTTATTTGGCAGCAATGATTTCCCTGTCTTTCATCAAACTATGTCTTTACATCAAAATTATTAGACAATGCTCTATGGTAGGTGGTCCTCCAGAGGTTGGACTGCTACACTCATCACACAGACTGAAAGCCCCATCACACCACTGTTTATAATGGCTAGGGCCAACTCACAACTGTGCTAGGGCATAGGTAGGCATCCAGACACTACAACTGCCATCAGATCCAACCAGCAGGATCACTGGTTGAAGGAGCAATCTGTAATACCAGGAGGGCAACAGGTCTCTCTCTCTCTCTCTCTGTCTCTCTGTATGTGTGTGTATGAACTACTTAAGTCAATAGTCTTGTTTGTAATGCCAGTGTTACAAATACAATTAATTTGTTTCCAAAAAGAAATGCAATCTTTCTAATAGACGGATCTCTTCCGGCAGGTCTCCCCAGATATAGAGATATTTGCCCCCTCATCTGTCTACTCTTCCCCACCTATCTTTCTGCCTATTTTTTGTTTAATGTTTTTAATGTTTTAATGTTTTTATATTATTACTGTTTAATTCTGTTTTAGTACTGGGGAATCGGGGGGGGGGGGGGCTAGGTCTAGGGTTTGATTTTTTTGATTTTATTGTAACTTGATGTATTTTATTGTTGTAACCTGCCCGGATTCTTCATGACTGGGTGGGCTAGAAATAAATCTTTAATATTATTATTATATTATTAATAAAAAATAAATTAAAAAAGAAATGTAGTCTCTTTTTTAAAAAAAATAATGAAATGTACCTTTTTTAACATTTTTGTGTTTGAGCTAATTATCCCACTTGATAAGCAGCTATTCCCTATTTTTGCTAGAGTATAGTGTATAGTATTTCTGTGTGTGCATCCCACTCATCAAAGATTCCCTTAAGTCCTTATTTATCATTGCACATATTGTGTGTTCATGTATGGTAAACTCCTGAATGAAGACATGGAGAGCCTTGGCAACACCCTCCTGCATACAACATAAACTTCAAGAAGCTGAAATGGCCCACCCCTCCTCCCAGTGTAATGTTTTCTCTTTGCTAAAGAATACTTCACACATCATGGCTTCTAATCATGATCAATCTTCCTGGGTTTATTTTGCTGCTGGTGGTGTTTTTGTGGATATGTGCTCTATACATTTTTTTTTAAGGATCCCCCCCCCCCCCCCTTTTTTTTTAAAACATTTCTGGGATTCCATTCAGTCATACTGATTCTTCCTTCTTATTTCTCAGAAGATTTGGATCCAATGCTTTTTGATTGAATGCTGTTGGCCCCCAGCTAGTGTTCTGCCAACAGTGTTTTTAGGATGACCTATATAGTGTGTGCCAAATAACTATCAGCTTTCCCTCAGATGATCTTCTCAGTCCTATGATCCCTCACCATTGGTTAGATTAGCTGAAGGTGAACAAACTTGTAGACCAAAACTACCTGAGACAAATAGGTTGAGGAAAGCCAGATTAAAAAAAAAAAAAGCCATGTGCTATGAATACTCACAAGCATAACATAAATATAATGCCATAAAGTGTCTATGTGGAGAATATCACCATTGGTTATGGAATATTCCATGGGATGGCTGATAGAGGAATCATTGTTTTTAACTACATATTGTGCATGCTGCACTTTCCCCCAAACTACCTATATTAAATCGTCATTAATTTCAACTGCCGACATTCCACATCAAATATTATTTCACAAAAACCACAGCTCTCAACAATTATTGCAAAAGCATACAAGCAATTAATTCCCCAATTGTCCTAAGCATAGGCCGTATTGCTAGCCAGGGAATTGCCCAAAAAAGATTAATGAAAGCAAATAAAATAAATGAAGCTGTAATATGGGAAGACAAACTAAGCATGAGCTGCCAAAACTAGCAGACTGTCACTCATCTTATTGAGCCATGACAGTAAACATTTATCAAGCGCAAGGAAAATCATATGCCAACAAGCAAAATGAACTCTTCCTTTAATACTCAAGGTTGGGTGTTCCAGGTACTAGTTTCTAATTAATTGGAGATAACAATGGAAGTCGGATATATCAATAGAAAACCTGTCTCAGCTATATATTTTTTCAACATCCAGAAACTGTCTGGATCAATAGCTGCATGAATAAACAGATGGACAGATAATAAACCTCACTTGGAAACTGCATAATATGATATAACTATCCAGGAAACCAGCACTAATGGTGGTCCTTCAATAGGAAGAGAAGCAGTAAATCAGCATCCTCACTACATTAGCCAGCTTTGTTGCTGATCTCTCTGCCAAGTGAAGGAGTATTTTATTCACGAACAGGAAGCCTCAAGGGGCATTTGGTGGAATATTACGTTCAATGGCTAGACCAAGATATATGAACTTTAGCTATTATTATTGGGGGAAAGGATATTTACAGTTTGAAGATGTAGAGTTATCATTAGAAGATAAGTGGAAAGCTGCCTTCCTGTTTACTGTTCTAGATTTGCTGGCGCTGTTAAGAATAAGCAATGTTTTAAGTGTGAAGGGAAGGCAACTTTAACATGAGTTCAGTGATGAATGAATTTTCCTAAGCTTAGTGTTTCATTCTGAAACTTGTCAATTCAGCTGGAGAATAATCCCCCCTTCCCCCCCCCCAAGAGTTTTGCCTAAAAGCCCACTCCAATGTCTAGAATGAATGGTGTCATCTGAATGCAAAAGTAGAACAAGGAACCTAGTAGGAGGGTTCCACCTGCTTACCTCCCACTGTTTGCTGGTCCTGCCTCCTCAGTCAAACATTGTCATGCTGAGCTGCAAAGTCTAAAAATGTGCATATTTTCCACACTGCAGAGATAAAGCAGTTTGCCACACTTTAACTGTCATGGCACTATCCTGTGGAATCTTGGGATTTGTAACTTGGTGAGGTATTCAGCCTGGTCTGTCAGAGGGGTCATTCAGACATCATTTACTTTTTTTATCAGAACAATGCAAATAACCTTACTCACACATTTCGGCTTTGTTATCCACACTATGGAACCCCATCTCTGCTCATCTCTAGAAGTTCAGTTGGGCACACATGTCAGCACTCGAATAAACATGGTGTCGATGATGTAAATGTATTTGAAACATGTTCAAGGCCTGCAGAGTGTAATCCTGTATCTATTTGCATCAATTATTCACACTGAAAAAATACCCAGTATTGATTACCCTGGATTAAGTAGATTTTTTTGTAAGCGTCCCCCCTCCCCAAACTTAAGTGAGCGCATTTGGGATGCATGTGAACAGCAGAGATTGAAGATGGATTCACCCTGGATTATTTTCACCATCTGAATAACCCCAGAAAGCTCAGGTGACCCACCAAATGACAAATCCCAGGTTCCTGTAGGAAAGAGTCATAGCTGTTAAAGTGGTATCAAGCTGCTTTATTTCTGCAGTGTGGATACATCCCTTGTATTTGTGTGAAAGGAAGCAAATTTTCCATTGCACTATTAAATTCCTCCAACTGTGTGTTTTAACTCATGCTCAAGGAAATCTGAGAACCTCTTTTCAAACTTGCATCTCAACATGACAAGGTTTAAATTGAGGAGGGCATGGCCAGCATGCAGTGGGAGTTACAAGCAAGGCTAATATGCACAGCCTCATACTCTGCACATATGTTCAGCCAATACAATATTTTCCAAGTTAAACACATAAACAGGGCTACAATTCTATCTCAAACTACAGCTAGGACATTTGTGAAGGCCCCAGGAAGTTATTTTGTTCCTGTGCTAACTCACAGAGATAAAATTCAGAAACATCTAAGCTTTCAGAAGAGAACGATATAATGCCTGCACCATTGTGATGATATAGTTTGAAAGGAAACCCTCTAGGTGATCTTGGATAAGTCACACACTCTCAGCCTCAGAGGAAGGCAAAGGCAACCACTTCTGAACTAATCTTGCCAAGGAAACACCTTAGGTTCACCATAAACTGGACAGGACTTGAAGGCGCACAACCACAAGTTCATAGACCAAAATTTCTCATGAAGATTCCCAATGAGTTTGAGAGTACCACAGATTCTGTTTAATTTCTGATGGAAATGATTTCTTCTGTTCTTTGTATACAACCTCAATACATCATTATTTCCATAGGTTTCTGTTTCTAACACCAGAACACTATTAGACTATTTCTAATAGAATGTAGCATCATCACCTAAATGTGCATTTTATGCTCAGTGAGTTACAATAAATACTATGTAACCCAGATAATGCAATGAGACTAGCAACAATTGTGATGATGTATTCATGAATATTAAATTCTAACAATATCAAAATGTATGGAAGCTCATCAAGCTGAGAGGCTCTTCAACACTTGGTTTGACAGCCCTTGGACGCCTAAAATAGTAATTATGTCTGCAGTTGCAGATTTCATATTCAGCAGATAAAGAATTTTAGTTGAATGAGAAGGGAAGACCACAGAGATTAAGCTGAAACACTTTGCTCAACAAGAACAAAAAAAAAGTGTTGTCAAGTTAGATAATTCACTGGCAGGTTTACATTACTACAGAAAGTGGTAAAGAAAAATCAAAGTTTAAAAGTAACTCATTACAGAGAACTAGTTACTTATAATTAGCTCCTTTCCCTAATAACAAATGTGTAATTACATTATAGCTGTTAACTATGGCAGTAACCTTGGATTCTCCAAATGAATATCAAACATTTAATTTGCTCTAGAAGAGAGGGACTGGGGCAGAAGTAACACAGTTGTTATGCTTTTCTGTAAGAAGACAATGTCCTTCCTTGTTGTTGTTTTTTTCCTAACAGCTTATCAAATAACACCGGCACAGTGCTGTGGATCATTCATGTCCCTAATACAAAAATCACAAGATGCATAGCACACTCCAAGGTACTGTTACAACATGGCTCACCCTACAAACTCTCTTCCATTTTTACAGAGACATACTTAATACAGAGGAATTGTACTATGCAGTGAAGAGAAACTTCATTACACCACAGAGCTGAGGTCTTTGGAACTGCACTAGACTTGCAGACAATTATGTGCATATTTACATAATGGGAATTAAATCACAGTTTGTTCAAATGACACCTATTTCCAGGACAGGATCATAGCTTTACAGTCCAATTCTGTGTGTTTAGTTACAAATCCTACATTGCTCCACAGGGCTTACAGTTAAGTATATAAGGCAGCAGCATTGACAGTCAGATCAATCACAAATCTTCTGCAACAGATGTATTATTAAACTGTGTTTCCCTACTGAAACACTACTATTCCCTCAGATCCCTAAAGAAAAACCTTTTTGCTGTTCTTGTTGAATGCCATATACACTCACACTCTTCTATAGATTTCATTAAAAGGGGGGAAATCAGTTTCTGGAGGTTTCCTATGCATTGCTGTTGTTGTTGTTGCTATGTGCTATTATTGTAAATGTGTGGGCCTTGTAAAGCCTCCACTGACAGCAGCAGTCTATCTTTAATAAATTTTGAGAATATTTAGCTTGGCTTTGTGAGAGGGGGTAATATATGCAAGAACTAAGCACCAGTTATATTGATAATAAGTGATAGAAGGTCCAGGTATGGGGAACTACAAGAACTTTTATTAGAAGAAATATAAAAGAACGCACACACAGAGAGATAGGGATAACCCATTCAAACAAGCATCAAACAGAGCTAGCCCAAATAGAAAAGTGAAAGGGGCTAGTGCATTTTTGGGGTTGGATGACATAATATGTCTAGAAGAAAGGGTCCACAGAAAGTCAAGAAGTAAGGATATATAGAGACACAAGCCACAAGGCTTGAAAAAGCAGGTTTCAGGTGGCAGGTGGAAACAGACAAAGGAACTCAAACTGAAACCTAAGGGCAACCATGCATGGGGGGTGGGGTGCTGACTGCAGCAAAAATTATATGTTTGGAGGTACTATTTATACCTTCAAGCCTACCCCAGTTTATAGATGTTCCATGGAAAAACCTGAAGAATGATTGACTCTCAATGGAGCCTGAGAAGGTTTCCAAAGTAAAGTTTGTTTTGATACTCAGGAGAGAGATGTGCTGATTTTGACTGATGATCCTTCATGGACTTTACAACACCTAGACAAGATCTGGAGTTCCCAGGAATGAGAAGGCAGGGAGGGAGGTTTAGGAATACACTAGAAATGAAAAGGAGATTCCAGTCTTCTTGGTTCTGGCAGATCTCATCTTTGACTTTCGATTTCCCTCAGAAATGCAGCGTAGGGGTGTGTGTGGTGGCACTCTTTCAGCAAGCTCATCCATCCCCACGCCCTTCCACATAGCTGGGTCTATGTGGCATTGACATTACCTATTCTGTGCTCTGTATGCCACTGCAACCACATCTGCCCAAGCTGGCACCTAATCTTACATCAAATATAGCTGAATTACGGGATGTTTGGGGAACTACAGTGCCTTCAGGTTGTTACTGATGTACGGTGACTCTAAGGTGAACCTATCACATGGTTTTCTGGGCCTGATAGTGTGTGACTCACCCACGTTGACCCAGTGGGTTTCCATGGCTGAGCAGGGAATCAAACCCTGGTCTCCAGAGTGGTCGCCCAATGCTCGAACAACTACACCAGGCCAGCTCTCTGTGCGTATTACTCATCAAAAGATTTTATAATTTAATGTTTTATATGTTTAACTAGGATTTTATTTTATATAAGGTACTTTAAGTCTAGGAGAAACAGAATATAGGATCTTCAGGTTAGTTGATTCTAGCCTGTAAAAGTCTGTTTGTAGTGACTCTCCTGTAAACCCTGTCATTACATACCTTCATACATGCCTTTAAATAATTGCCAGTTTGGCTCATAATTGAGTTGGGCACATATATAGTAATTTCTACAGTTAGCTATTATTTTTAGTTTTATCGTTGGTTTGTTACTGCTTTTCAAATTAAACGTTGTGGTTTTAAATTTTATCATACATCCTCTTTGCAGGGTTTACCCTACAAGTCGACTGATAAATCTCCTAAATAAAATGTGGTTGTGTGTATGTGTGTTTATGTGTGTGTGTGTATACCCTGTGTGTGACAGTGTGCATACACACACCCATACAGATAAACATACACAAATAATCACATTTTATTTGGCAGATTTATCAGTTGCCTTGTTGTGGTTATACACACACACACACACACACACACACAATATTTTAGCAATTTAGCTCTCCAGTCAGAGATAAATGATTAAGGCAGGTATTAAAAATCAGAATAATTAATTTTGTTCAGAAAATGTATTTTAAAAAATAATCAGAATTTTGCTTGTCTGTTTCTTCCATTGTGAAGAAAGTCTTCTTTTGTATCCATCCTTATTTGTGGTTTGGACATTATTAACATCAAATGATGTCTTGTCATTTGGTTGAAATGCTGACAGAATTGGAACAAACTCTTAATTTTATTTTCCCAGCTTTCTCCTCTCTCAATATAACCTTCGCATTGAGTCACCATGTCCTTCTTCAGGGCACAGTAATTGGAACAACCATCTCTCTGAATAGCTGTTGTGTTCTGTTAAACAATCGGGATGGGTGTTCCTGAGAGAAGCATGAAAGCCCTTGTTAGCTTGAAAAAGAAGGGTGATAACTAGGCAGGTCACCAACTGTTAACAATTTACAGGTTCAGATTTCTGATCTAAATGAAGGATGAAGACACACACACCCCTGATGCTGTGATGCTGACAGTGCACCCAAAGTGCCTTGATGCTAATCCGCTGTGAAAGGCTGGTTAACGGGCAGCAGCACTAGACTCTCATAGCTGTGGGGCTGATGCTTTGCAATGGACCTCAGGTCACACACGCACAGCCTAAGAACCTGGAAAAGCACTGCAGAACTAACAGAGGCAATTCTGACCTAATTTGTCTTTCACCCTGAACAGTGCTATGGTGAGAGACAAAATCATTGTAGTTTTGACAAAAAGAGATAGCTTGATGAGAGAAGCGTTTTATTTAAATTATTTTGAAGAGCCTACAGAAAAAATGTATACAGTAAATTGATTCACATTCAGCTATAAAGACCATGAGAATGCGGGACAGGGACTGGAGGGGCTCAGGGCCCTCTCCCTCCATGCCGCATGCTGTGGCGCATGGCAGGGAGGTGGGGTGCGCTAACCAGGTGTCATCCCCTTCTGTTGTGTCACCCCCCTTCAGTGGTGTCACCCAGTGCACTCCACACACAAACCCCACACACCCAGTGAAGCTACTGAGTATGGTTGATAAGTTTCAGGGTGATTCCTAAAGTGTAAGGGAACCACTGTGCTCACCTGGGTCTCCAGGAGATAAGAAAAACCTCAAGGTTAGCATGACTAGAGGAGAAAGAGGTCTTTCACATGCCACTAGACATCAAGGAGAAAACAAGTGTTCATGTTTCTCTCATTCTCTCTGAGAAGGCAAATCAAGGCTGCATCTACACTGCAAAATTAATGCAGTTTGACACTACATACCAGTGCTATGTAATTCTGGGATTTGTAGTTGTGTGAGATATATACCTTCCCTGTCAGAGAACTCTGGTGCCACAACAAACTATAAATCCAAATATTCCATAGCACTTAGTCATGGATGGTAATTAAAGTTGTTTCCAGCTTATAGCAACTGCTTTAATTCTGCAGTATAGCAGCAACCTGTCACCAACTCAGGATTTATATCTCTGTGGAATATTTAGCATGGGTTTTAAATAAAATTATTACTTTTATTAGCCTATATTTTTAGTGTTGTTACCGGCTCTAACTAGTTTTTATTGTAACTAGTGTTGGCTGCATCTTCTCACTTTACCTTTAAAATGTATTACTTGTTTATATATTCTAAAGTGGGTGCCATCTCGGAAAGGTTTTAGTCTACATTGTGGAAACTCTGCATGGGAGAGGGATTTTCACCATATGCTCCTCCACCATCTCATTGATGCCTCTGGCTGTATCACACTCCTTAATTTCAGCTTGTATTTGGCTGTAAATGAGAACGAGTGTGGATGGTTGTAAAACTAAACCACTGCATTTCCAAGTTTGTGTGTGTGTGGTGGGGATCTGGGGCTATTTGGGGGCAAGAAACACCCAGAATCAGACTAGAAAAAAATGAATTGGGGGGAAGACTTTGAGGGAATGTCGTGGTGCTTAGAGGACTGCCATAGTTTTGTTGTGGTTACCATGTGATCCATATGCCACACTTTCCCCACCCCTGTCCTTATGTTTAAAGGAAATTATATAATTAAATTAACAACAAAAGAGCAGCAACAGGAAAATTACTATTAATCTAATGTCAAGGAAAGTGCCTTTAGGAAATATTAAGGCTTCACAGCATTACGCTATATACTCCTGCTTTCCAGTGTTTTGCTTTTTTGTTTTAGTTTCTCTCAGTAAGACCTTTAAAATCAAATCTGTCACAACTGTGATTTCAGAACGTGTTTTATCCTCCACAAACTGAGCAATTTTTCTGACACTTCAATGAGCCTTGAGGTGTGCGATACTTAGGTTCCACTAATACATATGCATATTTCAGAAATTCACTATGACATGTTGTTGTGTCCCATCAAATGAAATATGAGAAAGTCAGTATCACAATCTGCTGCAAACCTTTATTTCTTTTTATTCTCCCGTTGAAGGTGTAGAGAAGAAATACGTTTACTGAAAGATTTTTGCAGAAAATATGGATGACACTGTAAAATGTAGACATATTTTTTCCCATCAACGCATCCTTGGAAATGCTCACTTGCTTCTCAGAATACAAAATATATGCTAGTGTAAGTAAGCATATTGCTAACATAAGGAAGCAGCATGAGGATTGGCTTCTCAGCATTTATGTGGCTCTGCTAGCATCTGGAAAAGTCAGACTATATTTTTTTCTCCTACCTATCAGCTTCTCTTTCTGTGGCTGAACTGAGTTGTATGGAAAGTACAGGACCCTATTCCCAATAGAGGTTCAGTATCAGGACAGCTCACATGGAACCTGGAGAAAGAGGAGCCATAAGACTAAGGAGTTTATCATACTAGGGAGATCCCGAAGAAAAATGGGATTTAAAAGAGATTTAGATTTAAAGAAAACTTGCAAATGCAGGACATTCAACGCACAAAATGACCCCAAAGTGAAATAATGCAAAGTTAAACTGAACGTAAAGTGAAGAAAACTGGCAGCTTTTTACTTCTGGGAAGTTCCAATAGTAAAAAGCTGCCAGTTTTCTCCGCTTTACGTTCAAGTTATCTTCACATTATTTCATTTTAACAGCAACATCATATGATAAACTTCAAGCAATTGCAGTTTTTTTTATATCTAGTTTAAACCCCTTTTTCTTCAGGTTCTCCCTAGTGTGATAAACTCTTAAGAGTGGATTCATTGCCCATGCAGGAACAGAAACACCAATCAACCTTGCTATCCATCTATCTATCCATTCATCTAGCAATCTATCTAGCATTCAGACACTGCACTACTACTTCTCCTAGATAGAAATTTAAGATTTGAAGAGCCATACAAATTAAAGCCTTTAATTGAACTGGTAACTACACGGTTAGTATCCCTCCTCTAGAATTCCAAAATCTTATGTACTCCAAAATACAAAATTGCCTACATGGACGGCTGGCATAGTGACACCTTTGCTTTCTGATGGTTCAGTATATACAAACTTTGCTACATTCACAAAATGATTAAAAACATTAGGTATAAAGTTATGTACACCAAAACATTAATGAATTTCATGTTTAAACATGGGTGCCATTTTCAAGATATCTCATTATCAATATGCAAATATAACTGCCCCTCCACAATCATGGGGGTTCAGGGGAAAAGACCCCCACGAATGAAGAAAAACTGGATACCCCTCCATGTGGAAGCCAGTTAAAGGGATGGGGGGGGGAGGAGCAGGCTCCTCTTCCTCCTCCACCCTCTCATCCCTTTAACTGGCTCCTCATCCCTTTCCCAGTGGGATATCTGTCTTTTCCAGGCAGCTATCCCACAGGGAAAGCGACGGGGGGGATTGATCCTCCTCCTCCTTTTTCCTGTTGGGATAGCTGCCTTGGGAAGACAGTTATCCCACTGGGAAAGGCATGGGGGGATCAATCCCCCTCCATCTTTCCCCAGGAAGACAGCTATCCCACTGGGAAAGGTGCGAGGGGGAATCAATCCTCCTCCCCCTTTTTCCATTGGAATAGCTACCTGGATAACAGAAATGGAGCCATACAAGAACATGGGACCCCATAATTCAGGGTTTGTAATATTCCTGCCCAATATTTTGGCACCTGAGGCAAAACGTTTCTGTCTGCTTCTCCTCCCTGTCAGGAAAAAAATCAACAATAATAAATACATAACAAGCTATTTGCTGCTTTTGAAAAAAGAAACCAAAGTATTGGGGTTGAGGAAACTGGGGCAGTCTAATGGAAGGATGCAGGTCACATGCAAGAACAAAGTATTTCAAAAGTTTTCTCCTTGCTATATACAATTACAAGATGCTTTCAGTTGTTGTTGTTGTTGTTGTTATTATTATTATTATTATTATTATTATTATTTTCAATTATTCCCCACTCCCTATATTTTAGATCATTTTTAAAATCTTGTTTGCTCAAAAATATTGCCTTTTTTTTTGGGGGGGGGACTTACTGAAAATAGTGTCTTCTGTACAAAATACACTATTTTCTATCTCAAAAGTTATTTTCATTTTACACCCACAAATGGGCTCTTTGAGAACCAATTCCTAAATGCTCTTTCTATCTTGTGACAGGTGACTATTCTTGATGAGATATTGAGAAGCACACTTTTTTCCCCTGAGGATGAGAAAATTGGTGACGATTCTTTATATCTGTAGTTCACGCAGAGGGAAAAAAAATAAGGAGCAAACACCAATGCCTCTTCTCTTCCTTTCAAGTCACAAGGATGACCCTGGACACAGGAAAGCAAGGCTACTCAAAATGCTTTTTCTGTAGAGAAAAATAATGGCATCCTTCTCACACACTGACCAGCCACCTGATCATGTGTGTAAGTGAACCAGACTGACATTTATACCTTATTTCAACAGGCACAGTCTACACTATACTCAAGGGCATGACTGAAGTGGACAGGGACAAAGGAGGTTGTGTGACACATACTTCTCCATGAATTCTGAGTCCTTTCTGCTCCCTCACAGGGTTGTCTCATTCTGCCTAATGGAAGGGTAAGCCTAGCAGGTGTGAAATAACTAAAACTGCTATGTGATAGCAAAGAGCTGCTGACTTAAGTCAGGGACTCTGGCATACAAGCCCAAGTGTCTTATTCACCCCATTCCCATATGACTGCATTAAAATGGACTTCAGAACCTGGTCTATAACACTATAGCTTTCATTCCATTTCAGATATTAGATAACCCAAAAGGCCAATGAGGCATCATCTGGGCATATAATACTGATAGCTGTGTATGCTTTCTTCAGTTTGAGTTCCTCTTCTCTGAGCTGCTTCTCTTTTGGCCTTGCCACTTGTTTCTCCATCCACTTAGCCATCTGCTTGTCTACTCCTTTCTTTCGGCCAATCAGTTATGGAACCACCTCTTGATGGTTACACCTGAAGGACACTGGCTCTGCTTTTCTTATCCTTGCAATGTCTACTGCTATATCTTTCTTACATACCTTTAGATAGTCTATCAAAGATAACACTGAATTATAAAAACAAAAACAAAGTAAGAATAAAATCCACTGAGACGTCTTCAAGAGATACATTGTTGTACAACTAAGTTCACAGCATGAAATATCAGCCATTCATGAGTAACACTTGTGAGAGGGTCTGATCCATAGCTCATCAAGACCCATTCAAGAGATTTATAGCAACATGAACTCCTGGATGCAGCTACCATGTACGGACCCTAGGTATCAGCTAGGATTTGGTTCCAGGACCCATCCCCCCCTTGGGATGCCAAAATCTATGGATGTTTGAGCCCCATTAAATACAATGGCAAAGTAAAATGGTGTCATTTATATAAAATGGCAAAATCCAGGTTTGAATTTTGGAATTTATATATTTTTAAAATAATTTCAAGCATTGGACATTCCAACTGTAGTATAAACCAGAAAACAGCATATATATTTTTTTCTGTCCGGCTTAATTCCATTGCATTTCAAAACAGAAGCATTATCCTCAAATCAGGACTAACAACTAGCCTGAATGATGCGCAGCCAGCCTTTTTTTAATATAACAAAAGGAAATGTCAATAACCTTGTTCTTCTCAGAAGAGGGCAATGTTTAAAATAGCAGTTATCCTCACATATGGTGAACTGCAATAATATTATTGATTATTCCAGGAGCGATCTCTCTTTCTCTCTCTCTCTTTTTTTGCAAAACTAGCACAGGGGATTTTATTTTATTTTTAATGTAAAATTAAAACTTTCCATGTAAGCCTGTTTGAGAAATTCTGCCTTTACGGTGCCCTTTCTAAAACATTAACTATACCGTATATACTCAACTATAAGTAGACCTCATGTATAAGTCGAGGTCAGGTTTTGGGGCCAAAATTATGGATTTTGCCATGACCTGTGTATAGGTCAAGGTTAAAACTTGGAGGCTCCTTCAGTGTGTGTATGTGTGCTTATGGCATGAGAGACTCTTACTGAGACTTTCCTTTATTGTTTCAGCTTTTGTTTCAGCCAGATGTGCGGGTGG
This sequence comes from Sceloporus undulatus, assembly GCF_019175285.1. NCBI lineage: Eukaryota > Metazoa > Chordata > Lepidosauria > Squamata > Phrynosomatidae > Sceloporus > Sceloporus undulatus. Next base: position 202,985,139 of record NC_056523.1, read on the forward strand.
GAAGGGGACTCTTAAGCAAACAGTAATATCAGTCAGTCACCCAGGACTCTTTCTGCTTGGCTCTTTCTTGCTAAACCCCTCTCCAAATGGCATGGGAAAATCTGAAAGAGCTGCTACCACAGCAATTAAAATCAATTAAAATAAAGTACTATTTGAAGATGGTCCAAAATGTCATGCATGTGACTAGCCAATCCTCTGGTGACCTGCATGTACAACACAAACGGCTCCATGGATAGAGCCTTTACATGTTGCATGTAGAAAAGCTTCCATACAACTTTGATAACGCCAAATTCCAAGTCATATAGACAGCATCTCATGCTAGTTTTTTTTTTTTCAAAGACTGGTTATAGATATCTGACTTGTGGGCAGCAAGTTTCTTTCAAAGTGAAAGATGGTATAGAATTTTATTATTTTAAGCTATCCTGTGTTTTCCAGCTCTTGTCTAAATCAGTAACAGTATGTTTTAAAAAAGATTTGATTACTGCCCATTAGTACTTTTAGGTTTGTTTATGGACAGTTCAGGAAACAAGGCTAGAGGGAATAGGATATATTAAGAGGATTTGATTTTGTAAAATATCAGATTAATAAAAATACCAGAATAGCAGGGATAGAAGTATTAGATCTCAGAGATAGTACAGAAATAGTATTATATTGATGTATAGAAGGTGGAGAGAAGTAAAAAGAAAGGAAGGTTGCATACTAAAGGAATGAACTCTGTTAAAGAGGCCATATGCTGTATATGAATTTACAAGAACTAAGAACAGTGGAGGAGAGGGAGTCTTGGTGAAGTCTCATCCATGAGGTAGCTATGGGTTGACATTGACTCAAGAGCAGTTAACAACAACTACAAATAAAAGGATCACAAATATTTAATGCCCAAACCATTTTTTGGTAGAAGTAGTTAGTACAATATGTTGTATGTGGTATATGTAAGTGGTGTCACTAGGGAGTGCAAACTGCACCGGATGACACTCCAGAGTGGGGATGTACACCCAGTGAGACTGGTGAAGCTGCTGGGCAAGTGAGAAAGGGAATTATGTCCCTTTCTTGCTTGCCAGCAACCAGGTTAGACCCCAACAGCCATCTGGAGACCACAGCATTGCCCACCAAGCAGATAGGATGCAGCACACACCCAGCAACAGTCTTGCCAGGCAACATTAGGCCAGCCAGAAGAGGCAGGCAAGCAAGGCATCTGGAGGGAGGGTGGCAAGGCAGTCCCCTCTCCTACTGGCTTCCCACTGCCCCCTTCCCACACCAGGTGACATCATTGTCAAAGATACCATTATATATGTAAGTTATGTTTTGTCTAATTTTCCCCCTTTTGTTTTTGTGTTTTTTTACTATATCATATTGATTATAAAAAGATTAAAAACAACACAAAACAAAACATGCTAACAGTTGCTATTTACATTAAAATATTAACAATCCCTAGTGAGGTTTGTGAATGTCCAAAATGTAAGTGATATTCTAGTGAATGTAAGCAATCTCCCTAAAGCTTTCTTGTGCATCTATCTATCTATCTATCTATCTATCTATCTATCTATATGGAGAAATATTTACACAGAATTACACATTGCTGGCACTTACATTTGAATGTCACCTTTCCTCAAAAAGGTATTCACTGTAGCATACATAGACAAAATATTTTCATGAGCATCCAGAGAATAATGAATTAATTCCTTACAGCTCTTATCTAAATCATTCCTAAGCTCCACTGATGAATATTTGGTTGTGCTTTCCCATGGCTTTCTTCAATTGAGTTAATGCTACTCATCTGTAAATAAACTCTGAGTTGATTGAGTATGGTCATTTAGAATATATTAGGTTCTCCAAAAATCCATCCAAATCTACTATTTGTGATGTCATTTTTCTTCTTCCCTTGAAATTTTTCCTTTAGAATTCATGGATTTTATTTCCCTCTGTTTTTTTTAAAGGTGCTAATGATAGACTAGTTGTTAAATAAAGATGGGCTGAGCATGCAAAATGACAGACGGATTTCTACTGCATTTCTTTTAGTATATTAAAGAGCTTAGCAAGCAAATGGCAGGATTTATGTTTGTGCTTATGGTTTTGCCAGCAATAACTTGTTTAATCTCTCATTTCATATATATGCTGTTTGCCATTTCCTATAATTACTAATTAATTATATTTAGGTATTCAATAACCATGTCTTTATGTGCCCTGGATTATCTTGCATTCTGAGTGCTATCTTTATAGTGGAAATAAAGGGTATAATTTATCTTGATAAAGAAAGATATACATTCCAATCCGGCAAGTATTTAGACTGCATGAGGACTGCAGTTTTGTACCCCTTATCTCTATTAGGGAACATATAATTTCTCTGTTGAAACAGCTTTACTGGGCACCAGTCCATGTATGGGGAAAATGCAACATGATGATACTGACTTTAACACCCTATACAACTTGGCTCCACAGTCTAAAAGGCTGTATCTTCCTGTATTATAAGCCTGTCCAAGGTTAAGTGCTCAAGGGGAAGGCTTCCTCTCAGTCCCATCACTATTATAGACACATTTGGTGAGGACATGGAACAGCACATTCTTGGTGGCGCTCTAAGGTTGTGGATTTCCCTCCCACCAGCGGTTCAGTTGGCCCCTTTCTATCTGCCAGCATAGAATCATAGAGTTGGAAGAGACCACAAGGGCCATCCACTCCAACCCCCTGCCATGCAGGAAATCACAATCAAAGCATCCCTGATCTTTTTACTCAAGCAGGACTTAATTCATGCAGCAAGCCAACACAACTTCTAATGGGGGACATGCTATGATTTAATTGCATGTTATATTTGTTTAACTTCATGTTTTTAACCAGATAGCACATTGTACCTGGTTTGTAATTGCTTGTAGGCCAACTTGGATCCTGTGCTATGAGAAATGAGGGATATAAATAAAATAAAATAAAATAAAATAAAATAAAATAAGCCTCTAATTTTCTCCTATGACTGGGGCTAACATTTTGAGGCTACTACAATTTTTGCAAAGACTACTGCATTAAAAAGCTTAGAGGTCAAAGACTGACCCAGAACTATAAATATGCTAATCATATGCTCTGCCACTGATCTGTACACTCCCTTAGGATTTATCGTTTGCTTTCTCCATGAGGAACTCCATTCAAATTGCCTTTAGTGGTGAGTGTCCTCTCCTCCTCTTAAAAGAGTGTTCTTCAGTTGCGCCATATCAAGCTCCACACACAGGACATGAACCCAGCACAGAGCCAGAATCTGAGTCTTTACAGTGATTAGGGAGTATTTTCCAAATCAGGTGTAAAGAATTACAGTACTGACAAGACAATGCTGATAAGCCTTTAAGATGCTGATATGTAGTTATCTTTTATGGTCCTTCTCTTACACACTTAACAATGTGTGCCATTAACTCTGTGCAAACAGTAGTTTAGTCAGAATATTGCTAAAGGAAATCATTACATTTGCTCCTTGTTTACATTGCACTTAACATAAAGAATATGCTTGAAATGGTCTCATGATGTTTTGCAATTTTTATCTAACAGGTGGCTCAGAGGCAATTCTTTGAAAGGGAGGGTGATTTAATATTTCAGAAAGCAGTGATGATATGAACAGGTATCACATTCAAGCCAAAGAGGTATCAGTTCCATTCAAGAACAAAACAAGTAATAGTGTCCAGAATAATAATTTTAATACAGAGAGAAAAAATATATTGCAGATGCTAAATAAACACACACAAAGGAATAAATGGAAGGATACAGAAATTGCTGGCTTAGCAAGGATAACCAATGAGGTGTTGAAATAGGTTCAGTGTTTTGTTTTCCTTGATGTGATTTGTAAAGCTATTAACCACTCACAGTGTTCATGAATTTATTATACTCACAGGCAACATTCTCCAGTCATTTGTCTTTTGATGCATTCAGATAAAAATAAGGAATCTGGGCAGAAATCTGGCAAAATCATAAGATACGGGGCGGCGCGGACGTGACGTCGTCGCGCCTCGTGAGGGCACTTAGTGCGCCCTTTCGGCGGAGCAGGAAGGAGCTCCTTCCTGGTTTGCGTCGCTGGCGCAGACGTGTGAAGGCTGCACCAGCGACGCAAATCAGAAAGGGGCCGAGTGGCCCCTTTCTGAGAGCCCCCACCACCATTGGGGTGTCCTTGGGGCTTGAAGCCCCAAGGACACCTCTTTCCAGGCTGCAGGGAAGCGGCCTTTTGCCGCTTCCCCGCGGCCTGGAAAGCGGTGGATTGGGGCCTCGGAGGCTGCCGTTGTGACAGCTGAGGCCCTGATACAGCGGGGAAAGGGCCACTTACAGGCCGCCCCAAACAGGCGGTCTGTAACGCACCATAGGCTTCATGAAAATGGCTTTCTGGACCAGTCTGAAACAGCTGTAGTCCAACATTATAAAAACTCTTGAATCCACAGTGGTCCATTTAATAAAAACACGAAAGCATTAGGTAGCAAACGGTCAAATCCTCACTATACCAAACAGTAAAATGCTGCTGTTAAAGACTGTGCCAAAATATGTACATGAATGGAGGCCTTTCCACTCATCTTTGTGAAAGCAATGTTAAGGCATTTCCCAAATTCTGGACCAAATTGTTTCTGGCTTGTCAGGAAGCTCAAAAGCTTGGAAACAACTCAAGATCGAAAACAAACAGAAATAGCCTCTTCTAATATGTACCTATTCAGCCTTTGAAATGCCCAGATGGTATAGAATCCCTTACAATGAACTTCCATTGGCAATGTATTAGCCACTGCTGGCCTAACTATGAACTATGTCATCCTTCAATGAAGGGAAGATGTCAAAGTTATCAAAAGCAACATTTCAGAGATGCAGTCCAATTTTCCTATCAACTACAATCTGCATCATCCCTGCACCTCTACCTTGTCTTGTGGTGTTGGGAACTTTAGTTCAGAAACATCTGGGGGATCCTAGCCAAGAAATCCTGAGGCAGCATTCCCAATCTCAGATCCCCAGATGGTGGTGAACAATGATCCCTTTCAGCCACACGTTGCCAATAGTCAGGGATAATGGAAAATTTCTTACAACTGTATGTGGGGCCTAAATGGAAACTCTGCCCTAAGACACACAAGAACTCCACACAAACAAAGCATTTACCTTTAAATGCCAATATCAATTCTGTTTTTAACATTTGAATACAAATACATTTTAAATTGCCTCAGCTGAGGCGCAGTCTATCAGGAATCTCCTGTGTATGAAATGGAGAGATGTGAATGGGAGCTGTTAAGTCAGAGCTATTGTTAGCAGTTCCCCATACTTTTTTTAAAAAAAGTCTTCAGTTCCCTGGAAGTCTTAGAGTCAATTCTTATGTTCTGCTCAGGGAATATCAAAAATGCACAATGATTGGGTCTTTGAAAACTGAAACAAGTGCAGAGCTCCTGTAACCCTCTTGACATGACAGAGGAAATCAGGCTTTTGTATTTTGCAAGACTCATGCGAGTTTATATCAGGGCCAAGCTACAGCATGTTGCGTGGCCTATGGTGTTCTACCAACCGCATGATGAGACTCTCATCTCTCAGAGGCAACACTAATTAAGTTAACAGCAAGAAGCTTGTACCACTGCACAACCTCCCAGGAGCACTGAATAGCCACAAGCAATGTCCTGGCATAACTTTAACCAATGATTATAATTAAATCGCAATCAGCTTCTGTCTTTTTCTCGCTCACCACCCCTCCTTACCGATGAACTTGAGGAATGACACTCCACTAGATGCTTAAATCAATCTGAGCTTCTTTTAAACAATATCTCATTCTTTTTAACAATATCTCATGGGTCATAATATTTCAGGTTGCTTCTTTATCTGTTCCCATCATTTCCATCCTTCTTCTAGTACCTCCTGATACTCCAAAGACCAGTTTCTATCCACTCTTAATGCAATGGAAACAATTTGCAGAATTGCACATAAGGATATGGACAATGTGGGTTGAATCTCAATAACTGTGCGTAAAAGTAGAGGAGGGGGTGGTCTCTAACACCATTCCATAAAATGCTTGTATATCTCTTCTCTGGGTTCTTCTATGAGGTAAATTATACATGAACATTGGAAACATAATCATAATTCAAATCCATTTTTTAAAAATAAAAACAACAATTACAACATCAATACAACAGTTTATAAACTCCACTGAACACATACCCAATGTCCAACATGTATCCAATGGGATGCCAGTGCAGTACAGTCTTCTGCACGTGCTGTTAAGCAGTATTCCAACCCTCGATGTAACCTTTAAGAACCAAGGCAAAAAAAGTTTATTCCTTCTCCCTGGCAATTGCAGCTCCTGTATTATCCTCCTGTTTCTCTTTTTATGAAATGAAGCACAGCTTCTTTTTTACTGTTTCCCATCCATCTGGGTCAAACTAATAATTCACAAAGGTTACATCTGCACAAGAATTCACACCATGCTTTTTAGCAGTTTTCACTTACTCAAGGGGATGTGTAAGTCAAGAGCACTTATTATTATTTTTAAATTTCCTGTACATCAAAGTCAGTTTTATTTAAATAAAACATTCTGAATGAAAATAAAAAGTAAAAACTGCTGACCCACGTTTATAGCAAGCCAGTCCCTTTCGCTGTTCAAATATGAGCTGATTACTTTGCATTTTTAACATTGTTGGCTCACTTTTTTCCGCCCCCTTTTTGTTTGTTATTGTTGTGTTTCTTTCCAGAGTGTATGTTCATCAGGAACTTGGGGTCAATCTTTTAGATATTTATATCTCTGCAGCCTGGGTTAATCCATGTCATTTCTGTGCCGTTTGTGAGATTGTGTGTGGTGTAGTTCTTGGACTCTGACATGGCTGAAACCTCCACCTTTATTTATTTAATGCCCTGCTTTTCTCCTTGGGGGCTGTGTGGGTGCTCCTCATAGCTGCGCAGATGACACTGGGTCTTGGGGGCCTCTCCGGCTCAAGTGGCAGTTCTACTGGCCCACACAACCATATCCCCAGCCCCCAAAGTCCCGCTAGAAGTCCTGACCAGTCTCCCCCCCCCCCCCCCCCCAGTCTCACTCCCACCTGGTGCAGGATCCCCACTGACTAGGATGGAAAAATTCTCTGTTTCATTGCATTTCTCTGAATCCTTTCTGCATTATCTTTGCATCTTTGTTTTGTGTAGGATTGTGAATCTTTCTGTTTCATTTTGCTGGAAAAGTTGTATTTTGGTATTCACCTTTCTTAACATACGCTTTGCACACTTTTTTTCCTAATGCATGGATTTTTGTTTGCACTTCCCCCTTTGACTAAATTGCATTTGCACACTTTTTTCAAAGATACACATTTTCAATTGTATGCATCTTTATGCAAATAACTCAAGGGAATAAAAGGAAAATAAAGAATTTGCTGCTTGTACCCAGAGATGTACCCAATTTTATTCTTGAACCACAAACGGGAGCAGTTTGTGTGTGGTTTTAAATTAGTTAATTAAATTTACTTTCCCACCCTTGCTAGTAACAAGGAGTGCAGTCTCACTATTTAAATGAAATCAATCCATCATTTGACTGAATGCTGAATTCAGTGGTTCTTCAGGTTCATGAGAGCCAAACTGATGAAACAATCAATCCAACAGCATGTCACTTTCTGCACACAGAAATCCATCTTTGGCCTCCAACCCATGATTATGTCAGGGCTTATGGTTTTGGAACTAAATAGCTTTGAATTTATCCATCTATTTGTGGGTCTCCTCTCTTATAAACTTCTGCATGTCTAAGAAAATGGACACTGTTGAAAGCTGAAGCACTGTGAATTTAGTGAAGTACAGTATATTAAGGAATTAAACCCACAGGAAGAAGACAAGATGAGTCTGTATGAGAAGGAAGAAACTGCTTTAAGCTCCTCCAGAATGTGACCTTTGAGAGGCCTATGCTCTTGAAAAAATAAAATTGTAGCATACAGTCTTGATGGGGTTTTAATCACAGCTAGCCCTGCCAATAACACTGAAGGAATGATTCACTAGTGGAACTCCCATGCAGTATGTGGCATATACAGTAAAACACATCTGTATACATTTGAGATGAGTAAAAAATGAGATCTGGGATTTTTAAGGGAAGGTAGTCACAAATTTAACAGTTTGGATTATGTTAGGGCTGGCTGAAAATGTCATTCAGTTCTTTTGATAAGCATAGTCCAAAAATGACAACTTGCTTCATTAACTCACTGGAAAGAATTTTTTTTAAAGTTTTGTTTTAAACAGAACACTAGTGAAAGCAAAACAGATAGATGTACCTATTCCTGGTGTGTGTACACTGTATTGTAAGAAATTGTGGATTTTGGCAATATGTTCTTGTTGTGTTGCTGAGAATAAGAGTTCTTCAAACAATCATAACAAAAAATATTTTAACATAACCTTCAATGTACACTACACAACTCACCCCCTTAGTAATCAATGGCTACAGTGAAGGGAAGCTTTTTAAAAAAGAACAATTACAACAAGTAGTTTATTATTATTTGATTGAATATTAAGTTAAATATTTACACACTAAGCATAGTTTTAGAAATAAGCATCCATTACATTGGTAAACCACTGTATACCGAGTATTTTTAGGGATTTACAGATGGCTTATGGACAGAACCCAAAGAAGCTTAATCAGTTGTTCCTTATCAACATGAAAAGAAGTGACAAATGGGATGTCACAGAGATTTTGTCTGGACCTAGTGTTGGTCAACATCTCTCTCTATACGACTTGGATGATGTGATAGAGGGCATGATTATCACCTTTACAATGATGTCAGACTGGAAGGGATAGGTAAAACAGAAGAACAAAATAAAATGCAATATGATCTCAATAGGTAAGACAGTTAGGCTAAAACTAATTTAAGCAGAGATAAGTGTAAAGTTCTACATTTAGTCAGGGGAGATACAAAAATATAAGAGCAGTGACGTCATCCTTGACAGAAGTATGTGTAAAAAGGATCTGTTTCACAGACCACTACAAGCTAAGTATGAATGTGTAATATGGTAGAAAAAGAAGCCAATGCAATCCGAGGCCAAATCAGCATAACCACAATGACCCTATCCAGTGACATATATTACCATGCTATTCTCCTCTAATCAGACCTCACCTTGACTACTGTCCTACTGTCTATTTCTGGGCATCAAGCAAGAATGTGCCTGGAGGAAAGAAACCAAAATAATAAAAGGACTGGAAGCCAAGCCCTAATAATAATGGTTGAAGGAGAGAGGAATGTTTAACCTGTAGAAGACTGAGAGGCGATAAGATAGTCATATTTAAATATCTAAAAGCAAGTGGAATGGAACATTCCTGTTTTAGGGTGTTCCAGAAAGCAGGACCTGAATCAATAAATTTAAATTACAAGAAAGGAAGTCCCAACTAGACATTAGGATAAATTTCGTGGTGGTAAGAGCAGTGTGATGTGCAATACACTCCCTCAGAAGTTGGTGGACTCTACTTCATTGTAAGATTTTAAACACAGGTTGACTGCTCATCTCTCAAGGCTATCGTAGCAGTGGGTTTTTCCATTAGTGGATCTGCTGCTTAGCAAGGATGGTCAAATGCTAACAGATCACAATGAAAAGGAAGAACTGTTCAATACCTATTTTGCTTCAATCCCCTCCCCCAAAAGAGGACTGTGTACTTCCATGCATCAATAGAGACAATATCAAGGAATCCAGATTTCAGATTAAGACTAACACATACATATTTGTGACTACTTTTCAGTAGTAGAGAGATTTAGTATGCGTTTTGGGGCCAGGATTACAAAATTGGGAGAAATGCACATTTTGGAGGACAATTGAGTTTTAGTTCCCATATTGCTTTGTAGTTATAGTGTGTAGTGTGTGTTCTGAAATGTGAACTGAATTGTGAAGTCGAAGGCTTTCATGGCTGGCATCCATAGTTTTTTGTGGGTTTCTCAGGCTATGTGACCATGTTCTAGAAAAGTTTCTTCCAGAGAAAGATGCCAGCCACAGATGCTGGCAAAACGTCAGGAAGAAACTCTTCTAGAACATGACCACATAGCCCGAAAAACCCACAAAAACTTTGTGAACTTAATTATTTTTTGCCCTGTTCCCATATAACACACACACACACACAGAGGTGTGTGTGTGTGTGGGGGGGGAGCTGGTCATATTACAACAGGCCCCTGGTTTACCTGATTTAGTATTTTCAACACTGTTTGACAGTGGCTGTCCAGCATTTCAGACCTCCCCAACATTAATTGCAGATATCAGGGACCAAACACAAGGACCTTCTACAACAACCTTATTCAACCTGGAACACTCAGTTGTTTCAAATCTCAGTATTCCTAATCTCTGATTATTGATGAGGAGAGTTACATTCCCAAACAGCTGCAAGGCACCCAGTTTGGGGGAATTTGAGCATACAAAGGCAGTGCTCAACCAGTAAGCTACAGTCTGTAATTCATTTTGATAGTGCATGATGCACAGTACATGCCATTGGTTACTCAAATTCATCCATGGCAAAAGGGGAATAACTTTTATTTATCTGGAAAAAATGTAATTATCTTTGAAAAAAGCTTCCAAAGAGAAGCAGAGGCTTATACTTCCTATGGGGTTAAACCTTTTCTATAATAAGTAATACCTTTTATTAGATTCACTCATATTATGCCTTCTGAAAATTAATTACCACTTGAACTGACTCAACATATAGTAATTATACATTCTTCCTATTGTTTCCTGCAACAGCACCTTTGGAAAAAAATTAATTACAACCAATAGTTTTAATTCAAAGGGGGCTAATTATAAGACAATGTGGGGGAGTAAAGGGAAGATGATGCCATTTTCTAGTTAACTGAAGCATTTAAAGATTCGCTGTCCTGTTCTTCAAGCCTAATTAAACCTTCCTGTTAAAATAAATGCCCAATGAAAATTACAATTTATCCATCGTTTGACTGGAAGTCTACTTAGGTTTCTGTGTCCACAAATCTAATTCACAAAGCTTTCCAAGATTTTAAGATAAGGCCTGAATCCAATTCTTAGTCCCAAGGAGAGTAGACCCACTGAGTCAATGGGAACTGGATAAGCCAACACTTCCATTGATTCAATAGACATACCCAAGTTCAGATAAACAATTGAATTTAGGGTAGAGCTGTAATCATGTGGATGTCCACCTGTTGGACTGCAACCCCTACCATTCCTTACCAGTAGTGATGCTGGCTAGGGCTGCTGGAACATGCAATTCAATAATATCTTTAGGGTCATACAGTTGCCACTCTGGATATATATCTTTGAATATTTATCCATACAAAGCTGGGATCCAACATGGATCTTCAAAGTCCTTGTACATATTATAGAAGGAAAGGAGAATGATACAGTTGCAACCACTGTAGAGCAAGTGCTCATTCTAGCAGTTAACTTAACTATGCCAGCAAGTACAATCCAAAATTCAGGTAGTTGTGTTATCCACACAGTTTCTGTTGGCTAACATTTACAATGCTCCTCAATTATTTCAAATATTAGCCCACATAAATTACTCCCAATATTAAGCAACCTTTCTCAGATCCCAATGCTTTACGATGCACAACACATTTTTGCCAATTTATATAAACTCTAAGTGAATCCATTAAAAATTTTATGAGAGGTTATGAAACAAATGGCACAGTAAAACAGATCACGCATAGCAGCTACTGCTGATCTTGACTTGACAATGTAACTAGGCAAAATGTGTGTCGTTATCCCATTATTTACAAAATTTGCATGCTATTATTCAAATCTAGAATGTCTTCTCAAAGTCACTTATAATCACAAGTTATACACAAGTCATAAAGCATCAAATTACCAAAATCACAATTAACCCCACCCCAGCTAAGAACAGTACGTATAATCAAAACATAACACCCATGAAGGAGGGGGGAGGATTTTATGGATCTGACACAATGATACCTTGTTCTGCCAGTTCGCAATTAGAATCACAAGCACGAAGAATATCCAGTAGCCCCCAATGAAAAGAGAGCTATAAACAACAAGAGTTGTGAGTAGTAACAAGATTGTTCAAATCACTTGGCATCCATTATCTCAGCAATTCTTTAAGCAGCTGTGTAAGTCTATATTGGAGATAGGAGGCTAGAAGGATGGCTTGCCTCAAATCAATCAGCAAATTAATGCCTGAGGCACCATTTGAACAATGAGTATCCTGGCACACACCTCATACCCTTAGCTATTATAGTATAGAAGTTTCATAGTAATTTTTATTATTTTTCTTATCTGTTTTCAACTACATTTATTACGGCCAGGCTCTCCCACTTCAGCAGAACTGGGAGGACTGCAGGCCTCTCTTTCTTTGGCTGCACTCCCTGAACCATTAAAATTTGATTTGAAGAGCTTGGCGACCCTACAGAACAGGTTTTGTTGTAATGTGGAGGGTTGCAGGGGATTAGTGGAATATTGGCTTTAGACATATATGTTTCCTAATTTATGCAAATCCAACTCCTAATTTTCATCCAGGATGACTCATTTTATGGATCCAACACAGACATCCACAGAGAGTGACATTTTAAACCATATCAAGCTTTCATTATATGAATTGAAATGAGTTTCATATTTTGACATGACTTACCACTTCAAGGCTGAACCAGATATCTACATGGGTCATTTTAATGTTCTTTTTAAATGATAACATATTATACAGTCTTTAAAACCAATTGTGGCTGGCTATATATTTTGACTGTATATCAAAGTCCAAACAAATACAAAACAAATATATTCTCATTCTAATCTGAGTTTATGGTGATCCAAAGGCAAACATAGCACAGCATTTTGTTAGCCAGATTTGTTTTTGGGGAGGGGGTGCCTTTGCCTTCCCCTGAGGCTGAGAAATGTTTTTGTGTAATATAGTCTTTATTAGTTTTCAGTACATATAAAAATATGATAAAATAAAAAAATAATCGATTACAGAAATTTAGCTATTTCACCAATAAAAACACACAATCCTTACTATTTAGTACTTCCTAGCTAACAGTCTATTTTTTAATACACCACTAATAAAAAAGAGAACTGCCCCTTAACACAGAATTTATAATTAAGCATATTTCCCAACATCTTTCTATACAGCCCTTCTCAATGGATACATCACTACAAGAGAATCCCACTTTAAAGTTAAACAAAAATGACATTGGGGTTTTTCCACTTATTGATATACTTCTAACATTAACAAGATTAGTATTTCAAGCTGTCAGTCAAAAGTAAACTTTTTATGATAATTCTATTCCCAACACAGCGTTTCTTCCCCATTCTTTTTTAAGGAAATTAATAATTTCAACCCAATCTTCCTTATATACATTTGTTGTTTCATTTCAAAGGCCTCTTGAAAGTTTGTCCGTCTCCATCATATCTAGGAGTTTAAGAATCCAATCATCTTTCGGAGGTGTTGTTTTAACTTTCCAATTACGGGCATAGATTATTCTTGCTGCTGACAACATGTAAAAAATTATTTTACCATATTTTTTTTCTAGATTTAAATCAATAATGTTCAGTAAAAATACGTCAGGAGAGAACCTAAGACTGAGAAATGTTGTTACAGTGGGCCTTCCTTATCAGGGGACTTGCCATCCGTGGATTTGAGCATATGCTGATGGTAAGCGCTGCCATTGGGGACAAAAGTTCCTCACTCCCTCTTCCTCCCTCCCTCCCTCTCTCTCTGCCTGGATTGACTTTGAGGGTGGAGTCTGCTGCCCAGTCAGCTAGAACTGGGGTTGGGCTTGAGTCTCGGAGCCCGTCCCCACACCTAGCACCTGGGACAGAACCTCTGGGCTCCAAAACTCAGCCCCTGGCTTCCTCTGACCAATGGGGCTCTGGGCCTTGATTCAGAGCTCCATTGGCCGGAGGGGGCCAGGGCCAGGGCTTGAGTTTCGGAGCCCAGATGCTCCATCCCGGGTGCTAAATCTGGGGACTGGTCTCTGAGACTCAAGCCCCAATCCTGGCACCAGTCCTGACTGACTGGGCTGTAGACTCTGTCCTCAGTCAAGCTGAGGCAAAGAGGAAGGAAGAAAGAAGGTAAGGAATGAGTGGGAGGGGGGAGGGGAGGGGAGGGAGGAGGGAAGGAGGAGGGAGAAAGGAGGGAAGAGGGAGGGAGGAAAGGAGGATCGGACAATGGACTTCAGTCCTACTGTCCTAATACTGGTGCGGCTGCATGGCTATGCCGCCATTAAGGACATTGGGACTTGAGCATCCGCCGATCCACGGGGGGGGGGGGGGAGGTCAGAATGGTGTGCAAATATACAAATGTACAAATATAATGATAAATACATAATGAATGAATGAATGAATGAATGAATGAATGAATGAATGAATCTTTATTTATATACTGCTATTCCAATGATCACAGCGGTTTACAATCAGTTAAAATACGAAAACAGCAAAATCCAATAAAAGAAATCCCCCCACATTAAACAGTAAAGTACAAGCGATAAAAATATCCATCATTCAATCACCTTTTAAAAACCATTAAAACCAGTAACACCAAGAACACCAAGAACATCCATTACACTACAACAGCATAAAAGGAGAAGAGTGGAATTAAGGGACATGGGGGAAAGCAAGGCGGAAAAAGTGAGTCTTTAGGTTTTTCCTAAAAGACTCCAGGGAGGGGGCTGAGCGGAGCTCGTCAGGGAGAGAGTTCCAAGCCTGCGGGGCCGAAGCAGAAAAAGCCCTATGTGCAGACATCACATATCTCATGTCAGGGACTCTCAAAAGCTGTTTCCCACCCAACCGGAGAGTGCGGGGCGGATTGTATGGGGAGACGCGGTCCTCCAAGTACCCTGGACCCAAGCCATTTAGGGCTTTATAGGGCTTCTATAAGAAGTATACAACCCAGTTTCCATAGATGTAAATGCTGTTCGTGCCTTCCATTGTTCCTCTGACCAGTGGAGATCAGGTGCTGTGATGAATGACAAACACTAAGCCCAGTGTTTTAAAAACCCACTATACATTTATTAGTATTTACTTTAATTACATGACCTTAAAAACATCTAGGATACCCACATTTACATCTAGGCTAATTGCATTTACATTTAGGCTACTTTTGCTTCATTGTTTGAGTCCCCCTTTCCCACAATAGGCCACAACCCAAAAGGCACAAAGACGTGTGAGACACAGAAAAAGTACTCCAATGGGACTTATTGATCAACCTACCAGCAAGAATATCTGAATTCTTTTAGAGAGTCTGCTGGCAGGCAGATGCCAAAAGAAGTCAGAAAGTTTGAGCTTGTCCTTTGGCATAGAACACAGGATAGGCATCCTATTCCTGTTAGAGATTATCCTGCATTTTAATGTGATAAATGAATGAAAATACAGTTGTCCCTCCATATTCGCTAGAGTTAGGGGAACAAGATCCCCGTGAATATAGAAACACTGCAAATAACAAAAACACCATGTTTTTACCTGAAGGATACCTCTCTAGGAATCTCTAGGTCCTCCAGTGCAACTCTATGGTCAATGTCCAACATACACTGACCATAGAATGGCACTGGAGTAGCTACAAATGGTCTTTCAGTGCAACTTTTAGTTAAAGTTGACCACAGAGTTGCACTGGAGGACCAAGACAGTCCTAGAGAGAATATATTAATGAAATCCATGAATAATTAAATCCGCAAATATCAAAGCCACAAATATGGAGGGATGACTGTACTTTTTTGATCCCTAGTGCAAAAAGCTATGTGCTGGCACAGTGATATGAAGGATCAAAATTCAACTTTTCTAAAGCTAACATTGGGAACACTGTGTCCTCCAGATGTTTTGGAATACAACTCTGACAATACCTCACCATTCTGGGCATTCTGACTGAACTCATGAGATCTGGCATGCAAAATATCTAGAGGCCCACTGTTTCCTTATACTTGCTTGAAATTAGTGATGGGTAATAGCAGCAGGGATAGGGGCCACATTCTACCTTATCAGCTCCTACCAGCAGGCCACACTTGTCCTTTTTTGGCCAAAAATATGTCTCAGAAGTAGGTGGAAATTTACTTCCAGTTTGTGTTTACTGCATTTTTGGTTGATGTTCAGAAGGAGACTAGTTATGATGGTGCAGTGTGCAGAAGAGGAATCCACCACATTCGGGGGTGTTTTGTCGCATTTAGTATCACTGGGGTGGGTATTGCTCTACCTGGGACAAATGGGAAATCCAGATTCTTTGGAAAACCATAAGAATGTGATTCTCCAGCCACTCCTGCTGAAAATATCTTGCCAAAGAACAGTTATGATATTTTACACATAATGCAAATATCACTGCTCTAAAAAGAACTGTGACAAATAACTCCTCTAATATACCCATGTGTGTGTGTGTGTGCAAGCGTGCGCGCGCGCGCACACACACACACACAGAGAGAGAGAGAGCATCCAAGACAAAATTGAGCTATTTAGCATAACTGCTAATTTACCTAAGGATACTCAGGTGCTAAGAAGCTCATCTGTACATTTTTAGGTCTTTTTCTCCCCTCTACTGTTGCTAATTATATGTATGCAACATGCATATAATTATATCTTTTATTGATGCTGGTCTTTGATCCATAATAAAGAATTTATTTATATTTATTTGCATGCAACAATATTTGACACTTCATTCACTCAGGATTTCAGTTTAATTTTTTTTGTTTTGTTTTGTTTTTTGCATTCTCACAAAATATGTCAAAGAGAAGGCATGAACAAATATTTGCCATAGGATTAGCAAGGTCAAGTGCTCCAAATAATTCTGCAGGAAGCAGTCTGTCCATGCAACTAGTCATTCCTCTTCACTAAACTTGAAACGGCAGATATTCTATTTATTCTAAAACATGCTTTGATAAAATAGCACAACAACGGATACCGAAAAATGGTTATTATGCTACACACCATACTATGCAATTGTATAGTACTGATCTGTGACATTGGTACTGATGTTTCGAGTGGCAGCTAGTGGCTCTCATATCAGTGGGGTGATCAATTCATTTTGAGTTTTAGTCTGAAGGTGTTAAAGGTTCTGAACATATTGTGGGGGATCCATCAGGACTGGATTCACCACCCTGCTGACATGGGAACTACTATGCCTGTGGTTTATCATGAAAATTAAACTACAGGTTTGAATATAGATAGTAATTTAAGGCCTTATACAGATCTTTGGATATTATCACACTTTGTTTTTTGCCCGATCTGGGCATGGGCTGGGAACAGGCTTGAACGGTGGAAACTGGTGTTATTGCACAACAAAATGCCACTAATGCTGCCAGAAGATTACAAGCCATCCCCCAGCCATGCTTAACCTGCTGATTTTGAAGTATGGAAGCTTACATTTTATATATAGCTGTGTGATACTGCTTTTTATTATGTTACTAGTATTTTGAAATGGCCCTTGGGCTACTCAATAAACTGTATTGGAAGTATGGAAGCTTTCTATCCTTGCAAAATCTGAAGTGTTTGGAATGTGATGTTCCATTCCAAAATTGAAGTGGGTCAGTCCAACCCAATCCAGAGCTCATGCAAATTGGTCCAAATCAGTCCAATGTATTGAATCCACTGCACAGCCCCAATCTTATTATACATCTTTCTGCACAGCCTCAGAAATAAAGAGAAAAGGCAATGTTATTTCAAGCAAAAGAATTTGCAGGAGGAATTATTATGAACCAGCATAAAAATATATGGAAAACAATGATTTCTCACTGACTTGTCTGCATCCTCAAAAATGGCAGTTTTCACTGTGTATTATGAAGATGTGATGCAGCAGTAGAATACACACAATGGGAAAATGATGTTTATGCCATACAAGGTGAATTTGACCTAAAGTAGTTGAAGGGTTTTCAGGTTTTTTAAGCACAGCAGTGGATGGCATGATCTCATATATATGTATAGATATTTAAAGCAATTAAAGCAAATAAAATCAACAATTAATCATTATTGTGACAACTTCTTTTTAAAGGTGAAAGGGATGAGACAAGAGCATAAAAGGAAGACATGGAAATTTTCCCCAGACTATCTGAATCTAAGAATAAGAAAACAGAACATATGGGGAAAATATGTTATTTTTAAATTTACTATTCCAACAATCACATCAACAAGAAAACACACACACACAATGTGCTATTCAGAATTGGCAGAGACAAATGATGCCCAAGTTTGACAGCCTGAATTTGCTATGCAAGACTTCCTTCTTTTGAAGATTAAGACACTTATCATTCAGTTATCGTTCCCTTTCTCTGCAAATAGCTCCAGGCTTGATTCATTGGAAATGTATGCACTATTTATACAGGATATGCAGAGAGATGAACAATCATTTTTATTAAGGTACATTGTATTCCTAGATGGTGTGTTTCTCCTATCCCCTTTTCACTGTGGCTATGTTCATTTGGGAAATGTGTCTAGCTGTACATAGAACCAAAGGGGGGAGAACACTACAGCAACATGAATGCTTGATTGTTTTAAGGAAATGATACTGCACTCAAGTTGTATGTGCAATAGTAGAATAGACTGTCTCTAGGGACGCAGCATCCATCAGCATAATGCACTCTTCAGAACCGGAAATTTCTATCAAGGTATGAGAAATACTGATGTCCCCATCTTATGAGGTGAATTGAAATAGAAACATACATGTTCTCACACATACAGAGGAACAAACACATGGATGTAGAAAATTTTGAACATTCATAATGTGCTATATTACCCCCGGATCTAGCCCCCAATCACCCTTATTTGACCCCATATATCAAATTAATATCAAAATGGGAGGTTGCTGGTGGGTAGTCCCCCAGCGCAGGAAACCAGCCATACCATATTAGGACATCCAGATGGCTCAGCATGGGAGAAGGCGAAAGCACTTGACCGAGACTGTTCCTGTTTAAAATCAGTATAATCCTTTCACTGAAGAGAGTGAATGATGAGATCCCAGCTTTATGTTGTCAAAGCACTATCACTGCTTCTTATTGAGCTAAATTAATTTCCCCATTGAGTACAATTTATGGCTGTTCTCTCAGAACCCCCTGCAATTTAGGTAACAGCTACATAAATGCTCATGCTTAACTCATCCACATCAGTCCTTGTGCATGAGTATGTGCCCTTAAGTCATCTGTCGACTTATGGCAACCCTGTGAATTTGATACTCACAGATGTTTTTGCCAGTTTCTTCCTTTGAAATATAGCCTGCAGCACCTGGTATTCCTTGGCAGTCTCCCATCCAAGTACTAACCAGAACTGACTCTGCTTAGCATCCAAGATCAAAACATTTTCAAATATGACAACTGCAAGAAAGCGCTGCTAAACACTTTCTTTCAGAGAAAGGGTAAAAACAGTGTTCAGGAATGAGGCCAGTGTTGTCATCAGTTGGGCCTCCAAGAAGAAGGCAGTCCACAGCTGGGGTGCCATAGCAGAGAAGGCCTTCTCCTATGCCTTCACCTATTGTAATTTCTTTGTGGGGCAGAAGGGATGGCCCATTCAATCCTTTGACAGGCACATATGGAGAAAGATGTTCTTCAACAAAAGACCTTACTTGAAATGGAGCAGTAAAGACATAGGGTGCAGCTACACTGGCAAAATAATTCATTTTGACACAACTTTAACTTCCTGGCTCCATCCTAAGGAATCTTGGGATTTTGGTGTAAAATGGCATTATTTCTGCAATATAGATGCATGCTAAGTTTGCTCAGTAGATACAGAATGGTCAGTGCCAGTTAGAAAAGAAAGAAGAGAAATTTGGAAAGGGGAAATTTGAACAGGAAAAAGGGAAGGCTTGGAAGGAATGTCTGGCTGGAACTCTGAACAAGAACATTCCAGTTGGAAGGGAAGACATGCCATAACATTTTATAGCAGGAACCGGGGCACCAGTGGCATAATGGTTTGAGTGTTGGATTATGACTCAGGAGATCAGGGTTTGATTCCTAGCACAGCCATGAAACCTACTGGGTGCCTGTCAGTCTCAAGGGATCACAATAATAAACCTTCTCTGAACAAACCTTGCCAAGAAAACCACATGATATGCCTGCCTTAGAGTCACTATAAGTCAAAAATGACTTAAAGGCAAAAAACAACAACAAACTGGTTATCAAGTAAAATCAGGAGCAAATATAACACAGACAGCAAAACCAACAGGTATAATTAAAAGTGGTTTTAAAAATAATGATTTTAAATAGAGGCACACTAACAAGTCTTTTAAAAAAAATGACAAGCAAGCAAACAAACCTGGAAAACTAGAAGTTTATTTCTGGCCACTTCTGCAGTGTTGGGGGAAGTGTTCATGGCTGGTGTGGCATGGGTTAGGGCCTGGAAATCCCCCCCCCCCCCCAAAAAAAACCCCAGAACTTGTCTACCCCTGAAATAGACCTTCATTTTGTGTCTGAATTCCACCAGAGACAATCTGGCAGGCAACTGATCTGGGGAAAGAAAAGAGGTGGATCTGACACATTCAGCTTGGCTTAACCATTGCAATGTTTTACTTCATGCTGAATTGCCACTTCCAATTGCTTCTTTTCAGACACAAAATTACTGGTGCAACCTGTTCCTCAGCAGGGAGTAATCATTCAGCCAGAAATGCAGTCGTCATTTTACCCTGGAATCCTGGACACAGTTTGGAAAAAATTGATCTGCAGCTCCCATTCACTCTGAATTAGCTTGGCTATGGGTCACGTTGGCTGTGCGATTCTAGATCTTTTCGATCCCTCCCCCAACAAAAAAGGTGGCCTCAAACATCCAAATATTTCCCTTCAATGAGGCAGTACCTCTTGTAACAGTATGGAGGAAGACGTTTATGGTCTTGGATTATATAGCAGAGGATGAGATGGTTTTGTCTTTGGATACCTTCCAGTGTGAGGATTTTTCAAAAACTGTTTTTAATGCCTCCGTTTGGTCACTTGAATCTGAAAGTCGTGAAGGACAAATCATTCAGTTTCTTTCAGATTTTTTTAAAACTCTGAAATAATTTTCAACCTTTTAAATTAAAAGTGTGTTTATGTTTGTGTGTCTGTACACAAACACACAGGTTGAGTCGCCCCTATCTAAAGTGCTAGGGACCACAGGTGTTATGCACTTTAGATTTTGATGGATCTGGGAATATTTGAATATACATAATGCAATATCTTGGAAATGGGACCCAATTCTAAATAAGAAATACATTTATGTGTCATATATACCCTAAACACATAGTTTGAAGGTAATCTTATAAGCAGTATTTTTAGTAATTTTGTGTATGAAACAAAATTTGTGTACACTGACCATCAGAAAGCAAACATCTCAGCCACCCATGTGGACAATTCAAAATTCCAGACAAGGGATACTCAACCGGTATATAAGAAATGAACATATCCTCATGGTGCAACTATCCAGCATGGAAAGGTCCATGTTAAAGATTAGGAACTGCTAGAAAAAAAGGGAGATAGTAATCCTCCTTCAGACTTGCAGACATGTCTGCCTGGTCTCAAATCTACAGATTTTTTCCCCTTCAATCGACAAATGTGCTGATTTTCCTTTCCCCCCACATTCAAACATTTTCAATCTCATATTATTTTCCAAATTACAACATTTCTGAATTTTGATTAAGTCTTTAAAAAGAAAATAAAAGAAGAACAAAATTCCTACCAACTCCTACCTAAAACCAAAAAGGCAACTTTGAGTAAGTCACTGTTTCTCACCACCAAATTGAAGTGACAAATATAATTAGTATAAATGGCTGTGCCTATGGGACAGGTATAAATATTCTAAATAAATTATTAAATGAATGTACTACTCTGAGTCCCCATGGGAGGAAAGGCAGAATACAAGTGTGGCAAATAAAAGGACTATTTCCTACTACGAATTGCTTCTCTAAGGGATGCAGAATAGATTCCAAAAATTCAGTGGGAATGGAAAGAAGAGCCAGGAGGATAGCAGAAACCCTTAAACAATGGGAATAATGTCAGGCCTGTATTGCTAAATGAGAGTTTCTCTGTGAGGTTTCGATTGCACCATCCTTAAATGTATACAGACATACACACAAAAATGGCATTAACTACAAAGAGCAGTCAGTTAAGATTGCCCCCATTCCCACCCACAATTCAAGGATGGATAAAATGCAGCCTTCCATATGATGGAACTGTAACTTGCATTCAACCCTCACCTGGGTTGGCTGGTTTAAACTTCAGTTTAAACCAAATGACCTTGACAGCAAATATAGAAACAAGCAAACATAGAAAGAAACACCTCCTTGTTTAAATTGATTTTTGTTTTTCTAGATGTGTGTGTGAGAGAGTATACATACACACAGAGATATTATTATTTTCCAACCCTCCTACAGGATCAACAGTGACTGAATTTAAACATTTTAACTTTAACAGTTCATTGGCAGCTGTTCATTGCTAGACCCATTTCCAGTGTCAGTTGCTTCTTTTTAATCACTTTATTTTATAGTGCAAGAAACGCCTTTCAGAAGCAAATCCTTCAATGATTGTGTTTAACCAGAACAACTCTTTTTAAAAGAACAATTATTATTTAAGCTATTGGCCATAACATCTGAACTGCATTTTACTACTACTCCCCAAACCTGTTCCATATCATAGCAAGAAGTTCAAGATGGTACAGTCCAACAATATCTGGAAAGCTACAGCGTGCCCAGCCCTTCCCTAATGCTTAGGATCAGGAGGATAAAAACTATTCACCTACCCAAGAGGGATTAACCAAGTCCCAGGAAAGTTTATTTTTCTGTTCTACTGTTCTTTGAAAGCTCAGCAGCTGCACATCTTAGCTCTAACAGGTGGTCACACTGTTTTAGTTAGCACTGCTACCACCGTTGCCGATAGGCACTTCCAAGACATTTGTACTACCTAACTTTTAAAGTAAGAATTATGTTACATTGTGAAATGAACAAATTAACTTGCCACATTGCCCATAAAGATACAGAGATAGTAGAGAAGGAATGGTGCCCAATACTGTTATATTACAAAAATAGGTATTCAAAGGTGCAGGAAAATGATAAATGGTTTCGAGTATTATATGAACACTAAGGTAAAATGTCAGGGTATGGAATAAACTTTATGAAAACGTTATTGAAAATGAACACAATTGTAATATAGCTAAAAATAATGATAAAGAAATAATGAGAAAATCTGAGACCATGTACAGTACGCCTACATTATATGCATATGCTGGAAGCTGCACTGGACAAAATACTACTGTGTTGCCATGAGCCTGAGCCCCATGGGCTTTAATGGGGCTTCAGCTTATGCAGAATTTCCCTTATGGGGGGGCAGAACGGATCCCCCGCATAAGGGAAGGGACTACTGTATTAGAAGGACTAAGGAAGTTAATGTTCAATGTACATATATGCTGGGATTATATATTATGCAATCACCATATTGTAATTATCTGATGAGGTTTTTCATTATATTTATATACATTAAAAATAAAAAGCTAAAAAAAGAATTATGTTATAAGTCTAGGGACTATAACGTCATGGTTATAGGGTTATTTTCCTATGTAATCATGAAATTAAGTTTTTAGGCTGATTAGTAAAGAGGGGGTGTTTTAAAAAGTAATATTTAAACTAAAACTACCACATTTTAAAACTACCTCTTAAATAAATCTTAGTATATTACATAAATCGGGTCAGGAGAAACAGGAATTGGGACTGACCAGTGTAACTCAATCAACCAAAGGAGAGCCAGCTAAGTGTTGATTTTGATCTTCCCAAACAGAGTGTCTACTGGTAGCCATTTCACTTGAAGGCATCAGATGACAAATGATGACAACATGGCTGCATCCATTGGCCTGACTGTCATGAGGCCTCTGCTCTCCAATAACAAATCCATATTTAGCCATTCACTTAACTTTATAAGCCAGAATGAGAAAATGCCCAAACATGCCTGCGTTGACCTGCTTGTGCTTTCTCGCCTTCCTCTACAAAGTTGAAGAAAGTGGCACAGATCTAGATTTATGTGATTTTACTTTGCAAGCTGCCTTGAGGAATTTCAAAGTTG
This sequence comes from Sceloporus undulatus, assembly GCF_019175285.1. Lineage (NCBI taxonomy): Eukaryota > Metazoa > Chordata > Lepidosauria > Squamata > Phrynosomatidae > Sceloporus > Sceloporus undulatus. The sequence continues at coordinate 203,009,015 of NC_056523.1, forward strand.
GAAAGAGGGATAGAAACATTTAATATGACAGCTCTATTTTGCATTTTCTCTGAGACTTCAGCTGGCCTACCATATGTATACTGGCACAACAAACCTAGCATTCCCTATTAGGATAAATATAAATAGACATCCAAGATTAATGTCTTGAAGCAAACGTTTTGTTTATCTCTACCCTTAATTTCCTGAATTCTCCTCTTTTCTCTGTTCTTCCTACAGATTGCCTTTATAAATCTTCTTTCTAATTATTCATTGCTTCAGCATCTTTAATTTTGTTGGCAGGCTAGTAGATCATTGCTGATGTGATATTTGAAAGTGCTTTAACAGTTTGCGTCTTTTTCTTTTAAGAAAAGCAAGAGTTGATATGAAGGTGGATATGCAAATCAACAATGATGATTCACATTCATGAGCTGAGCTTTACCATTGTGAGTGATGCAATGATAGCAGCTGTTCTGCATATCACAATCCAAGTGAGAATTGGAAATAATTTATGAACTTGGTTGCTAAGTTTTTCTTCCACCAAGAAGGCCAAGTCATGGCTGAACTTTTCCACAATTTGCATCCCTCTGGGTGTTGTAGGATTGAAACTCATCTACATTTAGAGGCTTTCTCCATCACCCTCTGAATGACTCTTCTTATTAAGCATATGTACCAACCATAAGATTTTGTTCAGAATCAGTTTAGTGATTGGGAAGTAGCCTAATTTCCTTTTAAAGGCACAAGAACATTTCCAAAGCATTTCATTTCAATTTGGAATCTGATTTGGTCCACAACTGTTGTAGATAACAGAAAATCTGGGGGTTGGATCCAGGTATTAATTCCCTCAGATGGCAGGAGTTTGTCAATCCTGGAATACTTTGTATCTGATGGAAGATTCACTGGTGGAATGGAAGAAAAGATTAATTTTTATTCCCATTGGAGCTGTAGGCTTCTGAAAATCTCCTCTAGAACCCTGTGTTAGTTTCATTCAATGGAAGAATTCCACTGCAGGAATGGGAAAGATTTCACCTTCTCATTCGAGCCAAGCTGATTCCTGAAAATCTCCTCTAGAGTGAATATGGAATCCAGATGAATGTCAGAGGTACCTATGGGGAAGAGAAATAGGTGGAAACCACCACCACCCCATTTTCCGCCAGCTCAGGCATCTTAACTTCAATTTAGAAGGTGCCTTTTTTAGTAGAGTCTGGATCTAACCCATTAACTTTCAGAGATGTGGAATCCATTTCAAGCTTACTCTATGTCTAATGAAGTTTTCAGTGTGTTAAATGCATATGTTCTCATTGGGACCAATGCAGCTGTGTGCCTTTATGGTGTCCTAAATTACCTATCCTTGTGTCCCTTCAGCAGCCTACGTAGAAGATGCATAGTCTGAAGAAATGGGCTACAACAAAATAACAAATGAGAAGTTATTCCCATTCCCAATGATAAGAGGACAGGAGTGTACAGAAGAAAAAGCTGTGGGGGAGAATTACTGAAAATGGTGAAGTCACGAAAACCAGAATAAGAATGGAAACATGTGGGTACTTCCATTTCTCCTTTTCCTCCCTAGGCAAAAATCGTGAGTTTAATTTATTGTGATGCAAACTGTCAAGAAAAAGAAATCTGAAAAATATATAAAGTTTTATCAACATGACACTTTTCTTCTTTTATATTGTTTTCTGCCATTGCCTTGTATGACACTGCATGTGCATGAGTAGGAGGTTAGCCTATAATACTGAATCAAAACAAGAAACATTTTTTTACACAATATGTTCACACTACCACTCAGAATGTTATTTTTACAGATATAATGAGTGAGTGAGATATAATGAATCATTGTGTCAACACGATTTGAATTTTAGTCTAAAAATATTGTGTTAAAAACCCAAATAAATAATTAAAACCAATAAATCATATTAATGTGTGGGGAGTGTGAGAACTTCAAGAGTGAGAAGATGAATCATATTAAAAAACTTATTTATTTACAGTGCAGGCAGGTCATGGAGTTCTGAAAACTAGACAGGAAGGTCTGAAATTTATTATTAAGCCCAACTAGAGCAAACTAATGAAAGATACAGCTGTGTTAGTCTGTATAATCAGTATATAGAGAGATTTTATAACACCTTTAAGACTAGCCATAGCAGTGCAGCTTTACAGTGTGGCTTTACAGTGCAGCTTTATGGCACTCCTTTGGTGCTGCATCATGTGGACACAGCGCTGGAGGAGCACTGTGATGCTGTATACCAGCATGTGGCATGGCATGCAGCATCACGCCGCCCTAGGGGCAAAGCTGGGGCATGCATCATGGAGACGCTATGCGCCAACTCCTGCCCCAGGCCGGTCCAAATGGCCGGTCTGCACAGCCTCTAGGTGAATCAATGGGATTTAAATAAGTGTTGACTCACCTTTTCAGCACTGAGTGGGTCTATTTTAGAAGGGAATAATAATAATAATAATAATAATAATAATAATAATAATAATAATTTGGCAAAAAAGGGGCACAGTAAAGTACTACTGTCACAGGGGCTGGTTAATAACATGACAAGCAGCATTCATCATAAGGAGATTCTTGTTATGTAAGCTGTAATGCATTTAGGGAAAAATCTAACACCCACACACACAACATGCACGCACAAAATGAAACAGGCAGTAGTGATGGATCATAAAAGAGACTTTAGGTTGTGGAATGTAGCCCATACCATATTGAAACTATCAATTTGGTATAGCAAAAAGGGCAAATCCCATCCTTGGGATTATTAATAAAGGGGCTGAAAATAAAACAGTTTTCAATTCAATATTTTGCATTTAAATATTTGGTGCTATTCCATTTTGCATTTTGTGTATAAAATATCAGAAAGATATTTTGGAGGAAACAGTATAGAAAAGGGATATCAAAATAGTCAGGGGTTGAATTAACATTTTTAGAAAGAACAAGTAAAATAATAATAATAATAATAATAATAATAAAAACTTTTATGCCACTTTCCCAGCAGATCAAAGCGGTTTACAGTTTCTCAAAGAATATGCAAAAGTATACAATAATATAACACAATAATCATAAATAGGCATTCAATTCAATAAAAAAATTTAAAATCTACATACAAACAGCAAGATAAAATCTATCAGTCACAGAATCTATCAGTCGAATCCTAAAATGAACTTTCCATCAGAGAATAGTATTCTACAAGGGGTCAGGAGGGTATGCCAACCGAAATAAATGAGTCTTCAAGGCCTTCTTAAAGGCATCCAAGGTGGAACAGAGCCGGATTTTGTCTGGAAGTTTATTCCAGAGGGTCGGAGCTGTCGACGTAAATGTCCTTTGGTGAGTTGTTGTCAGTCTCACCCTAGGGCACTCTAACAAATATTTCCCTGTTGTTCGGAAAGTGCGGGGCGGATTGTGTGGGGAGAGGCGCTCCCTCAAATAACTCGGGCCCAAGCCATGTAGGGCTTTATAGGTAATAACCAACACTTTGTATTGAGCCCGGAAGCTAATAGGCAGCCAGTGAAGAGATCTTAATACTGGTGTTATATGGTCTGACCTGGAAGTTCCAGCGACCAATCTGGCTGCAGCGTTTTGAACTAGCTGAAGCTTCCAAACCTGGTACAAAGGTAGCCCCATGTAGAGCGCATTACAGAAATCTAACCGAGACGTTAGCAGTGCATGTACCACAGTTTCAAGGTCCTTTCGGTCCAGACAGGGACACAGTTGGCGTATCAGCTGAAGCTGGTACCAAGCACTCCTGGCCATCGCATCCACCTGTGATGACAACTGTAGAGATGAATCCAGGAGTACTCCCAAACTGCGAACTTTGTCCTTTAGGGGAAGTGTGACCCCGCCCAGGACTGGATGGCAAATTTCCCTGCCCGGACTTTGGGTACCTATCCCGAGTACCTCTGTTCTCTGGATTCAGCTTGAGTTTGTTTTCCTTCATCCAGCGCATTACTGACCCCAGACAGGCATCCAGAGGAGAGATGCCATCCTTAGTCACTGTATCAGTCGGAGACATGGAGAGATAGATTTGGGTGTCATCAGCGTACTGATAACACCGTGCTCCATGTGTCCGGATGATCTGTCCCAGCAGCTTCATGTAAATGTTAAACAGCATGGGGGGCAGAATGTGGCCCTGAGCGACGCCAGATGTCAGCTCTCTTTTGCGAGAGCAACATATGATGTATTTTTATTTGGAGGGGAAAATGACTAAGGGAAGCAGAACAGTACAGAATATAGCAGGAAATAATAATCATATTGGTTGAAAATGGCTTTTTCTGAATCTCATATATGAGTGTGAGGATGGTCAAAAGAACAAAAGAAAAAAGGAAGGAAGGAAGGAAGGAAGGAAAAATAATTTTATTATCTGAGCTGCACCTTCAATCAGACCAAAACTACAACCAAGCACCTGGCAAACTACAGTAGGACCTCCATATGCATGGATTCTTTATCCACAAATTCAGCCACCCATGGATTGAAAATAGTCAAAAAGATATTAATTCCAAAAAACAAACCTTGATTTTGCCATTGATTTTTGTATCCACAGGGCCCTGGAAAGAAATCCCAGTGGATACCAAGGACCCACTGAGATACAGTTTTCCACTGTCTGTCGTCTGATAGGCTATCTCTGCCATAAAAATGGAGATAACTTGATGCCGTGAGAATGAGTTCAACAACTGGGGTGTTAATATAGACAAAACCCTGTCTTATATATCCAACAAACTAAATATTAATCTTTTGAGGTGGTAGGACATGCAACAGGGCCTCCACTAAAAATTTGGGATTGTGAGTAGGATCATATGGCATTATCAATACATTCTGGGCATGTATGACTTAGAAGCTTAGCTACAGTTACAAATAACTGCAAAAAACCTCATTGTATAGCAGAATGATGCAAGACTATTGAAGTCTAGAGTTAGATAAGTAGATTCATTTCACATAGATCCACTTCATATAGATAGGTAGATCCGGTAAATAAGTCCTCCAGTGTGATCTGTGCTATACTGTGTCAGCAATGCCCTTCAGCACTCTAGATTGGGCAAACAGACCAGTCCCTGTGCCAGAGGATAAATGGACATAAATCACACATTAGGAATGGGAATACCCAAGAACCAGAGGCAGAACATTTCAATCTCCTTGGGCATTCCATCTCAGACCTCAGAATAGCAGTTATTGAACAAAAGAACTACAAAGGTAGATTGGAAAGAGAAAGAACAAAACTGGAATTCATCCACAAACTACAGTCCTTCAACAATGGATTGAACAAAGACTATGGTTTCCTGACACACTACATGCACTTCTTCACTATCTGACCCCATTCTCATGGGGTGCCCTACATTTATCTATTCCCCTCACCATAGGCTAGTCCTATTGCAAAACTGGATCTGCCACTTCATCTCCATCCACAAAAATCAGTTTCCTATGTCTTTGTGCATTAATCGCCATCGTTAAAATTTTGACCTGCAACTTCATTTCCATACACAAAGGATTTGTAACTTGTATTGACATCCTCACATATCAATGGCATATATATGCTTGTGCCTGGTTTCCACTCCATCAAATGCATCTGAGAAAGTGTACTGAAGTCTATGAAAGCTCATGCTGCCAATTTCTTCCATTCAGTTAGTCTCAAAGGTGCTACAAGATCTTTCTATATACTGTACTGATTCTACAGACTAACACGGCTATATCTTTGATTTCCACACAGTGTTTGCACATCCCTAAGGTGAAGCTTAGGGAGCTTTCTTGGCAAATTTTGTTGAGAGGAGTTTTGCCATTGGTTTCCCCTGAGGCGGAGAGCATGCGATTTGCCCAAAGTCACCCAGTGGGTTTCCATGCCTGAGCTGGGAATCAAACCCTGGTCTCCAGAGTCACAGTCCAACACTCAAACCACTCCACCACGCTGGCTAACTTCTGGTTATACTATAAGTGTAATACTGAATTCCAGCCAAGGGTGTCTGCACATTAAAAATAAGTATTTTTCATAGGAAAAATAAAACAAAACAGAAGATCATGCAGAGGGGTGTGGGAAAAAATATTATTTGGGCAAAAAACATTTTTTGAAAAAAAAGTGTGCTTTTAAAAACAGTGTTTCAAGCCGGTAAATAAATCATGGGACACTTTATTTCCATCCCTAACCACCATGCCTATACATCATCCACAGCCCAATTTAGTTCGTGGAAGACAAATACATTCAACAACAGCTTGAATAGCTTGTTACTGAAGTCAAAGGAATTTCAATTCCCTGAGGTCATCATTGGCAAGCCAGGAGACTCATCACACACTCCATCTCTGATTTAATCTGTACTCCATGATTAATGAAGAATGGAGGGTATTGAAACTTAAAACTGGTTACTTAAAAGCCAAGAAGCTTTAACATGGCCTCTACCAACTTCAAATAAGCCGCGCGCACAGATACACACTTTCCAAAATGATGGCTGCCTTGCATAAAAGGTAAAATCCAAAAATGATATAATATACATAATATATCTGAGTAATTGTGTAAGTCAACTGTAAAGAAAACCTTGCTGTCTGAGATGTCATGATTTCATAGTATCCCTCAAAACCTACAAAAATTAAATGAATGGTTAAGAATCAAGGCTTCAATAACAAATAGTGCTTGGACAGATGGGTGAAATGCCAGCTAAATGAAATGATACTGTTGCTCTGTTTAGATATTCTAATGTTGTATGCACTAATCAGTGGGAAGGGGGAGCACTTAGTGTACAAATATCTAATTTATATATACCTTGATTTGTTCAGTAGGGTGACCATCAACTTGCTAGGTTTCTCCAAAAATTCAAATATAGGAGACTGGGCTTGCTCACAGAGCTTATAACTAAATGATTATGTTTCTTTGGAAGTATGAGAAACTCCATGGAAAACTAAAAATGTATCTCTTACATCTCTTTCCATTTGGTGACCTTATTAATTTGCCTAGCTCTGAATTTACAGCAGCATTTTGTTCTGTAAGATATTTGATCTGTGTTTTTCCTCAGCCACTGTTCACTGAAACAATCCCTTTCTTGATTTGCAGATGCTTACTGAGACAATCTGATCAACTAATCAGTGCCAATAGCTAATCCAGTTGACAAAAGTAACATGAGGCAAGGACTAACTCCTTCCTAGGCAAGAAGTTCATTCCTTATACTGTGTTCTGTTCTGGACATCACCTGGAGTACTGTGTACTGTTATGGGCTCCACAATTTAATAAGCATATTGACAAGCTGGTGCAGAGCAGTGTGAACAAAACAATGAAATTCATGGAAAAGAGCGGCTTAGTGAGATGGGTATGTTTAGCTTGAGTATGTTTAGCTTAGAAGGTTAAGGGGTGACATGATAGCCATATTTGAAGGGATGCTATACTGAGAATGGAACAAGCTTGTTTTCTGCTGGTCCAGAGACTAAGACACAGGTCTTGGACTCAAAAGGTACATTTTGTCTTTCCCTTGAAACAGCAAAATCAATGTATTGAATGAACAAAATATACTGTCATTACTCATCCAAGAACCTATCAAATTTGCAGGGGGTGATGGCTGCATGTGTTTCCCCCCTTCTGTGACCCCCTAGCTGCACATAATGTTTCTTGTAACATGCCCCTTAAAGGTATAGGTAAAGGTATTCCCCATTGACAAGGTTGTCAAGTTGTATCTGACCATAGGAGGCAGTGCTCATCTATGTTACTAAGCCGAAGAGCCAGCATTGTCAGAGACTACTCTGTGATCATGTGGCCAGCATGATTGCACAGAATGCTGTTTACCTTCCCACCAGAGTAGTACCTATTTATCTACTTGCATTTGCATGATTTCCAACTACCTGGTTGGCAGAAGCTGGGACTAGTGATGGAAGCTCACCCTATCATGCAGCACCCGGGTCCTGAACTGCCAACCTGCCGATCTTGCATTCAACAGAGTCAGAGTCTTAACCCCTTTAGCCACCACATGCCTCCCAACATGTCCCTTAAAGACCTCTAACATGTCCCTTAAAGACCTCTAACATGTCCCTTAAAGACCTCTAACATGTCCCTTAGAGACCTGTAAAAATACATGAAAAACAAAAATGATTCTTACCTGTAACACACATGAGGAAAAACAGATATACTTCACAAAATCAAACAAATGACAGCCAAACCTTACCCCCCCCCCAACAACCCATATTTGGAAGCTACCTCAGACAAGCTTATCATTAAGGAGCAGTATGTTATGAAGTATCTAATGACTGTTACATTACAAAGTATCACATGGTTGAACTGACTTTTATAGTGTGTATACATGCAATGCTCTATAAATTTACATTTAGAAGAGAGATGCATGTTAAAATTCTGTACTTTGACCCACTTTTCTTTTCCTCTGCCCTTGGGGGGAAAGTGAGCTATTTCAGGCAGGAGAAGATGCTTCCACAAGACAAGAGCAAGACAGCTGGGAGGAGGTGGGCTGAGAAAACAGCTGAATTGGCAGTTCTGGATAGACTAGCAGTTTTTTTGGAGAACAAAACAGCTGCAAGGTGATTCCGTGATGTATAAGTAAAGGAGGCTGACAGGTTTAAGCTGAGAGCAGCCAGTAGCTAAGCAGTAGGATGCCAGCAGTTAGAACAGGCACCAAGCCATCCTAGGACTGGGGGAATCTGGGGCACATTTCTCACAAAGACAGGCTTGGTGCCTGAGCAAAAAATAAAAACTCAAATTCAACTTTCAGAGACCAGTCCTAAAAGGGCTGGAAGGAACTGTTTATACAACTCCGAAGTGCAAAGCTAGAAGAAGGGGGGGATGCTGGGTTATTTCCTTTAGTCTCATGCTTTTGAGACAAAAACATTGACAGGGTTGTAGGAGAGGATCTTGGTTGAGGAATCAAATATTTATATGTTGTGTATTCAGCAAGAGAACGTGAATGCTTTTCATTTTTTAAAAAATGATGTGCAGCTGCTAACGCTGCATGTTTTCATCCTCTCATGAGAGGATGGGATTCAAATGTCGGCTCTACAGGATGTCTTTCCATTGACTAAAGACTTCCACTGACCAAACATTGGGGATTTACAATGCGCTCTTAAGTGTTTGATATTCATTAGGTAGTAAGCAACTTTGAATTCAATGGGGCTTATTCCCAAGACAATATGTTTAGAAATTAGATCTTAAAATTCCTTTTGGTGGATCCTGGGCTGGAGCCCAAGTAATCGAGTCTTCTTTTTAAACATTAGCAAATTCATTCCATTCATATTCCTGAACAGTCTAAAGTGTAAACAAACAAACATAGGTGCTTCAAAAGATGTTTGGCTTAACTGACAATAAAACACATTTCAGACTGTGAGACTCAGAGGGTGTACAAAATGACACTTTATGCCGGCCTGCACCTGAACTAGGGCTGCAGTAGATGTTCATGCACTCAGAGCTCTACTGCTGCCTGCGGGCCACCATCTTGGTGCACGCCCATTCCAACAGTCTGCACCATGATGATATCCCTCGTGCTCACTGCCCATACGGCACTGCATATGAGGGGCGTCATAATGCTGTGCCAGGGTGCTTATAGCACCCCTTGTACAACACAAATAGGAGCCACATTTTGCAATTCCTCTTTACACTGGGTTGGGGCATGAAGTGCAGTTGCTGCATCTCCAACCTAGTGCTTCAAGGGTCGGCATAGAGCCACCCATTATAGGCTATTTGTACAGTCCCTCAGTTTGCGAGCTCAAGAAATTTCACTATTTTTTCAAGGAAAAAACATGACCATGGATTTGAAAACTTGTCCTTTTCATTTTCACTATACTGGTCAGTATGCTTGCTGTGAGTATGATTGCTATCTCAGTTCTACATCACACTTCTAACCCATGAAAACAAAGCACAGAAATTCATGCATGTTTTGGCATGTGCTTTCCTCACCACATACATTAATGCATTTTCCCCAATGACTGAAGCACTATTGTGCACTTTTTCAAATGTTTGCATTTTTAGTTGTCAACATTTTTCATGACATTGGCGCTGGACAGATGGGCCCTATGGGGCGCCATCGTCACGTACGAGGGGCGGTGCTTTCAGACACCTCTCGCCCCTCGCATGTGATGAGATAATCAAAATGGCAGCACCCTGTACATATGGGCATTTTGACGTGATGGACGCCTAGTGTCCACATGTCTCGGCACCCTTGTGACGCCGCAAGTGTGCCATTGGCACTTTGCGGCATCACAACCGCGCCGCAGAAAGAACCTGCTTTTTGCGGGTTCTTTTTGCTGCGCGAGGGAGCCGTGCGGTTTGTCCGCTGTGGCTCCCTCGCACAGCCAACCAGAGCGGTGGGAGATCGCCCTTTGGGGCGCTCTGTATCCCGCCATAGATTGCTTTGTACACATTTTCTTCACTGAGACATAACACAAGCCTCAGAAATATATGGGGTTTCAAAGAAATATGTATTTCATCCCATTTCTACTGTCTGAAAATGGAAAATGGGTATTTTCCGAGGAAAATGTGAATTCTTCTATCAAAATGAGAATTGTATCTCCGATCCCTAGTATTCATGCCAATATCCATCACTATATCTGTCTTCTTTCACAGTTTCTTTTCTTTGATGATGCATCCATTCAAAGGTGTGGTATATTATAGCAGCAGATGGAGTAAGTTCATCCCTGGGGCACACTGATAAAATCCCCCGCCCAAAAAAAAAAAACCCCAAAGTAAACAAAAGCCAGATCACAGGTGATGGATATCTAGCTCATCCTTCTCTTCAGATAGGGCCAATGAAAAGCTCACAAGTGGGACATAAACCATCCCAGCCATGTTCCCCAAGAACTAGTAAGCAGAGACTTATTAGTTTGCTCTGCTACTGTAGAGAATACCCATCCATCTGTTACTAGTGACAACTATCTGTAGACTTCTCCTCCATGAATTCCTTTTTAAAGTTATCTAAAATGGTAACCAATATTGACCAACATCCTGTGTATTGAGAAAAGAACTACTGTATTTTCTTTTCTCTGTCCAGATCCTTCCACCATTCTCCCACCCTTCAAGGTCAACACAGTATTTAACTTGATAAAGACAACATGATTATCAGATGTGCAAACAGGTGCTAACTTTAAGGTTTTTTAATGCTGTTACTTAAAATGGAAGTGATGAACACCAACTGATGTTTCTCCTTGCACTAGTACCATGTAGATTTCTATAATTCATTCTCCTTCTCCTATGATATGTATTTTAACACCTTGTTAACAGAAATTCTTGTACAACATTAGGATTCCTTGTAACATATAGCTATTCCACTATTGTCAGATGATAAATATGTGATATGCCTGCAGCCTGCATTTCCAATGAGATCAAATGGAGTGTGGAAACAAAGATGCTGTGCAGACTTTTGATAACAAAATTTAAGAGGCACTTGAAATGTCAGCACTTTCCTCTTCTTCCTCTTGGCATTCAGTACATTATTGGCATGCGTTGGGGTTTCCTTGGATGCCAGTTTGGCATTTCAGTCAGTAGTGACTTTGCTTAGTAAAAGCACATCTTGGATGTATGACAGGGGAAAGAAATTGAAGGCATGCTGGTACCACTATGAAAAGACTATTCTGTCCCCCCCCAGGTAAAAGTAGAACAATAATAAAAGAAAGAGGAAGTGTGTGAAACTTTTGCTTTGATTACCTCTAGAAAATGTTCTCCCACGCTTTTGATTCTGGAGTTAGATTAATTCAAGATCACACCTCAGCATTAATCAGAGCCCTGCCTTTCTACTCTGCTCTCTTAAAGGTCTGATTGCATATAGAAAAAAAAAAAATCCTCATTCTTTAACTTGGTTAGCCAGTTACTTAAAAGCAATATCCTTACTTGCTACTTAGCTTACTTGCTGTTCACCGCTATGATCTTTGGAATAGCGGTATATAAATAAAACAAATTATTATCATTAATTATTATTCATACTCTATCTTGGAATCAAACAAAAGGGGAGAAAATAAAGAGAGGCTGATGTGGTAAAGGAGAATAACTTAATACAACATCATTTCCAACATAATTCTAAAAAACCTTACTGAAGGGTGAGAAGTGAACATGCTCACATGTCACAAGATGCTTCTGAGATGTTTTAACTCATATTGTTTGGGCTAGCTGTTATATGAAAAACTTCAAGGAAGTACCTTTCACCATAGGAAGGTGTTCAACTCTGTTGTCATTCTTTATCAAAATATTTCTTGAAATGTGTTGGGAAATTTATTTGTATTAACATACTCTTCTTCAGCTCCTAAGATGAGATTCATTTTGCTTTGTGTCTGTTATTGTTGCTTTGGAGGCAACAACACTCCCTTCTTTTATCTGTTTCCCCTCCTTCAAAAGTAAAATCCTTATCATGAACATCCCCACTCCACCATCATTTTTGTTGTTAACCACCCTTGAGTTGATCCCGACTCATGGCAGCCCTGTCAATGAGACATCTCCAAGACTCCTGATCCACCAAATGCTCTGCTTAGGTCTTGTAAATTGATACCTGTGACCTCCTTAATAGAGTCCATCCACTAAGCATGCAATCTTCCTCTAACCTTCCCAGCATTATTGTATTTTCCAGTGTGCTGTGTCTTCTTATGATGTGGCCAAAGTACGACATCCTCAACTTAATCATCAAGTTGAACAGATAGAGTGAAAGGATGGAGCCTTGCCTGAACACTTTGCCAAATGGGAACCATTATATTTCTCCATGTTCTGTTCTGACAATAGCCTCTTGTTTCAAGTAAAAATTCCTCATTAGGACTATCTGATGTGGTGGCACCCGCATGTCTTTAAAAGTGTTCCATAGCCGTTCGTGATCTAAAGAATCAGAGGCTCTCTAATATGGTTAAGAATCTGAGTCTGTACACCTTCCATGGCTTCTCTTCATATAACACAACAACCCAGATCAACTGTTGTTTTCAGTATTTCCTTTGATGGTTCAGCATTTTAAATGGTTAAGTAAACTCAGATTTATGCTTTTGTTAAACAACAAAGAATGGCACCCTGAACATGTACTTTACCTACTGCAAAGACCTGCAAGCTAATAAGGCTGCCACCCACATTTCCCATACATGAACTGTCTCTTACGCCTTCATTCCCAGTTGTGAGGGAAAGGCAAAAATTACCTCAGGGTGACTTTTCTACTTCAGATACAATGGTGTGAACTGATGCAGAGATGTTCAAATTTAAAGTGGCAACTTATTCCCATGATGATTTTTACAAACATTTTCTTTACTGGGACTGAATTTTCAGATATTAAATGCTCAACATTAAAACATATAATTTCCTTTAAGAGAAAGAGGATTCTAATTGCTGCTGATCTTTTTGAGGTATAGTGGCAATTGTCAATACATCATCTGAGATACTGGAGAATCAGTATGAAGACTAAACAATAGTCATTGCATGTAAGTATCCACCCAATTTCCCTTTCTCTGAATAGTTTTCTTCTCAGCATCCTAAAATGACAAAATGTAATGCTCTTCAGTGTTTCTGAGAATTATCAATCTTGTATGTATTGTACTTAAGGGTTCTGAGATGAGAAATTACCTAGTTAAGTGTCTCTTGTGTGGGAGCACAGAGGGCACCCTTGATGGTGGTCTGTCAGCACGTTTTGTTCTAAAATCACTGACCAAGTTCTGGGCATTATTCCAGCTTTGCCAATAGGTCTCATAAGTGTGGCTCTATTTTGCACATTTTGTCCTCAGAGTTCAAATAGGAAATATACCCATTCGCTGAAAGACTACTAATGGGATGCTAAACCTTGTGGATCAGAAGCTCCATAGGAAGTTAGTTATAGGAGTTCTCTGCCTATGAAATATTTTTTTAGGAAGCTGATGACCACTTTTTCAATAACCCTTGCTATTGTTAATGGCCAGGATCCAGTAGCATTGTTCTTCTGATAGAATAGTCAGAAGAACACAGAAGGGATAAATCCTGTCTCCCCTGTAGCACCCTTCCACCCCCAATATGATATCCAACGTAGGTTTTTGGGTTGTGTATAGGGCCACAGTGAAGAAGGGAGGAAAGCCCCATTGTGTTAGCAGATGAGCACTAGCATAAATGATGGATTTAGATGGGGAGTATTTATTTATTTATTTAGAGTATGCATAACCACCCTGAAGCCAAAAAGGCTCCCGAATAATTAATTTGACAGTTCCCTACTCTCAGGCTCACATCTAAATAAGACATGACACACAAGAAAAAAGGAATGGCAGCGAGATGGGATTAAGTCCTGTAGAGGCCAGCACAAAATCTGAATGGAAGAAGAGACTCTCAGTAGCCACTGGACAAGGGAACAATGGTGTTCTGCCTGGCTGCTCTTCTCCCCTTAGATGCCAGAACAGTGGTAGTTGGAATATGGAAGGAGGGCCTCTCATCAATTGCTGATTTATTTATAAAAAGTTTATAATTGGTAGCAGTAGCATAACTGGGGGAATGTAGGTGGTATGGACCACACCAGGTGACACCTAAGAAGGGGGTGACACCCCAGAGAAGGCGGGTGACACCCAGTCGGCCCCCTGCTCACTGCAGATGCTTGGCATGTGCAGGGACTGCTTAGCACCATCAGAGGAGCTGCTTGGGCCTGCATGGTTACACCTTGGGGCTGCTGCTCCAAGTCATGTGGCTGCCGCTCCGGGTCACACAGGTGCTCCCTGGGCCAATGTGGTTGCCCTCTGGGCCCACATCGGTGCTCCCGTGTGGCCCACAACCTGGAAGTCCCATCAGAAGTCCTTCTCTAATGTCGGATGTCAACCAGTGCGGGAATGCCACTGATTGGTAGTTCAAAGACATTTCTTTAACATCTTATCAGCATGTAATTTCTCAAAGAATTGGTACCATTTTGTCTTTTGTTGGAAGTTATTAATAAACACCTGGAACAATTACTGAAGAAAGTCAAGAAAGAAAGTGCAAAAGTATGTCTTCCACTAAATATTTTAAAAAACAAAACAAAAATAATGTCCACAGATGATTTACATAACTTTAAAGTAGAGGATAAAGAGACTGAAACAGTTGAAAGTTTCCCATACTTTGGCTCAGTAATTAATTAGAATGGATACTGCAGTCAAGAAATAAGAATATGACTATGTCTGCATCCACACTGCAGAAATAATCCAGTTTGACACCATTTTAACTGCCATGGCTCAGCACTAAATGTTTCACAAAACTACTGTTCTCAGAATCCCATAGCATTGAGTAATGGCAGTTAAAGTGGTGTCAAACTGAATTATTGCAGTGTTCATGGAGCCTAGGGTTTGGAAGGTCAGCTATGAAGTAACTTGACAACTTAAAGTGTTAAGATATATAATTGAATTCCAAAGTTTGGATTGTCTATGCCATCGTATTTTTGATTTCTAGGTATGGCTGTGAAAGCTGGAAAATGAAAAAAGTTGCTAGAGAGAAAATCCATTTGAAAAGTGGAGAATTGTTCTATGGATATTATGGACTGGTAAATAGACAAATAAAGTGGTCCTAGAGCAAATCAAGCCTGATTTTTGTCCTGACAGATAACTAAACTGAGACTGTTGCACTTTGGACATACCATGAAAAGACATGACTCATTAGAAGATACAATAGTGCTTGGTAAGGTAGAAGGCAGTAGGAAAAGAGAAAGACCAAATTACAGATCAGTAGATTCAATCAAGTAAGCCATGGCCCTGAGCCCACTAAAGCTGAACAGAGTGGTTGGTGAAAGGATGACTTGGAGGTTTCTCATTCATAAATTGACACTGACTTAATGGCAGTTAACAACAAATAACATGAGAGATGGAGTACCCACTTGGGATTTAGTAGGGAATGTCAAAATATTTCTATTCTATGCTGGCGAAACGTCAGGAAGAAACTCTTCTAGAACATGGCCACATAGCCCGAAAAACTCACAAAAAAACAAAAACAAAACAAAAACAAAACTATGGATGCCGGCCATGAAAGCCTTCGATTTCCTATTTCTATTTTGCTTTTTTTGAGTAAGCTCTCACAAGGGTCACTTATAAAAAGATATTGAAAACGACTATGGCCATGAAAAAACAAAAGCTGATAAAAGTATCAAAATAAAGAATGGCGTGACTATAAACTGAGGCTATAATCCCATTGAGGTATATTGACAGCATAACACCTGGTTATGCTAAGTTAAGAGTTGTACCTATTGCATTCTTACATAAGAAGCTATTGAGTGCCCCCGTATACAGGCGGTTGCCCTGTTCCACAGCACAATGGGCTATCTGTTCATGTGGGTCAGTTCCATCTACTGCCATGATTTGAAACAGAAATCATAAAGGCCTTGAATGGCAATGGAGAATTATTGAATGTTTAATATTATTATTATTATTATTATTATTATTATTATTATTATTATTATTATTATTATTATTAGGATTTATTTATATACCGCCCAATCACTGGGAATCCGAGCGGTTT